>NC_089143.1:22463399-22790899 GCF_009819655.1 Sylvia atricapilla | reverse complement strand
GAGGAAATCTTAACCATGAACAATCAAGGGGGCTTAAAAGAACTTTTTAAATGCTAGCTTTTTACTCAAACTTGTATCTATACTACATCACGCCACATTAAGTAGAAGCACACATCACAAAATTGCACAGGGATTACAATATTACATCCAGTCTGCATAAAATTGAATTCCACTACTGACCAGGTCACAAAATGGCTGCACTTTCTAGTCTAAAACTAATTTGCATATTGTACACATGTAGGACATTTTTTTACTTCAGTCACAATAATGCATGCAAGTTTGTTTTTTGTAAGAAATTTTGTAAATTTGCTCATGCTACCTAGTTTCAAGAGAGCCTTTTTTTGAACATTTGCAATAACTCACCTCTTGTTAATTAATATTCTAGTGCATGCATATGGTGTATACAGGTAAGTAAACATGCAATTTTTTCACATTCTAAAACTATGGCAGTTTAGGCCATATTGTGCTGCCTGCATTTAATCTGTAATGCAGTGTGTCTTAAACATTTCAATCCCGTATTAATAGGTGGCATTACACATAACACCTATATAGCAGCAAAGCTAATACAGCTTGTGATTAAAAATGTTTAAAAATAGCTAATAAATCAGATTATCTTGAGGTATTATTTCTTGCAAGTCAAAATGGAGAGCAAAAAATCAACCCTAATTTTTAGTTTATGTATACACTGAAAATAGCAACAACAATAAAAATAAGCTTTTGTAGCAGACATATTCCATCTTCACTATTTTGCTACCTTTGGTAAATTACTGGGGCAGATCTTGAAGTTAAAAACCCATGTTTAGAAATAAGTGCACGCTTCACCCACTAAATATAGCAGCAGACTGTGTGCCCCTACGCAAAAACATTCTCATATCTAGTTTTAACTTTACATATAAAAATAACTTGGAGAAAATACAAAAAAACATTTTATTTTAACATGAAAATATCACAAAAATTAGTAAGCCTGAGATGTAGGGTTTTGGTGAAAAACAAGAGGCTTGTAGTGTTTTGGCTGCTGATAAAGATGCATGTATTGATAGCTGGGGTGAAAAGCAGAAGAATGCACTTATTTCTTCTGCATGTCAGTATCTTCAAACACAGTAAGCCACATGCACCCTTCTCTCCTTATGTAGATGCTGGTTCACCATGTTTAATTCCAGCGGAAGTGGATCTGACGTGGGCGGTCAGCCCCCTCCTTTACCAATGGCTTATGGAATTCACGTCCTGCACGAGAGTGGATATTTGCCCAACAAAACTCACAGTAATACTGCAGGCAAGTGACATTGGCACAAAAGAAAGGAGCAAACTTCCCACCGCACCGCGCACCCTGGCACTCGTCACACATCTGGTCATCCAACACGTATGGCTTTACCTCCACCTGTTGGAGTAAAACAGAAACAATTCCCATTAATAACTGTTCCTACGTGAAGCTGTATGAAGGCATTCATTTTTCTCTGGTTTAAAAAAGAACCCCAAAGAACCCCCTTAAGTCTGCAATCAGTCGTACTAACGCCTTTATAGAACTGACCAGTTATATATTCACTATCATTTATCACCTATAGACCCAACCATACTGCAGAACACTTCAGGGCAGATCTTTAGAAGTACACTGTGCATATAATAAACAGCGACATCAGAAACTTCCCCTAATTTACCCTGGGAGAGTGTTCTTTGCAAATGATATTAGGAACGCATGTGTAGAAGAAAACCAAACCACTCGAAGTGATGACTAAAGTTTTAGTTTTCATGTTTTTCAGATTCTGTGTTGCCTAGGTGTGTAGTTCTGAGCCTCATATTAAGTGTTAGTAAGCTCTCCACAGAGAAGGCAGACAAAACAAATCCTTTTCCAGTTGGAGACCAAAGACAACTGTTACAGGTTTTCAGGCCCAAAGCAGTGGATTGAAGAAAGAAAACAAGAATGATGAGACCTCACAACCTGAGGCTGTAACTGAACAATTAAACCTAATATGCAAATGGACCAAAACTTATAAAAGTGACGACACCTCATGATCTGTCGTCCATTTTGTGACCATTTTGGGTCCACCTTGGGTGTAGCCCTGGCCAGGCTCTTCTATAGCTCAAGGTGTATCCTTTAATTACTTTTCATAAATATCTGCTTTATTGTCTTAGCTCTGTCTAGTCTCTGTTCCAGGTCAGCCTTCCCAAGGCATCAAAAGGTCTCCCAGTTGAACATAAACATGACAATTAATTCTACACTGTTAAGCAAAAGAATATCTGAACATATGAGACTACCCTTTAATGCTGAAACTTTTTTAAGTACAAAGTGTTTGTGCATGTACTACCTTTGTGTGTAAATTAAAAGTACTTTTTGCAAGCTGTAATGCCGATCTTTTAGCAGAGCTGTTCTCCAAAAATTCACTCCCCGTTTTTAAAATACAGTCAAATTTGGCGCTACCATTTTTGGTAATCTATTACTTTCTCTTTCTGTGGCTTTGAGCTGTACAGGAATTTGTATTCAATACAATTCTGAAAATATTTTTTTAAAGACCATTTTGCAAGTCTACAGACAGCTACAAACACCTGTCTTACACAGCTCCTTCTCCCAAACTCATCTGACTGCCAGAATGGAAAAGTGGCAGGAGTCCAGTGGTAAATATGCATTATATCTTTGCATAACTGTACTGCTACAGACTGGGATCAAACAGGAAGAAGTACTTCACAATAAAACACAAAATGAGCTGTCGCGGTCATTAAGGAATATATTGTTGTATTCCACATTTTCCTCACTGCTGCATGAGATTTTTTTCCTTAGATACCAATACCTTGGAAGATCACTACAAATAGGTACCGACTGCATGCTCTATACTCACACAAAATATGCCTGACATATTAAAAACTTTTAAATTATACTTTTTCGATGTATCTCCAGAGGAAAAAAATTTGCATATCCAGCTCCCTGCCCTGAAGTTTTACAGCTGAATAGGCTTCATGTTCTTAGCTTCAGAAGTAGAGGCCATCCTCGAAATGTCAAGAGTATGCTTCTTCCAGTAATCTATATTCAGTACAAGCTCTACTTCTTATTTCAATACAATGACCTGCCTTATCAGCAATTACACTCAAACTTTCCGATAAACAGGTACCTTATGCAGTAACGGTGTTTGTGGCTCAGAATTACTGAAAGCATGAAGTAGCATTTATTTCAAGCTTCAGTGCACTAATGCACCCAGATCAGTATGAAGATGATTTCAAAAATATTAGAGAAACACTTTGGGGAATGGAAATACTACCTGACATGGATGCAGACTGCTGGCATATGAAAGTTAACAGTATTTTAATGCAATAGTGAGTTGAAACTCCAAAGAAATGTTTGGAACTGAGCTTTCACACATGATGAATCAGGATGAGGAGTACTTTGCTGAAGAAAAACATCTGTTAGAGAAACTAAATATATCTACACATCAAAAGAGGTGGAGAGAAGCTATGGAGAACTTAGTTAAGGAAGAAGTTAAGATCAGAGATGATGTTTGTCATGTGACTGTGGTACTAGGATATCCAATTAAGCCAGGAGAAGGTATGTGCAAAAAATGCTATAAACACTTGGAACTGAAGTTCAGAAGGATAAATGGCTGAACTGCAAAATTTAGCAATCGAAAGAGACTTCTACACAGATAACTGGTTATGAACAGAATCTGAAAGGACAGCAGACCTACAGAAACTGGATATAACTGGTATGGAAAGGCAGTGCTGAGGTAAGAGCAGAACAGGCTCTGCCTTGAGGATTTCAGTGGGATACAGACTCTATTACCTTCCTGGCCAACATACAAACACCTCAGGTGAAGGCAGTACCCAAAGTAGGACTATCATCCTCATTTACAAAAGCAGTGGTTTACAGATTTATACTCACTGCTTGCTCATGTATAAATCTGCAGTAACACTTATTACAGAATATCTTCAGAGTCTGAAAAGGCATTAATGTAAAAACTCCATGGAGGTAAAAAAATTATTTCTGAAAACAGCCTTTTTCATACTTCCAGCTAAGATTCAAGATGTTCCTTAAGACAATGCTCTTTTGTACGGCTCCTCAGTAATGCAAATAACTGGGCAGTAATAAATATATGTAATTATATAAATAAGGATTAATTTTATGGTTTAATTGAAGAAGATGACTTAAAAAATATAGACTAACTCCCCCACTCATATAAACAAAGAAGTTCATAAACCGTCCCCCATCGGGGACTTAAGGACAAGTTTAATAAAATAGTTAAGATTTGGCACTGCTGTGTTTTGCCAGTGGAACACCTCAGGAGTAGCATGCATTTTTTAAAAGAGGAAAAGATAAGGATGGTAATAAAAATGTGGAAATTCCAAATTTAAGAGAACACTTGAGTCAAGAAATTAATTTTTCAAGTGTTAGAAAAGCAACACTAAAGTAACATAAATTATATAAAAAAAAATCTTTAAGAATTTAGATATTTCAAGAGAAAACTTAGATCTTCCTGCCTTTCCCCCTCAGCCTCTCCAACCCATGAACACCTCTCTCCAGATACTAACTCTGCTTGGTGGGGGTTTGGATTGTTTTGGTACTTGTTTGTGTGGGGTTTTTTCTGGCTTTTTTTTTTTTTGGCAATTTGTGATTGAAGAAATCATTGCATACTGCTTTTATAAATTAAGTTTCAATGGATTTAAGTCAAATATTGTGCTTCTCAGATCCAGCAGTTAGGGTATATTTTGTGCTGGTTTTTCTTTTCCCCCAAGCTCCAGGAGGCCTACAGTCCATCCCACCTTAAGAACTGCAGTGTTCCATCACCTGTTAACAACCTACATCCTTTTCTCTGCAAACAGCAAGCACTGCCATTTCAGATTCCTGCCTGGCATCCAAAGAGCCCTTAAGATCCTTGGTGACCTACCATAAAAAACCACAAAACAGCTAAATAACTTATGTGCAACTGCAGCCTTCAAAGTCAGGATCATGCCTTCTCTTAGAAGATCGCACTGCCAGTCTGCCATATGCCTCTCTAATGTAAAGGACACTCCCATGGGGAGAGGAAAACCAAGATGAAAGTTCCCCATGGTTTACAAGGTCCAAGTCCATGTCTCCCACATCAGAGGGAGATATAATTTGGATTGGACCCAACTGTCCATGTCTCAATTTTCAAGTCAGGTGACTTCACAGATGAATACCCTTTTGACAGTTCCTGAAAGAATCTTTCAGTAATACCCAATTCTGAAGTTAAATGACACATATAGCATTTCTTTAGAGGAAGTTCTGGATTCTGGTCTTTACTTTCATTTTTGTCCAAACACTCAAATGCAAGATGGTTAAGAGCTTTATTTCCCCTCACCAATCCCAGTGTCAAGGCCATTTTTTTATGTTACCTAAGTATCCAAAATGCAGTTATAAGTCATTGACAGCCGCGACTCACAAGGATAGAAATCCCATTACCAAAACGTAGTCATCACATCTTGATTTGAAGCCTAGATGACTACTCAAATCCACACCCACTCATCCTCTGGGAAGGACCATTTTTGGGGATTTCAGCTCATAAGGCAAGTGATATTTGAGACACATTCATAAAGCTGAATTACTCTGCCTATTTGAAAGGAAAGAAGCACATGCTGCCTCCTTGAGCAGACCTCTGTTGACTGTACTACTTTATTTTTCCCATGTCTTTGATCTGTAGAGGAGACTGGACCTTGAACTACTTTACTTATTCAACCCTTTTTCCCATAAGACCTTAGTTTTTTGTTTTTTTTAAGAACACCTATTAATGCCAGACTATCTCTGCAGCTCTTGACATCAAAAACCAGTGACCCTTAAAACTGACATATTTTAGATGCGAGTTTTTTTTGCTACTCTTATACTTCTAATTAGGAGTTATGAAGTTCACTAGTCTTCTTACTATAAGTTAGTTTTACTTTTCCTAGGAATAAGCATTTAGCAAATAAAAATATGCATTGGTAAGTACTAAGAAGACTTTCAAACAGAAAAACTAAGACCTTTTGTATTTTAGGTGTTAAGCCTGACCAATTTTATGAGCACTGACAATTATACCTGAAATTAAGGGCAGTTTTAAGTATCAAACTAATCAGAAGCCAATGAATACTACAGCTTCTTATGAATGACAGAGATCATAGTATTTGGTTTCATTAGAACATGGGAGAGAAAGAGATTTTCAAGCCCTTTGCCCTTACACAACAAAACCAGGAACTCCAGAATGGGAAGAACATATGGTCCAACACATGTCAAAGGAACTGCTGCTCTGTGGAAACACGTTACTCATTTGGGGGCATCCAGGCATACTTCTGAGAGTAGTGGAGTTACATGAATGCTAAAAAAATGTAGAAGCTGACTTGACAGCAGATCACATGCAATGCTACCACACTCTGAGAAGTTTCTTAATAGAGCGAAACTCTTTTTCTAAATTTCTGTGCAACTTACTCGTTTATCAATATCGCCATGCTGAAGTTGAACAAACCGAGCACTGATGGCAGCAATGTAACTCTGCTGATTGGAAAAAGCAACACGTCCAGCACCTTTTGGGTATTTCAGCTCAGGGTCAGTGTCAATTCCTGCGTAACAAACTCCACCATAGAGACGGTCCATGATCATCGCCAATTCCACTATTAGGAAACGAGACAGCGTTTATTCAAACTATTCTTACAGTACAAACTTGGTATGCTCATGTCTAAAACTACTAGAAAAGTAAATTTTCATTATTAATTTTGCAAGAGCCAATGAAACAGTAACAAGATTAAAAAATATTAAAGAAATAATATAAAATAAGCTATTAATTACTCAGCAGACAGATACTTCACACTGTGGGCACATACATCCAAGGAACAATGGAACTGTATGTTCTTGATAACCTGAAAATGAAATTCCAGGGTAGTTTTCTTCAGAGGATTACACCAAAATGATTTGGGCAAGCATTGGAATGTATGCTGTATAAAACAGATCCTCATGCCACAAATTCCCTGGTGCATGTCCTCTGGCTGTCCTAATGCTCTACGTCCTACTTGATTTTGAAGATGTAGTTAGCATCCTTTCATCAGTCACACAGAACTTGATTACCTACAGTGCTATACTTACCACAGATACTGAAGCTCAGAGAAACAAAAATTTCAAATTTTACAGATCAAATACCTTGGCAGTCCTCTGACTGCCAGATTATACTGAATTTAGTTGTAATTCTCTGGCCTGGAAAACACTGTTTTTTTCAGAATTAGTGTCCTCTTTATTAGGACAGAGGTGTCAGAAGTCCTTGATGTTCAACAGCTATTTGAAGAGTCTCCTGAAGTTTTACTGCTTTTGTAAAGTCATTATTCTTATTTCACAATGCCATAAAAGTTTCATTTTCACATATAAAGGGCATTTGCAAATGGATCATAAGAATGCATCCATTACATTTATCACAGACATTCAGCACAGTAATATGGAGCATTGGACTGAATTTAAGGAAAAATTAAACTGTAGTTGGAACATACTGTGTTTACACTCATTTACAGAGCTTGTATTACAGTCCTAAAAGTAAGATACCAAAAAAGCTTGAGCATTGCAGGTCCAAGACAGAAAAATTTAAGATCCTTTGTATCCCAAATTTGCACTATTATTTCTTGGTTCTCTTACATCTTTCATCTAAAAGCTCATCTTTCTCTAAGAATAAAATCCATTACTATGAAATACTAATGAAATCAAGAAGTCATTCTAATAACGAAAGGAATTTGAACCACTGTACGCTTCTACTTCCACCATTCACTGTAACCTACTTACTAGAAGAAAGCCACCTAAACCATTGTAAAAGCAACTTGAAAAAGCAGACTGTCCAGGCTGTACTTCAACCATTCCACAGCAAGAGAAACGTTTATTTTTTCCTTCATGCCTCTGGCAAGAGTCTAGAAAGAGTCCTGCAATCTCCTATAATGTTGTGCCATAAAAACTGTGTTAGTTCTCTGAATTTCTTCCTTTTTCCTCTATGCCTTCTTGTTCAAGTACTTTATCACCTGTGTTTGTGCATGTTCTGACAGCAGCAGACGAGTAGCTAATGCACAATGACAAGCAGGTACAAATACCACTCCACAGTCATGGAGCAGGGCAGAGATGTTTCCATAGCATTATTTTAAAACCAAGCTCTTTGTTTCATGCCTCTTCTTGACATAGCTTATGCTACAGCTGTAGAGAGGTAACACTTTCCAGTAAATCTGAACGATGAACTGTGATTTATGGCCAAAACCAGACAGTAGTGAAACTTAAGGATACATGAATATTGTACTGCAGTTAAAACTACCAAGACTGTTCAATTTATATATATCCATATCTATCCATACATAACTATAAAAAAATGCATGCTATACATTATTTCTAATAATTTCTTTCTTTAAAAAAGTGCAACAAATTCTACTCACCAGCTCTTAATGGTCTAGGGACTCCTCCAACAAAAATTGTTTTCCGAGGATCAAGTGGCTGCGAACCATCCATCACAAAGTCACTATCACTTAGATTCCAGGGACGGATCTGAACCTATTAAATTGGGAAAGAAATTAGTGTCCTACTTTAAGTATCACTACAATGTGGAAATATGTTCATCTGTCAGTCATAACCTCATTACTGTAGCATGTCTAGATGCTTTGTTTTAATCCTATCAATTCAAAATACTACAATTTTAAAATAATCCAAGTGTTCCAGATGTTGAGCTCTGCCAAAAGTAGTTTACTTTTGATTTTTTTCATCTTCATAATTTCCAGTGCTGCTTTAGACAGATGGCAGCCATAGCCTGCAGGCCATTGACTGTATACTTACTGGCTTGTCCTTGATAGTGGGGCTGGAAACACACAGATAGAGCTTTCCATCTTCTTCAATGCAGGCATCAATCAGGGCCTGAACAGAACTCTCTTCTTGGAACAGGAGGAATGCGTAACCTGGGAAAAAACCCAAACCAACTGATATATTTTCTCTTATCTTTATTTCACAGAATCATCTTTGCCACTCATTTTTCCATACTAAAGTAAAAGAAAGCCAAACTCATATTAGCCATCTTCTTTAACTATGTACTGTATTGCCATAATTAACAGAATTTCCATCTGTAAAATATTTGTCAGAAGAGACTAATAACCAAATAAAAGCAAACATGTCTGCTCTATCATGCACTGGAAGTCTAGGCTAAACATCATGCATTGGCTGCAATGGGCATTATACAATCAAAATCCGACTTGGCACAAAGGACTAATCTCTATTCTGGAGATTAGATCAAAGTATTTTATTACATAAGCGACCCAGCAAACCTTTCGAACACTACCAAAAAAAATCCCATAAAACCAAAAAAACCCCCAAAAAACCACAAAAAAAACCCAACAACAAAAAAAGCTTATTTAATGCTACATAAAACCAAACAGTCAGACAGGCAAAGAACCTGACACATTACTTTCACAGTTATAGTATGAGATATACTAAATTTTTTACTTTACAAATAACCCAACAGCATAATTAGGGTTGTATACTAAAACAAACTTAAAGGGACCATAACTCACATGTCTTTCTGAAATTACTACCAAGTTTAGAATTTTCACACAGTTCTGTTTTATGACTTTGATGGAGAAGTAAATGCTGAAGCAGCTGCTCTAAAAGAGGCTTTGGAAAAGGAAACATGGATGCATTACCAAGCCTTTTGGAAACCTTGCTGCATTTCTGAGAGAAGCTAATTAAGCACCAGCCACTTCTTATGGCAAACAGACACTGCAGGTCATCAAGGTAAAGGTGGTAGGGTGTATTTTCAAGACCACTGAAGAATCAGTGCATTAACAACATAAGATTTCAGAAACAAACGTACAACTGATTTTAGATGTGGAAACAAGAACTGGATTTTAAGAATAAGCTGTAAGGTCTATAATGATCTTTCTAATAAGCTTTACCTTACCCCTCATACCACAGTCCCATCATAGTTACATAAAAGGGACTTTTTATGCAAATCTTATTTAGTTTCCTAACAAATATGCCATAAAGAATCTTTGGACTTGTGCTGAAGCATTTTCTTGTAAAGTCCATTTGTCACTGCTGAACTGTAATTTTTTAATGATGACCTGTTTAACTTAATGATACTTGTTTAAGCTTAATCAGTAACAATTTAGATTCAAAATCTGTTTTAATGAGGATATATTTCACTATTTATCACAGAATTTAAAATCCACTAACTACCCATGCAAAACTCAGTGAATGAGGGCATGTGCCAACTGGCATGGGTCAGATAAGCTCACATAACTGTCCTTACTTGGTCAGAGGTCAAGCACACACATTCCAGTTTGAAAGGAGAGATAGGTACAAGAATGATGTGAGTGCAAAAACTTGGATTAATCAAAGGGAGGGTTAATTGTACATGATCCTGTCTAAGGAATCAGACATACAAAGATTCCCCAGATACTAATTTTTCATCAGTTCTTCTCCTAATGCAGTTCAAAGGTACCACCATATAGCTCCAGATAGACAAGGTTAGTAAGTGCCTCCATATAATTTACCACTTCTATGTCTGTAGCTATTAATATGCTTAACTGCAGCAACTTGTGAAACGACAGAAAATTCAAGTACAAGAACTCAAAGAGTGATAAGGATCATCACAGATTTCACAGAATATTCTGAGTTGGATGGGACACACGAAGTTCACTAAGTCCATCTCTAAAGTGAATGGCCCATATAGGGATTGAATCCACAACTTGGACTGTTATTAGCACCATGCTCTAAACAACTGAGCTCATCTCAGGGTCACTTCATTCTACCACTCCTGATATAGAAAGGAAAGCAATAGCAAAGCCATATGCTAACACTGCCTTCTCAGCCTCATCTAAAAAACATGTACTCACATCTTGGTTTATCCTACTTAATTAAAAGCCTCAGAAAGCCTTGTGTCATGAGCTCAGCTGAACTACCTCCCTCTGAAGACGGAGTACAGTTAAGATATAGCTTGTACCATCAAATTAGTCTGTCTATAGTTTTGCTCCACAGCTCTAGATATTCAATGATCTACAATGCTCACTTAAGAGATGGATTGGTGAACACTGGAACAGAAAGCCCACCAGATAAGTTAGAAAAGCCTAGCTATTTGAAGAGTCCTACCAAATAAATTTTTCATTTTTTGGTATTCATTATACAAAGAATAGATCAAAAGCAAAGCATTCTAGACTAGATTCATGCTAACACGATTTTCTGAGCAAGGAAAAAAAATCTTTATTTCACAGTAATATGAAAATTTACCAGAAGGAGAAATTATGTTTCTTGTTATCCATATTCTGTGTAGAAATCAGAGAACAGCTTGAAGTTTTATCAACCTCCAGCTAATCCCTGTTACTAATAGCTTAGAGGAGGAGTCAAGAAAATCATTGTGAGCCAGCATGGCAACTGCCATGTAGTGACATGGTAATGACTGCAGTGGTGTTTTGTGTTGGGGCTGGTTCCTCCACTGTCCTGACAGACTCTCCACAGATGACAATAAATGGCCTCATATAGTATAGTGCAATTGCCTAGAGAATGCTGCACCTTAACTTCAATCAGGAAGAATCAGTCCAAGTTGCAGGTTAATAGAGACAATGGAACTACATACCCCATCTTTCAGTTTTTCATTTAGTCATCCTTGATGGAGAATAAACTCCAAAACACATGTGAGGTGAAAAAACGTGGTGCTGCACTATGCACTATACTGGTGAGACCCATGTGTCTAGTCTTTTAGATATCCTCAGTCTGGGTAAAAGAATCAAGCTCAATGTGCTTATGTTACAGTGACCTGAATTGCCCTCTATACTTCACTGGCTGTACTGCCCAGATTCACATCGATTAAAGGAAGCTTAGACACTAATCACACATGAAGATACCTACAGTTACTTGCCTGAATCCTGAGTTTGATCCTATTCAGTATGATCAAATTAGCTGGTAACAAGTTCAACGGAACTTGTATGGACCTCAGGTTTTGTTTCTGAAACTAGAAGCAGAACAATTCCAACCTGAGTTTTTCAGCTAGTCAGCTCTGAGTTAGCAACTGGGAGCCTTGAGGAAAAAAGCTACTGCACAACTCTTGTGACACAAGGCAGCAGAAACAACCAGTTAGAAAAGGCTGGGGATACTGTCCTGTTTAAATCAGATTATCCTCTGAGACAGACTGTAAATAGTACAGAGGACACAAACAACTGGACGTATTTTGGAAGGCATTTTTTGAATTTCCATACCCTCATGGCACCATTTCCTTGAGAGCTTCATTATCACAAGGAGGAGTCCTCAACCCGACGAGTTACTTTGGACATGTGTATTGTTTCATAAATAAGTGTATTTGCCAGCTACGTAATAACATGAGTTATGATAAACAGTGGCAACTCAGAAAGGAAGGAATTTTACATTACAGTTGGCAGATCACTGTTACAGACTTTGTACTTTGAGCTCAACTGAGGTTTTTTTTCAGAACAGAGCTTCCTTGTAAGATCAGTATAAAGTTGTAAAAATTCCTGTTATGTTTGGGTCTAATTTTGTGGTGAACCAACACAAAATGCAATTAGTTAAGAACAAGCAGTTGGCGTTTCTCAGGAGGCAGCCAGCCTTGATGGATCAAGACACTTTCTGAATTACTTTCAGCAAGGAAACACTTATTATGAACTCGGCCTTCCCTCAGGACCTTCTGTAAGCAGAGAGCTTGGAAGGAAGCACAGCCTGGAAAACTGAACAGTAAAAAAAAAAAAAAAAAAAAAAAAAACAAAACCAGAAGAGGCTGCATCTCTTCACCACAGAGATGACTTACATGAATCAGTCCAGAATGGCCTAATTCTGAGATGTTTTTGGAAAGCAATACTATGGCAAAGCTCTAATGAAACTGAACAAAGAAAAATATAGACACTGAACTGATTTAATGTAGCGCAATTTAAAAAATGGAGACTGGAAATAATAATAAGAAACATTAATTCCCTGAACTAATATAGTATTTCTCAACTGGTAATTACTGATTGATCTTAAAGCTCTATTTTGTCTATCCTTAGCCATTTCAGACATCTTAATATATGTATACATGGTTCTTGTCTGTCCACACAAGCAATAATAATGAAAGACAATTTTTAATTAAATTCTTCTACAAAATAATCATGGGTCATATGTATTGCATTGAACAAGAGATATATACAGTAATACTCAGCAGTTGTATGTTTCCAGAGTATTTACAATGAGAAATCTACAGTGCATTTTAAATGTGTTAGGCTACATACAAAAAACAGTGAATAATGCAGCAAACTGAAAATTAGGCTGAAGTATTAAGATAGAAGAACAGTAAATGCTTTTATTTTTCAAGTAAGCATCAGTTAATCATGGGAAATCAACTTAGCACTAAGGTTGAAATCTTTCCTGAATTAATTAGACCAGCACATTGAATTCTCTGCCTTTAAGAAGCTCTGCTTACAACACAGTTCGGGGTTTTTTTCTTCCTGCAGTAATTATAAACACAACCCAACTATATCAAAAAGCTTTATCAAATAAGGAAGTCTGGAAATACATCCTTAAGATGTTCAGATGCTGAGATAGGACTATCTCCTTGGAAACGAATGCCAGAATCCATTCCTTTCAGGTAAGAATATATTACATCATCCGTCTTCTATATATTCATCACAGACTCTGTGAGATGCATCTTCTTCAAAGAGCTCCTTGGGAATTTCTCTTGGTAATTTATGAAGAGAGATGCACTCTTTAAGATAATCAAATTTAACTTGACAGTAGCTTTGTGTGCTCGGCTGACAATCAAAAAAGCCAAAGTCTCTTTGTTTGTCTTAGAATTTCCATGTAGCATCCATAAATGCTATTCAAATGCTTTCAACTCCATTTCCCACTCTTTAGAGGGCCCATTGGGGATAATAATTCTGTCTTTTCCCCAGCACAGATGAACAGATAAATAAAGAATCAGTTTACAAAAGAACTATACCTACATTTGTCACTTCCACAGAAGGAATGAACTGCGGCATTCTCTACAAAATCAATAATCTCTGCATTCCTTTCATGTCTGGATCACACTTCTGCAAGTATTTTATAAGTAACAATATACGACTGTACATGTACAGATATATCCTACATAATTTAACTACTTAATCTACAGAATGGTTTTTCCAACTATTTATTTGTAAGTAATAGTAAAAGACCTAACAGCAACACTAGAAGTAGTTTGAAAAAATTATCAATATTTAATCATTTATCAAAAAAGATTAGAGCTTCAACAGGAACTTCACATCCTAAAAGTGAAAGATGCACAGTATTTGATTATCTCAACAGGATAAGCAAATGCATCTTTTTGCCTTTAACTCCCTAGAAAAATATTTATCTAAGATTTTTGTCTTTAAAAAATTGATCAAATTTCAGTTTCGGAAACTAGACAGAAATGCAAATACAGAACTGATGATCAATGATGCATGCAGCTACAGACTGTTAACCTGATCAGGGTCAGTAACAAAACAACAGGTTTTAGACTCAGTATGTAAAGGAACCATACCTGGATCTGCACTGAAACAATAGATTTAACTGTTTAACATTATAGCCTTAGGAAAAAGGTGAGACACTTTCCCAGAGCAGGACTAGCACTCAGTGACAGGTCAAAACCTTCTAACTCTCTTACCTTTTGGTGGAAAATAGGACTTGCTCTCTGCTTTGTGAGGCCAGTCTACTACCAAGGGCCCAAATCGTCTGAAGCTGGCAGTAATTTCATCTAGAAACATGTACAATAGTTGCAATTAAAGGAAATTACATGACTCAATGAAAAAATACTATCAAGCAAAGACCTTTGTTTCTAGCACATGTTGACACAGGAAAAAAAAAAAAAAAAAAAAAAAACAGAACAAAACTTACAAGGTCCATAAAGAAAAAACTTAAAATAGATGCATCTTCCAAACTGTTAATATTTATACAACTTATTTGTGGTGATTTTATTCTTACATTTGTTTTTTATTGCTTAAAACCAGCAGCATTTCAGAACCATATGGGCAACTAAAACCATTCGTAAAAACTTGTGTAGTACTTTCCTAAATTCAAACCAGAATCTGGTTCGAATGAAATCAAATCAATTAACTGTTTAGTGACATACAGTTCACAACTTTGTAATTAAGTATTTATATACCAAGTAACACCACAATTAACAGGCTAGCAGTTTCCTACATATGGGAAATAAATACAGGATATCTGCCCTATAGCAGGCACTATGCATGTATTAGAGACAGAAATTTAAAATGGTCTATTTAGAGGTGCTTTCAAAAACCATGAACAGCCTTGCTGCAAGATCTACTATGCCCCTTGCACAACTTTATGAGTTCTTTCTATCCAAGTCACACCTACATGTCAGTGACTGGAAAAAATCTGGCCATGAGGAAAAAATACTCAAAACTATATAAAAGCAGCAACTCAAACACAAGTATGCTTAACTTCTTTCAGTCATATCCTGCCGTTATCATATAAACAGGGAGCAAAGAAAGAAGATGTATTTCCCTGTGTTTTTGTTTAGTATTTGGATTATAGACCACTGTGCTGAAGTACATTAGGATAAATTCCTTAGTACATTGTAGGAGAGCATCTCAATGAAAAAGGGACCAAAATCTGATCTTTCCATGTCTGAAAGTTCATTAAATGCAGTCAGCTGATTTGGTTAGCACATTATTCTAGGATTACCATGAACCTCCTAAAGGGACTTCCGTTTACATTAGAAAGTTAACATGCAATTTTACATTTATCTGCACAGGAGAAGCCTCATATTAAACAGCACAATTACTTCAAATCATCAACGGTGAACGAAGCAATTTCAACTGCTTAACAATCCAAGTTTCTGTAGTACAGTCTCTGTTCAACACATCAAGAGTGCTCTGCCGTTTGACCTTGCTCTGCCTAAGTTTCTCTATTTCTCATCAGGAATAACATTAACTTTTCTATATCACTGCTAAGATCTTCAGGTAACAGTAAAATAGAATATGAAATTCATTTACAAATGGAAATTTCCTGTGAATACAGAATAAAGCAGAATAATACAGAATAAAGCACCATCCCAAAACCAAAAGAGATGATAACTAAGCTCAACAACCCAACAACTTACATAAAGAACATACAGTTACAGCCTTTTGCACAACAATGTTTTGCTGAGTGGCTTATTTTTACTACTTAAGTCAGGTTTTTCACAACCCCTTTTTGTCTCTCCCACTAAACTTAGTTCGTTGGGATTTCAGGCAGCTCACCTTCATCAATATCCGGTGGAAGGCCTCCAACGAAAACTTTCCGAGAAAAACGCTCAATTCGTTCTCCGTTCTGATGAGTCGAATAGCAGGTAGGGGAATTCAAGACTCCAACTTGATCACTATGACCATCATCCAGCAAGCCATCATCTATTGGGAAGAGGGAAGAACGGCCTTAAAAAGAAAAGATAACAGTGTACATTAAACAATTTTGTGGCAGTACACGGTTATGTAATTTTAGGGAATGGGGGAATAGCAGTCTGGAGAGTCAAAATGAAAATACTGAGGTATTAGAAAAGTTGACATTAGTTTAAAGAAAAATTAGGAGAATGAAAAAATGCATTAAACTTCAAAATGGAATTTCAAGATTAAAAGCTCAAGTGTAATGCTTCATATTACATTATATGGTATTGCTCTGCTGCATCCAGTAGAAGAGTGGTAATTTTGTTTTAATTAAAGGGTCTTATTTATGAAAATATTACAGATTACTTAAGTGAGTTAGTCTGCCTTTGGTTTAGCTTCAAGTTAAACTGACAACTTCCTCCACCTGAATGACTGGAGTGTTTCTAAACACCTTAAATTTTAATTTAATAGGGAAATAGAAACATCACAATCACAAGTGTCAAACATGTTTCTAAAGGTATCGGATGCTGCTAACATAAGAATATATTTAATTTATAAGAAAGTAAAAGAGAGTCTTAGTAAAATGGGCAAAATGTAACACTTGAAAAATGAGTCACAATGTTGATTTATTCTTCTCACTCTCAATTTACCACAGTTTTGGAGGGAAGCCGTGTGGTGGTTCCTAACATGTAGTGATCTCCAGTGAATTTACTGTTACTCTGAACAGAAAGCATAAAATCTGAGAAGTTCACAGGATGGCTTTGCAAATGCAATCTGACCCAAAAAGACACTTAGAGGGAGAGGGAAGTGAAAATATGGCAATTCTGTCCCACGTATTTCTTCCCTATTTCATATTTACAAATTTTATAGAACTCCAAACAAAAAAAAAAAAATTCAGAAGGCCAGGATATTTATCTTGGCGTATTCAATCTTTTATTGCTTAGTCAGCAACATTAAGATTAATGACAGTTTCAAATTCAGAAGTCAGTCTTTTAACTGCAAAAAGCCCTAAAAGAAAGAATTTGTAATGCAAAACAGTCCACACCACTGTTTCTTCTGAAATGCCATTTTTCTTGTTTGCTACTAATTTAAAAAATAATCATTAATACAATTGTTTTCTCAAAAAAAAAAGCAAGAAGGCTAAACGAAAAACCAATTTAGCACACTTTTGGGAAGCAAGCTAGCTTTTCATCTTAAATAAACAGCTTATTCCAGATTCACCCACTGAAAACCCATAGGCAGGAGCAGTAGGTCCCTGACAGCTGAGTCTGCAGTACCCTGGCTGTGAGGAATACTGCAGTCTTTAATTCTCCCCATTCAGGGGAACATTCCCAGTAAAGTCTGGTAGGAACATCAGCAGATCCAGTGCTGATCAGCTGGGGGTGAGAGCAGTAGGAAAGCCCTTCATTTTCAGAAGACCACGCAAGAATCAGATGGTTAAAAGACAAGAGTGGAAAATGGACAGCAAATATTATGACTAATAACCTATGTTATGGTAATGCCTACGGACCCTGATGCAGTATCTCAACAAAAAAATCTGAATGAAAGCAGAGGACAATATAAAACAACCAAATATCATAAAGTATCACAAGGAGCACAAAATTAAAAGCAGGACTGCAGAATTGTACCAAGTAACAAAGACTGTTAACTACATCATTTTTATGGTGGCATATCTATGTTTTCAGCAGGCATCTGATGGAGAGGAGTACAGCAAATGCACGAAGCTGTAGCAGGCTTTCCTTTCCATTAGGATTGGTGATAGGCCTGTTTAAGATGACTAGTGGTGAGCAAGAGATGCTTTGTCTCATAAGGACACATTCAACAAGTCTGCAACAGATCAGCAGAGCTGCCTTATCAAGTGGAAGCATGCAGCTGGTGCTCAGTGGGACAGAAAAGTGAGCAAGCAATGGAGACACAAAGCTAACACAGCTGGATGAAGCAGGCAAGTAGATTCCTCTTGTATATCAACTATTTAGGCATGAGAGGAGCAAGACTGAATCTATAAGATTGTAGCAGCTGTGTAACATAGATTTGAATTTTAGTTATGAAGACAAGTAAGAATGATCAAATCTTAAAGATGTATATGAACAAGCGGTAAGATTTGTTTGCGCAACCAAAAAAAGTTGGATGCAATGAATTTTTGAATTACTGAAGTGAATGACAGAGAAGATGGAGCTGTTATTGTAATGACTGTGACAGGAAGACATGCATAATGGAAGAAACAAGATTCATATTGCAGGAGCCTGCAAGAAGCTGCAAAGTGGAAATTTTAACACATTCCATTAATATAGGAGAGTTATTCTCAGTATCTTAAATCTAAAATTACTGTAATTTAGCTTGGTTTATAGGAAGTGCTTCTTAAACAATTAAATTTACAACATAGACAAGTATATAACAGGGAAAACAGTCACAGAATAGCCCTCAGAATAATTTATTTTTACCCACAGACCCATGTTAAAATCTAAGAACGATGAGAATTGCTCTTTACAAATAAAAACCAGCAGAACACATTCTGAAGTGATAGCAGAGAGCTCAGTTTTACTTTAATGTGGATAAAAGTTTGCCAAAAGCACTGTAGCTCCTCTGAGAGCTAAGGTGACATGAAGGACAATGGATAAACACTTTCAGAGGATCATGGTCCACATGACTCTTACTACTTTCCATCCTCTTCACTTCTAAATGTCGGTCAGATAAAGAAAGCAAAAAGGTAATCTACTTTTCCATTTCGATAGGTTTTCACATTTCTCCTGATGACTATGAATAAAAAAGATAAGCCCTTCTAAACACTTGTTTCTTTTTGTTTCATGACAGTAAAAAAACAAGCAGAATCTGGCATGAATTGTCAAAATGATTGTACTGTTACACCCACTGGCCATGATCTCCATCATCCCCCTCTTGATTACGGCTACCAAGCACTAGGTTATGAACCAATGCAGAGACCAAGACAGACACATGAACTGATGTGTATGTAGTGAATACTGGACGCTACCAAAGATTGTAGTGGTCTGTTCTTTCATGTTTTACATGGTCTTTTATAATGACTTCAGGTCACATCCTAGCATAGTTAAAACAGTAGAGCTTTTTCAAGGTTAGTGAGCACGTATCTGTTTATACTACGAAGATCTGTTTACTACTTCTAAGAGCAGTCCACTATATTTCTTGCTAAGTTTATGAAAGGCCTTTAGCTTTTACTCTGTACACTACTGCTTCTACAGAAGCAAAAGGAGTTAAAAGGACAACTAGCAAACTGTATACTTTTAAAGGGTGCAATGACTGAAAGCAATAGCCATTAGCATGAACTAAATCATGATGAGAACTGCAGTTTTTAACTGATTAAAGGATTTGCAATTCAGACTATAAGAGAACAATGATCATAACAATCCAGACTGTACTCCTCCTTCCCTCACACCCTCCATCTTCCCCAAATAAAACAACAAGCAGATAAGCAATTACAATCAATAATCTGGATTAATTTATCATAATGATCAGTAACAGATCAGAATTAATTGAACTGTAACAAACAGAAGTGAATTACCTCGTCTTCGCCCATAACTCCTCGCTGCATGCAAACAAAGGACAAATTGTAAAATGTCAAATAACTGTATCATGCCCACAAACTAAAATATTTAAGACAAAGAACCACGTGGGTAAAGCAGTAAGTAAAAATCTGCATCTGAACTTGGTACTGACAATTGCAAATGAGAATGCATTAAAGTCTCACATAATACTATACTATTTTACTAATAAAATTATGTTAACACCATCTATAAAGAATATTTTTCCCAACATTTCAGCACCTTTAAACTTGATCTTCACTTCGTGTTAATTACAGATAAATTAGTTATGGGAATTTTGCAATTAATTCTCAAAATGTGATTTTATCTTACACAAGTGCCTAAATAACACACATAGGGTACTGAAATTGTAAAAAGGAAAATACTACTGTAAAGAGCATGTAGCAAGTGTTAAATTAATCACAGACACATCCTGGTCCACATGGAACAGTTTGTACAGTCCTTTGCAGTGACAATGCAAATGCTGTAAGCCGTGACCTTCCTTTTTCATGAAAAGACCTAGCAGAAAATTAACCGCAAGGTTTTGTTTGAAACAAAAGATGCCTTGTACTCGCAAACGAAATCAGGGCACAAGTCACAAGAAATAGCATTGTATCAAAAACACTGCACAAAGGCAAAGCAACAATTTCACACAGACTGCATGTAAATCCAAGATTTTCCTAACTTTTGAGTTTTGCAAGATTCTTAAAGAGATCATGCTTGTAGCTACAGTTCAGAAGACCATACTGATTGCTTCTCTGCCTGAAGGCTAAAAAACTAAAAATAGACAGATTACTAATACAGAAACTATCAAGCTTTGTGTAATTTCTTAGTTACATTACCACAAAGTATTTTCTATTCCTGTTTAACAGACTCAGTATCTGAGAAAAATTACTTTAATCATTCCACAGTGGAGTTCAGTATTCAAATAGATGTTACTATTAACCAGAAGACCAGAGCAACATTTGGGAACAGACTGCTGCGTCTTGGCATTATTGTTTTGATTTTATGAGGCATCTATACACACAGTTCTCTTAAAAGCAACTGCTATTGTAGGCTACTGAAATATATATAGACTCATCAATCAATTATTTATAAATGTCATTGTTCCATTCTCATATTACGAAATACTTACATCCTGACACCTGATATGTGATTAAGGATTTTCAAAATTTTTATTAAATATTTTTCCCTTTGTTATCTTGATCTCTTTCGACTAGAAATTCAGTGGATTGCTTATGGAACTCTGAAAAATTTTTCTTGTTTTTTCTCCCTTAGAACAGTTAATTTATATAACAGTCAACGTCTTGCTATCCAACTTGTAATGAACTTGCTTTCAGATTTATTATCTCTGACCTGAAGTAATTATTATTGAAGAGAACAGTTTTTGTTTAAAGATTTTCAGATCTTTAAAATTTCTACTAGAAAGCCAAAAGAGAAGAAAACACTTTCTGAAAGAGACTTGTGTATCTAACCAAGTGGAAACACTTTAATTCAGATTTTCGACATCGAAACAGAATCCACAGAACAGTGTATTCTTCTGTGTGATCAGCTCTCTCACTAGGTGCTGGGGAGACTGATGCTGAGCTTCAGACGTGTTTTCTCCCTGAAGCCAGGCCTTGCCAGAAGTCACACGGTTCTGTGTCAGTGTTGCAGCATGTACAATTCTTCTCTGACTCCTGGCCAAAGTGACTCCCACATAGCATTAGCAGTAGCGTCACTAAGCCCTCGCCTAACCTCAGATGCTTTTTTTTAAAAAAAAATTCCACCCACAAATAAAACTAGAGTAAGCAGGGAAAATTAAAAGTGCAGCCCATCTGCAGCAATGTCTGCAGTGCTGTGTTCCCTCTCAAAGGATAATAGAGTGATGCATACTAATATTCATCTTTTGGCACAAGTGTCAGGATACTGCTTTTCTTTTCTTCGACCCCTTTCAGCCTTCCAAACCAGCTCAGCTATTTTATTACATTTTCATAGTTAACACAAGTTGATACGCAGAAAAATATTTTGCTGCAGATTAACTGAAGTCTTCTTTGTACATTCAAAAAAAAAAAAAAGGCAACAGTAATTTTAAGGAAAAAACAAGAAAGAGTTATTAAAAAAGTTAAAAAATCCCAATGCAGTTAAACTTTAAACAGTAGATGGTGCAGTATTTTATATATACAAAAATTACAATGATCTACCAAAGTTATCTTGTGTATTTCTTACTTCTGCAAAACAATGAAATCAGTGAAAATGGGAAAAAACCTGTACTGGATGTTGTCACATTGTTTACTTTACTTGTATGGCAAACCTTTCTCCCTGAAATTTATCTGTCTTGCTCATTTAGATTGCAAACTAATCTGGGCAGGGATTTAGTGCTCCTTTGCATTTAGAAAAATGCAGATTTTCTGTATTTATTAAAATAATATGCATGTAATGTTTTATATATATATACATATGTTTTACACCTCACAGAGCACTCATGCTTACAGAGCATGGCAGCAGTATAAATATAGTTAATTACAGGTTTACCTATACATCTAGATGATACAGATGTATTTAACATACACATAATCAGTGCATGTGTTTATAGATAAATAATTGCATAGAAGACAGCTCTTTTGGAAAAGGCCAGACACTGTAGGCAAACAACTGATTTACAGCAACAAAAAAGGAGAGATTAAACTGTTTTCCTTAACTTGTCCAAATAATAAGTCATACAGAAATTTGTGTTTTAGTTTATAAAGCTAGATATTTTAACAAGCCAGTAACTTGGAAAGATTTCAAATGAGTGAGAATGCATAAAAGACACTTTTATTCTAGAAAATATCAATTAGGCAACACATACACAAAGTATAACGATGCCCAATAAAACTCCAGTACACTGGAATCTTCAAAAATTAAGAGTGCTTTATATACAACAAAGATATTTCCTTTTAGCTAAAACCTTCTTTTTCTGTATCCCTGAAGTCACATACTAATATAGCTTACACCCATCAGAAAAATTAAAATCCTCCTTTCTGCAATGTAAATAAGCTCACAGATTTAAGACAGAAGTAATTTGTTACACATTTGTTGTGCATGCTTATCTAACATCGAGAGAATAGAACTGTATGTTATGTGAGCAATGCTACCACAAAGACACCAAATGTATGGTTTCATATATTTCAAACATATTTCAAATACATAACCAGAGATCAAATATACACATATTGAAGTAACTCAACTGAATGACTGAGCTGAATTAAAAATACTATGTTGTGTATCAGGAAAAACTACCAAGCAAATTTCCTACAAAGATACCTGTGAAGTTCATAGAAAGAAAAAATACTATTTGTCACTAACATTCTGACATAACAATCAAATAATGACAGAGACATGATGAAGCCTTTTTCATTAATCATTGTAATTTAAAGAAACCCATAAATAGTTACAGCAATAATTTCCCAGGAGTCTAGACTAAAGGAGGTAGGTGCCTCATTCTCATTTTATCCTGCTGGATTTGGGTCCCCAAATTCCATTTAGATTTCTTTAGAAATAACACCTTCATAGACTTTGAGACTGAAAGACATCATTATGACTATTCAACCTGGCCACACCTAAAAGACTACAGAGGTTCATTCAGCAATTCCTGTATAGGAAGTTTAGTAATTTCTATTTGAAGTAAAACAGCTTTCTTTAGAAGCACAACCAGCCATAGTATCTCTAGGCAGTCTAATACACCCATGCTAAACTAATCAAATGGGGAATTATGTTTCAACAGCCACTGAAAAAATTCAAGGCATTAAAACTATAGAAGGTGGGGGGAACCCCATAATGGGGAAAAAAACCCTACATCCCAATAAACTCGACTCATGCATTACCACTTGTTTCACAAATGTTCTCTCTAAGCTGACAAAGATGCAGTCAGATACACCCCTTCCAAGGCAACTTTTTTTTTTGACTTTTGAGAGATAAGTCATTAAAAATGCATTACTTTTTTTACAGCTTAAGCTGAAACAGATACATAAAGATATATAATTTATTAAAACACATAAATCAGGTTTCCATTAGTTCACTTCATTAATTTAAATAATGAAAACTGTAAATATTAATATTAGGTACAGTACAGTAAGTACATTTTAAATGAGTTGGAAAAAATCTATCACTTAAGAGGAAAAACTACCTAAAAAAAAGTTTTCCCTAGAAGCATTTAATCTTAAAAGGGCTGCACAATTTCAGCCTGGCTCATGTTAGGCTCGTATTCCACCTTTCTGGAATCCAGAGATACCAGTTCACTAAAACTAAAACAATTAAAATCCAGAAAGGGTAAGTATTAAGTATTATTGCATGCATAAATGGGCAGAGGATGTTTAGAATATTAGTGATTTGCTTTCATGAAGGTCTGGTATTACTGCTACTCCTCACAGCTACTCACTGAGAAATTAAGGGACAAATGTGAGTCTTTGAATTACTAACTCTTATTTTCCCAATTTTCCATCCAAGGCACCAATTACAGGGATAGAGGGAAATTCTAGCTTAAACCCACTTAAGCAGAAAAGGAAATTGAAGTCTACAAGTTCATCAACAGGTGTTCAAACCATAATTCTCATTACTGCACATTTGGAGGAAGTCTCTCAATTCTTGCTAAGAAAGGAAGGTTGTGCAGAGTCTGAGCAGCTGGAGCTTCCCAAAAGCTGCTCCCAGTGCTTCTGTTCTTGAGCTGCAAGAAGCTGCAGTTAAGACATGGCAGCCTGAAGGGGCTCTGAAGAGTGCTCCTGACTGCCCTGGCCTGCACCGACAGCTACATCAGACTCCAGCTATGTGGTACAGACTAGGTGTCTACACAACAGGGCTCTGAATTAAATTCTAAAGTGCATAATTTTAAAAATTATGCGTTGCAGGACCTTTTAGATACTCGAACTGTTATTTTTATCTCACTTACTGAAGGCTGAAAATAATATTGCAGCTTTTAAAGAGGACAGCAGTCACACTAAGTGCTACCTTTCAAAGTACAAGAGAAACCACACAAGTGTTAAAAGCAAGATATTCTTCAGTGCATGTTCTAGCTTTGTGGTAAGGTTTTAGGATAGACTGATACCACTGTGTTTTTCCAGTGTCCATAACAACAAACTCCTTCTTTCCTAGCTATTCCACAGAGTAACAGCAGTTCCCATGTGCTTTTCTTTCCATGCAAAACTCTAAAAAGAGGAGTTCACCACTCTAAGAAAAATCAAATTAATTAAAATATTAATTTCTTACACCCATCTCACTGCAATATTTCAGTTTCTCTTCATATCCTCCCATCTAACATTTCCTTGTACAGCAGCAGATAATGACAATTGCACATATACTACCTGAACAAACCAGTTTGCAGAAGAGGTCTTAAAGCTGCACTTAAATACAGCAAATAAAATGTTGTAAATGTTGTGACATCAAGCACATTGATATTCAGTGTAGAGGAATCAAGATGGTGTTGGCTAAACACTGATTTTATTTCAATAGTTAAGTACCTATTTTTTCTTTTCAAGATACTCCATTATCTTAAGGTTACCTATTCAATACTGAAGGATCTACTTCTTCAAATGTCCATTGTGCAGTATTTTCCTTTACTGGGTATATAGGTAAATCTTAATTTCCTTAAAATTTTAAACATTTACTCGGTGTTATGCAGGGAAAATAGATATTTGTTTACATTTTATATCCATTTGCACAAGTGTAAATGACTGAGCAGAATGGGTAAGGCAATTAAAAAAACCACCAAAATCCACCACCGCCAAAACAAAAAAACCCTCCTCATAATTTAAAACCACAAAAAATGTGCTCAGGCCATATTTTTTTTTATTAAGAGATCTTTACTGTTAACACTTAGACTCATCAAGTGAATGATGAAAGTGTACTTTGGGTACAACGGCTTCCACATTTTCTAATCTAGAGAAGCTGTGGTGCTACGGCTCTAATTTTTCCCAATGGAGAAAACATTTATGTGCAAACCCCCTGATTTATTATTGACTTAGATGGATTACCAAGCTGTGCTTCCTTCTTTAGCCTTGAACAAAGGCTAAAGTTCATGCCTTCACTGAGTAGCAGATGTTCATGAAGTCTGAACTACTGGGAGAGGAACATGAACATGAACTCTAACTTCAGCATATTTCATGGTTAGACACGTGCTTGACAAAAGCCACTTTCAAAAACTCCAACAAAAATAAAATGTTATTTCACACAAATGTAATACAAAGTGTCTAGTTCACTCTTTATTTACCCAATACAGAAAAACATGTGTTTCTGGCAGTTTTATTTTTCTAATTCCTGTTTCAGTATAATAGATTTCTTACAGTTCTTTGGAAAACATACCCCTGGTTTGCTTGAGAACAAAAAAGAATAGTGCATCATTATGAGCATTTCAGATTTCCAATAAGCTAGATATAATGAAAGGCTGTTGCAAGATTAGCTCTTGCCATTCAACTCCAAAAAATGGCAACAGTCCCATCAGTGATGAAGACTAGAGACAAGTAATTCAGTAACAGAATATAATAGTATAATTTTATACCAGCATGTCAGATTTAAACTAAGCTAGAGATAATTACAAACTGTTATAAGATTAGAACTTACCATTTAACATCAGAAGATTGTCAGTCCCCGGATGTGGATAACTCAAGCGACCTTAAAAGAAAACAAAAACCAGAGAACAAAACAAATGCAGAGGTTTTAGCTATTATGCTAGAAAAAATAATGAAAAATCACTGCTTAGAATTTGCCTAAGGGAAATAAAGAGCTAATATTTAACTCCAAGCACATTAACCAACAATACCCTTGACCCAAGTTAAAGCTGACAAGAACAGACTTCTTAACCTTAATTCTCTGGTCATGAGATCTGCAGTGTACTTTGGGATCAGCTCCAATAGGATAAAGCCACTTTTTGTTTCATGACACCCAGAAATAGTGCTGACTGCTTTAGTCTTCTCTTTCACAGTGACTGTGAATAACTGCACTATGCACATTGCTTAACAGAGTGGCATTTCTACAATTTAGTGCTTCTCAACTGAATCAATTTAAGAAAAATCATGTTAGTAAGAAATAAGGCATGAAAATGTTATTAACTGATTTATGACTGTGTCTTGGTGTATTTCATGTAACCGTGGTATGTAATATTTTTCAGTAAGTCTAGCAAAATTAGAGCAGTTGCTTATCTACAGATTAAAAAAAATTAAAGACTGTTATAGATAAAATTCTCAGCATTTTAGACTGAATTAAAAAAATAATTTGAAAACCTTGTATCTTGACATTAGAATTTTTCAAGAATTGCATTTTACTACACTGGTGGCATGTTATACTTTAGTAGTTAAATGAATGGTTTAAAATGCACAGCTGAAGTTTCTGTTCACTACAAATTCCTTTTTATTAAAGGAGACCTTTTCTGTTTACAGGAAGCTGCAAACATACCAGTAGTGCACACTGACCTAGAGAGACACGTACAATAACCGCTGTGTTTGGAAAAACTGTGGTTGAATGTGCAAAAAACTGCATTGCCATCTATCTTGCTATTCAAATATGCTTGCTTGCTTATAATCTCAAGAATATTTTATATATATATATATATATGAACACTGTGACTTAAACATGTGAATCTTTTGAAGGAAATGGGAATGCTTGTAGAGGCACAGAGAAGAACTCAGTCTGGAAGCAATGGGCATGTAGAACTCACACATTTTTAAAGGGTCATAATATATGCAGATGGCTTGCACAAAAACAAACAAACCAACCAAAAACAAAACCAAAAAAACAAAACAAAAAAACCCAAACCAAAACAAAACAAAACAAAAAAACGGGAAAAAAAGAAAAAACCAAATCAGCAAGCTATATTATTATGGCTGTCTAGCAATTCTTATCATACTCTGTTTGGTCCTCCACTGCTGGTAAATCCATGAGCTTAGCAGCAAGACTAGAAATTTCTGAGTCCCAAGGGACACCTTTGGAGTTAAATAAGAAACCTTTTTATTATAAATCAGTAAATAATAGGGTTTAGGTTTTGCTTTCCTCCTTTAAGAAACCAACATGTTAATTTTCTGCCAAAAATAATCTGAAAATATCACACATATTGAACACATTGCAAACTCTGAAATGTAAAACTTAAAAATTATAAGATTAGGATAACTAAGGAAATTTTGTTCAGACATATTATTTATTTGCAGGCATTGTGGCAAAAAGATGTTTATACAGCTATGAAGTAGTTGGCATCTCACAAATATTATTATTGAAAGAATGGATGGTACTAGAACACCTGCAGATTAGGTAAGAAAAATTTGCTGTTGAATTCGGAAGCACTGAAAGACTAGGGCAAGCTCCTGGAGAAAGGGAGAAGAATGCCATCCAGAAAGACTCTCATGTCTTCTCTAACTTCAACAGAATTTTTGAGTAGGTTTAGGCAAAATACAAAACAAAAGCCTTTGTAGGAGCCTCTGTCTTTATGTTTCTTGTCTTCAAGATTTAATATATCTGTTCTGGCACACTGGACATCTACAGTTATACATAATGTTTCTTGGAAGTACAAAAATTCTGCCCTTCTAGCAATGCATGTTGGTAAAACAGGCAGAGAATAAGGAAAAAGGCATCCTTAAATTGCACTATGGGAGCTTCCACAACACAGCCTGGTGTGTAAGTTGCTTTGCTAGACTTCCTAGGTTTTTGCTCTATCATTTGTCTAACACCAAGAATTTCCCAAGATCACCATCATATCATGTTTACATACATCACTATAGAAATACTTGTAGCAATATGAGGTGTTCCATGCAAATCAGAATGCTGTATTTATTGAGTATAAAAAAAGAAATTGAGAGACATTATTTCAAACTTCCTTGAGTCTGTGGTGACAGTCTTATCCCTGTCTGAATTTAGCCTCTTTTCCTATTTAGCGAGAGGCAAAGGATAGAGGTCTTTATCCCACAGTGATTTTGTACACAGAAGACAGATTTAAGGCCTAGTAGGACAGAGAAACTCAGTAATGTCAACACCTGGGGAAGAAAACTTCTAAAAAAATAGTAATTTCAATGTTTATAACTCTGCCTTTGCATTCTTTTGCTTTTTCCCCTTTATAGCTTTACAAATAAGCTGCATCTGAAACAAAGATGCCAAGCTGAAATTATGAAGGAATTCTCACTGAGTGGAAGGAAAGGACTGCACCAAGCAGCTGGGCCCACCACTGCATACCAAAACCCCATCTCCCTGTTGGGAAGATGAATTTGCTAACTGAGATAATGAGTTATTTCAGGGTTAGAAAGCAAAACAATTGACACAATATTCAGTACACTGCGGTACTGATACTTGTAAGTTTTATTTACATAGGTATTTCAATGTGATTTCAAAACTCTACTGCATTCCAATGAACTAAACCCCTATATTTGCTATGTTGTCTAGAACTTGGACTTCCAACTTTAAGAACATTTTAAACATAGAATGTTTGGTTACATTTTCAAAATTAATTCACTGCTACTGATTTATAATGCTAATTTAGGTTCTTATCCCTCAGCTTAATCTGTTGGAAGTAAAAGGCACTGTTTCCTAGGCTATCTACCTGAATTTCATGACATACATAAATTCAGAACATTTCACACGTGGAATTGGGTTCAAGATCAGTTTTACACAAAGCTCAGACCGCAGCATTTTTTAACACATTATTCTAATTAAATGGACATTTACTATATTAAACCTCACTTAAAATATCAGCATGTAGAATACAGAAGATGGGAGAACCATCTTGTAACAATTTACTTTGTTTCTATCACATATATCTTTCTAGCTGGCTGTTTTCACTGTATGTTGTTCAATGCATTAAAACAACCACAAAAAAAAGGACACCATTTTAAGAACAAGGCACAAATCTTATCTAATCCCATCCTTCAATGTCAGAAACCTAGAACTGTATAAACCATTCAAGGGTCTTCTAGCAGTTCCAGTAGCCTCCACCTGCATAAATAAGTAGTTTTAATAATAAAGATGATTGAATAGCTTTAAATCAACTACCAATTAGTTAGAAAATATCTAATATTTAAATAATAGACTTAGTCTATTCCTGAAAAATGTAAACTAAGTTATTTCACTACCTCTCTGCAGACCTTGTCCACAGAATCCAAAATCTGTAACCTGCTACTATCTGGAACAAAAACAGCACCTAATATTACCATTCTGTATCAGAAAGATCATCATGTTACAGAAATTTTCTCTGTGCAAACCTGAACTTGCAACTTCACCAGGTTACTGCTAATTAATAATTCTCATGTATCGTGGCTAAACTGAAACTAGCATTGCTAAGAAGCAGCAGGTATGCCTGACACTTATTAGGCAACTAGAGTTCTATTAAACCTAGCCTCCCCTTCCTTATCTAAATGTAATTAATATTAACAGAACTGCCTACCTCACACATATTTCTCAATGCATTCTTCTCCAAGGACAGAAAAAAATTTAAAAGCTTCAGATAGATTTTGGTAGGCCGATTTATCCACTGAATCCAATTAGGAGTCTTGCTAACCCAAACATGAGGAAAGAGTAACAAACCTAGTTTTAGCAACATTTCTGCAATCTCATGTTATGTATAGGGCAAATGAAATTCAAATTTTTGTAAACTTCTTGGCATAGTCACTTTTTAATTTTAAGGGATTCACATCTACTTTTAGAAATGCATACTTTTTATTCATATTTAACTAAACTGTTGGAGGAATCCCCATATATTAAAACATTAGTGTTTTAAACATTACTGACTCACAGATTCACAAGTTTGATATTTCATGCCTACTCCCTCCCTTTAAAAAGAAAAAAATCTTAGTGTGTTTTACGGAGAGACTGAGAATCAAAAATTCCTTGCCCTTTTTTTTTTTTTTTTTTTTTCAAGAGATATCCTGAGTAGAAGAGAAAAAGCTTCCAAGTCAAGCTTTTCCCAGTATGAGTGAATGGCTGAGGATCACAGCAGTTCCAGAAAGCAGTTTTTGGAATCAGCGTAGTTAAGACAACAGCACAAACCCATGTTTGGACAACACCTAGTTACAGAAAACCTAGAGACTGCATTTTCCAATGCTTGCGTGTGAATTATGCAAGTCACAATGAGGCCAAATGGGTTGTCTTTGATAGTCCAAAGACATTTGTCTGTATTCAGACAAATCAGCGTCTCAGTCTTAAATATATTCTTTTATCAGAAAAAAAACCCCTATGGCAGAAAGAAGAAACAATGTGTATGTATGATTTCAAAGCCTTTTATGAGAGCAGGGAGAGAATTTTTTCCTCTATATTTTTTTCCAGCCTCAGAAATTCTTTTCTTGGCACAAACTGAATTACTCTAGGAAGAAACTGTGCAGCTTTAAACTTCAGAGCTTCGTAACACAAAATATAAAACAAATGTCTTTGAAAGAAAGACAGTGTTCTCTGTGCCACAATCTTTACTAGAAGGATGTTTAAAACAGTAGGTAATGAATTCCAATAAATCAGTCTCCTCGATTCTAATAGATATTGCATAGAAAATGTAACAACCATATCTAAGCTAAGGTTTCTCCATGATCTGTTTCAGCTCAAATGCATCATCCTTCTCCCTTCTTGACAGCAAAATGCATCGATATTTTGGGGAGTAGAAGAGGGAAAAAGAAAAGCAGCTATGCAAGTGGCATATCTGAAGAGCTATACTAGCAATACCTATATTTGTCAGGCTATCAGTATTTTAATTCTTCTCTCAATTGTCTTAAGGACTATTAGGGGAATAAAAAGGGTATTTAAGAACAATGATATAAAATGAATTATTTTAACTTCAGTTTTTATTTCACTGGAATTGAAGGGACGGGATAATCTTAAATATTACTTAAGATCTTGTATGAAATGTATTTCAAGAAAGCTGCATGGGAAAGATTAGTTTTAATATGATCAGTATTCTTGCTGCAATGACTAGTGAAGTCAAACATCTCCTCTCTATTACCCTACCTAGAAAACATCTTATTGAAAGATAAAAATTACTTTTCTTTTGATCATGTGTGTTGTAATGACAAAGCTTTGTCTAAGTAAAGCCAAAACTAGTCATCTATAAACCATTTTCTGGCAGGCATAAACTTAGCTTTCAGTGAATCATATTTGAAATAATTTTTTCCTCAAGTTCATGAAAACAAAAGTGGTGAAATTTGACTTGCTCCTAAAATGGATGTTGACATGCAAAACTTGAAGCTATGAGCTAGTACACAGACTGTCTGTTCTGCATTGTGCAAAATTTCCGACAAGATGCTTAGTCATGCTCCAGATATTGTAAGCAGCTAAATCTGAAACACGTGCCTAAAATTCCATGGACTTTCATTTTACTGCTGTGATCAGATATAAAAGATGCATTGTTTTAGTGTGCTTAGATTTACTTGAAAACTTGTCATAAAAATATTCTCTAGTTACAAAATACTCTTTAGTTACAACAAAATGTTACTATATTAATAAGAACAACAAACTAATAATAATAATCAACATCATCTTAATCCTGTGCAATCTGCAAGCAAGTATGATGGAGTTTTAAATAAATGTTAGATTTTCTGTGGTGAAAAGTCACAGAGACTAATATAACCAAGTTAAAGTTTCGTGGCTTGTAGATAAAAAAAAAAGGCGAAGTTGCTCAGAAATTATAGAAATTCTAATTTATGGTGAAAAAAATCAGAAGACAGTAAAGAAGAACTAAAAGGCTGATATACCACAAGGTCTCTTCCTCCCATTTTCAGTTCATAAGGAACATTTCTTGTGCCTTATTGTTAATAACGTAGCTGTTTCAGCTGAAATCACATCCACGGAGAAAAAATATCTTATCCATCAACTTAAATAGCAGCACACAATTACTCTATTTAAATTCAGTTGGCATGTGCATTGTTCTCTGGCACTTGAACAGAAAAATACGTTTTCTTTGAGTTCATCACTATCTATGGCTTCCATCTGTTTCAGTTCAAACACAAAACTTAGCAGAATTTTCACTGCAAGAGCATGACTGTCTAACTGTTAAAAAAAATAAATCTCTTAACTGTAGACTGACACCATATTCTCATGTCCCTAGAAAGCACAGATGGAAACTACTGAGTTTTTGAAAGTATCTACATATGAACCAAATTAACTTTCAAGTCTTAAAGCTTTGTCTTGTCTTACTGTCCTTGGAAAATTATTACTGGAAATACACCATTTTCTTCTATTGTAACATAATGAAGTACAAAGAGACGAATATAAATGAATATGGTTATTTTTTGTGCTGACTGTGCCTCTGAACTCTCTTCTGCATTACAGAGCCAAAATTAAAAGAGTGAGATGGCAGGGGGAACTGAGCAACAAATTCGATTTGTCGTGTCAGCACGTACAGAAAGAAGAAACAGACGGGTTTTCATCTTCAGGAAGGTGAGAGGTGTCAATGGCAGTATATTGCAGTAGAAGATCTGCATTCTCTAGCTTTATGCCTAACAGTAGCTTTCAGAAAAGGAAAGAAGTAGTCCTCACCTGAGCATGGCAGATAGAAGCAAGAATGCTCTATAACAGGAATAACACACCTGGTCACCTTGTCTTTGAAGAGATATGCATGCTTTTACCACACAGCAGTTACCACTGGGCTAGCTGTTTACAGGTTTCAAACCTTTTGCGTTACTTAATAATGTTTTGCAAACATCAGAATAGACAAACTGAACTGAATAAAGGAATAAAGGACTTAAATAAAATTGCTAAAATGGAATTAACTCTCTCAGGAAGTAAGAAAAAAGAGATCAGATTAAAAAAAAAAAAAAAACAACTAAGAAAAAGTCATTTTGGCTTTCACTTCCTTTAAAGTCAAGAAAATTAATGATTTAATTAAATGTTACATACATACAGATGCTTTGTAGAGATTTTCAGCTTGGGAAAAAACTCCAAACTTTTGGCTAACTATTTTAAATATTAAAATACCATTAAGTGCTATCTGAATGCTACAGGTCTTCCAAATGATTACACAGTTCTTAAGAGAATCATGAGCAGACTAGCAAGGTGTCCTTGAAATTAGGAGAACAACAGGTCCTTCTGTGCTAATATAAGTATAAGAGCCTCTAGGAATGGAGAATTGATGGCAGTAAAAAGCAGTAAAAAAAAAAAAAAAATTCAATTGCTTCAATACAGAGATTTAATTTCTACAAAGCAAGCCTGAAATCTTGGATAATGTTATAATTAGATTATGTTAGTCTAATTAAAACACCACAAAAGAAGTAACATCTGATCAGTCCAAGTGAAATGGTTTGGGTTCCCCACCCTGATGTTCAATAGTAAACGCTACCTGAGAAAGTATGGAAGAACAGAATTCACAAGAGTGAGTTAATGTACAATGAAAAGAGGAGTTAAAATGGAAGCCCACATATGCTAGCTATATGCTTACTGCTGTCACCAAACGATTAATAGAGCCCAGGACTCTAAGAGGAAGCAGCACTCTAAAGCAAACTGTATTTCTAGACTTCTTGGGTGCTCCAGAATATTCCAGAAGATTGGAAAAAATACTTATAAGGACAAAACTTGATTTTATCAATGGACTTAAGTTTTCTTTTCAGCTTCCACTGCAGAGAAAGGGAAATTAACTGGCAACACTGGGAGTGGTTTGTTTTAAGTAAATATGAAACAATGTTTTCAGTAAAAGTTAGCTTAAAATTGACTTTCATTAGAGTGAGAAAATAGTTCATTCGCCCTTTTCATATGAACCTAGAGTCTAAATTAACAATCAGCATTAATTCAAATATGCAGAATGGATGACCCTTTTTTCCTTTATTTAGCATAGTAACATACCTTTAAGTGGATCATGCTCTGCTCTCATAATGTCAATAAGGGAGTTTTCCAAAGAGTGCATATTCAGACTGTCATACATTCTATTTCGATCCTAAAAGAAAACAAAAGCCTTAGTATTGGAATACAAATCCTGTAGCTTTTAACAAAAAATGAAATTGAAAGGAAAACACAGGCTCCTTCTAACAGCTGCCCACTCAGATACGCTGGAGACGGACAATGATACAAAGTAAGATCTGATTTTATTAACTGTAATTTTAAACAGCATCCAAATATAAAACTAGAGATGCAGTGTGAAGAACTCTGTGTGATGCAATGTGAACAAATGCTGTGTATGCATCTGAAAGCCTGTGATTGCCTGTTTCCTTCAAAACTGCTTGAATCAGTTCTAGTGATCCACAGTACAGTTATGCATTAAGCTGATTAATGAGGGAGACTAATGTGCGTAAGAGTTCAATTTCATTTCATGCCCAAGTAAAATAGTGAGGAAGGCGGAGAACTACAGGACAAGGACAGTCATGTCACATAGAAGAGAGCACTTTCTTGGTGCTTAGCCAAGTGCTGGGCATGGGCCACCAGGCCCTGCTGAGGCTGCACTTGTTGGCTTCAGGGCCTCTGCATACAAAGACCTGAGTTACAAATGGTCAGCACTTAATGGTTAAAGGGTAGAAAATTAAAGCCAAACGATGAAAAGGAAATGTCACAAATCTTACTAATAGATTTATAGAGGACAATTTCTTTTACACACAATTATTAAGAAGTTACTGTACTGTCTTTATAAATATTTTCACTGACAGTAACAAAAGTAATTGCAATGAATTAAAAATGCTTTCACTGATTTTGTTTTACCCATTTTCTCCCACATTTTCCATTGCACCCAAGTTACAGACACAGAAAAAAGGTGACCTCTAAATTCTTTGGTCTTTCTGGGATACCTTTCAACAACTGAAAAGCGTTCGTGTAAAACTATAATCTCTTATATGTTCATGGCTTCTACCTAGACTGTACTGCACTTAAATCCTGTAATCGTGCTTTAATTTTACTGTTGTCTTCTGTTTTCACTATAGTAATTCAGCAGAGTAGGATGAAATGCATCATATACATCCCAGGACTAGTGAAATTCCCTGAAGATGCAGCTACCTACTTAGTATGTATATTACAGGAACAGAATGTATATGACCCACGTTCACTGTGACTTTCCACGATGGTTCAGCAGAACCGTAGACTGATTTTGAACTATGTCCCTTAGCAAATGGGTATTCTTCACGTTGGAGGAGTGAAAAAGCAAGCTTTGGAATAGAAAATTTGTATGAATCACACACTGCAACTTATGATCAGCTTTTCTATGATGAAACTAGGGTTTTACTTTCATCTCTTTAAAAGTTAAGTCAATATCAGGATGAAGAGAGAGAAGCCTTTATTCCCACCTCTCTCTATCTCAAACAACTATTAAGAGTAATGGGTTTCTGTTGGGTAAGCAAACTGCTAAAAAATAAAGGATCTGATCAAATTACATTTCCAGAAGCCCTAGAACAATTTTACTGCTAAATTAAAGAAGTAGGTTTCTCTTGTCTCCAGCCACATCCCAGACCAAATGCCTCTGACACTTCGTGAGGCAATCTTCAACTTGGTTTGAGTGCAAACAAGTCACCAGCACTATTTTAATTCACAGTAAATTTTATTTTGGACTGGCTGGCTTTTATCCAGTTTAGTTACCCTGAGAACCACCAAATGAAACTGAAGTGACTAATCTGTTTCCATGCCCTTACAGGTTTGTTTCTCAATAGCACAATGAAAAGAACCTGCTTAACCACAGCAAACTTGCTTGCTATAGAAGGTGTGAGCAGTGACCAAGCTGGATCTGTTCTCTACTGTCCCCTACGATTCAAAAGGTAGCTCATCAGGATTGTTAATGAAGTCTTAAATTCAGTTTACAGCACTAGTTGGTAGGTAGTCAGTGCTCTTGCAAGAACCAATGCTGAGTATAGACAAAACATGCTTTGCTACCTTTGTAGCTGATAAAGGAAATGAACTAGCATTGGTAAAAACTAGACTGAACTGTACAGGGTGTTTTATCTTTGTAACAAGCTCATTACATATTTTCTTATTTACTTTTTTGAACACTGTTACATACATTTGTGCTGAGGAAACTCATGACTGCGAAATGACACTGTGGAGCAGGAGCCTGTAAGGAAAGGCTCAGCCATGGTTAATTCCTAAAACTGGGATACTTGGTCCTAGATCTTACAGACAAATGAAATATTAAAACATGGAACATCCACTTGCCCTTTCTTTGTAAACTGCTCTACTGGGTGACATGATGAAATGATTCTAAGCTCACCCTTGCATCATTCTATTTTCAAAGTTCTGTGTATCTAAAGCAAAAGGTCTTGCTCTGCTAGAACAGAAGGAACAATAAGCTTTCCCCATCCTTTTTAGAAAGTTTGTTTCCTTGAATTATATTACTTAATTTTGGGCAGTGGAAACATACAATGGGCAGACACCACACAATATCAAAACGTGAGTACACTGAAGTACAGCAGGATTTAAATACGGGAACTGCATTCTGCTATCCCACTACCCACACATCACACTACCCACTCGTGAATTTGGGTAGTATCTTGGTAATCAGTGCTTCAAAATTTTAATCTCTATTCCAAATGAGATTGATGAATTACATGCTATATATAAAGCAACATTATGTGAAATTCAACTGTCTCTAAAAGAGTAAGTAATTCTTTGGGTACAAAGTTAAACCTTTATGCAGCTCAGCTTTATAATGCTACAACACTACTCTGAGCTCCCCAAATATGTATTCATATCTTTCAAGAGAACAGTTATCATCTATGCAAATAGGAAGTTTTAATTTCAAAGCAGAACTTAAAAGTGTTTCAGCAATGTGGGTCACACACCATTCAGTATTTTCTAGAAAGGTCTGCTGAAACCGGACAATTCCACTACAGCAGGCAGTAATAAATCAGAAAACTTTCATTAGGGTTTGGTCAATTTTTGGGACAAGCACGAAAAGCACTACCACAGAACACAATTGTTCCAGATCTCCATGCATGTGGAAACAGTCCCAAGAATTAGGATTAGCTTTAGTTTCTTATTTCAACACAACTGATATGCAGTTATCTTCTAAAACAACCTGGACCTACTTTTAAAATAACATGGAAGTAGTCCCAAAAATTAGAACTATTTCCATGTTGTCTTAAAGATAGTTCCAGATTGTTTTGGAAGATAACTGCTTACCAACCATGTTGAAATAATGAAACTAAAGATAATCAGTACTGCACAGGCACTGATACCTAAGCATGTATGTAAATACATGTTTTCTATCATCCTGACTCCCAAATTGTCAAGGTTCAACTCCTGTTAAATATTTTGCATTTCCTTAAGCTCTGTGGCTCATCAATCCTGAGCTAAGAAGCAAGGGAACTCTTGTGTCAGAAGGTCTGTATCTCAGTGGAATGTCACAACATACTGCTAGCCTTTTTTCCTCAGAGCTGATAGTTATAGTTTAGCTGATAGTTACAGCTGATAGTTAAGTGCTTCTCCCAAGCACTACCAATTCTCAGACTAGTTTTTTACTTTTAACTGTCTAAATGTTTGAATCCTGCTTGATCCACCTTTCCCATATCAGAATAACAACTACAGATGGAGAGATATGGTTAAGTAAAAAACTGTCTATGTAAGAAAGTTTACAGAAAAGTGGTAGTTATTTTAGGAATATGAGAAGCACAATGTATCCTTCCCACAGAATACAAGTGCTAGAAGTAGCTACTGACAATGTCATGCAAAGTACACATAAAGAGCATGCAATTGAGAAGTAGTCCCCAAGCCATGCATCTGAATATGCACAAATGGGAGGAGGGCAGCTTTCTTTGAAGAGCAAGTTTCAGTACTAAATTCACAAACAAATAGTTTTTCTTGGCACAATCTCCTTAAGACACATATATATAGTCATGTAATTTATGCAAATATTATCCTGTTTGACGATTTGCAGAAACTGAAGTCACATCTCTAAGCTTAGATACTGTCACTTATGCATAAAGCAAATACAAGGACTGAAGCTATTGAGTGGTGAATAGTTTTGCTATTTTTTTTAACCACAAACACTATTTCATAGTTAAGAAGTTTGGCACATTTGAATTTTGGACACATGCTATAAACTACTGACTTGTGGGACTACTTCAAGTAAAACATTAGAATGCTAACATAGGTATTAAAATGTGTAAATGGTAGTATCTTTAAGAAATGATGTTTACATGTCTCTTCATATTCTAAAGAAATGCAGCACCATGAGATGGGAGCATCACAGAAAACAAAAGTCATAAAGCTTATAGTCATTTCAAGCATGGTCTTGGCTGCAAAAAGGACTCCAACTTTGACCTTGATGAATTAACTGAGTTTGCTAAAAACTAAGATAAAGAAACCTTTTTAAACCTGCATCCCCAACTAAAATGGTACCAAGCTCCATTTTTTTCACCTTAAACCTGATCCCTGAAAAAAAGTGCTTTAAGACTAGAAAGTGACAGCTGATTTAGGAATAAAGTATCCACATTTTAGAAATACCTGAATATAGTATTCAGTGTTAATGTTAGCAGTAGTAACAATTCCTACATACATATTCTAAAATATCTCTGCTAAAATCTAAATTTCAAGTCATTCTCATTTTACTGAGGATATACTATAATCATAAGCCCCTTGTTGAAACTATAACTACTGTAAATGAGAACCTAAATATGAAAACCTATTGAAAATACAATTTTAGCTCTATAAAAAAGTAAGGAGGAAGGCTTAAAGTCGACACACAAAATTGCTTGGTTACTTTTCACAGTGTCATTAGTGGTAAAGAAGAACTAAAGATGTCTGGTAGACATCTGTGAACGGTCAACCTGACAACAAAGTGTTTACAGTTAAAATGACACAATCAGCTACATAAGCTAACTAAATTGAGCCTAAAATGCACCAAGAACCCGCCCTGTGGCAAAGATACACCCATTTCCCAGCTACATAAGCATTTAAAAATGAACAAAAAAATCCCAATATTGGAGTACTTCAACTCAAGAATATGTATGCATAACCTGGAAACAACCAGACAGCAGACTGAAGAGATCATTGAAGTCTTGGCAATCTTGACTTACAAGGCAAATCTAGAAAATCTGTATATATTTTTAGTTTCAATTAAATAACTAAAGGGACATTTAGACATTTGAAAGGGAAGTTGTTATTCAAGTTTTGAGTTTCTCACACCCCTGCCTGACATCTAGAAATATTTATACAGTCCTGAGAACTTAAATGCAAAAACATCAGCACATATAACAAATGTACTTTTGGATGGATCTTAGGTGAGAACACATTCACTTTAACTCAGAGAACAAGGTGAGATAAGCTCCTCAGCATATACATCACTGCTATACTATCATGGCTGTTAAATATTTTGTTGAATTTTCCTAACTCTGATTTTGTATTGTATTAATAGAATGAGCTGTATAACTGAAGCCAATTTAAATAATAGGAGAAAAGTCTTATGTCATATGAAGTCATAAAAACATTTGTATGGTAAGACCTACAAACTTCCCACTAACTGATCCCTTTGAATGGTTAATCTGTGCAGCTCCTAATGCTATTTATTCAAAGGTTGTGATCCTGAGGTTAAAAGCATGGCCATAGACTGCTTTCCCCAATTAGAGATATCCCCATTATGATCCTCAAACACAAATATCTGGTTGTGTGTGTTATTTCAATCAGTCTCAGCCTATCAATCCATTGCATTAAAAAACCCTGAAACCGTTCTGTTCCAGCATAGCCTCAGTAACAATAAACTGGTAACGTCTGGCTTATAGATCAGTGTTTGGACAAATATATTAGTCTGAAGAAAAAGAGAACTTTGCAGCTAGATAATCTCAATGCTGTCAAGTTTAACATCAACTGCCAAACACTAAGCACCTTTGAAAAGATGGGCCACACATTCAGGAGTCTAAACACGGCATTAAGAACCCAACTTTAGCAACCTGACCTTCACCTAATATTCACTGGTATGTATATCATCTAGATTAGCCATTGAAAATGTTAAACTGTATTAAATTATACTAAAACTGTCACATTGAAAATTTGAAATTTACCAAATGGAAGTGATTCTAAGGCAGAACATGACAGCAGCTTAAATTAAATATCTAAAACTAATACCTGTTGTGACATGTAATCTTAAATCTCATTTTGTTTTTCATGTGATTTTCTTTCTTTAAAAACTTGAGCACATTTCAAAAAGAAATGGAAAAAGAAAAATACGCCTTTGTGCAAGATGCTACCTTACCATACCAATCCCCAGCTGGAGAGCTATGTTTAAACACAATAAGAATAAGAACACTCAGCTTTTAGGACCATGAGCATTACACACCGTTTGTCTGAACAAACAGGAAGGACAAATCAAGGTGAAAACCACCCAGACACACAGTGTATTTCCTTAATTCAAAAGAGATACAGAAATTAAATTCATGTTCATAGAATGCGACTAGAATGAAAATAGTTGAACACTGATATGTAGCAAACATTTTTAACAGGTTTTAGTAAGATTATTTTCAAGAAATAAAGAAGAAAGACTTAGCTTGCAATCAAAATAGTTACTAGAAACTGCAATACTAAAAATAAAAAAGAAATTTAGAAATAGTTAATTATCTTCCTCATATATAAAGTGTAAATCAAAAGAGTGGATATACAAACACTGATCTCTGTCCTTGGGTTTTGTCCATAGATATGCCTGTAGCATATTTTTGAGGGAAAAGCACTTGCACAGAATTTTAGAAATATATTTTCAGCTTTGTACCCTATAACTGGGGCTTTTTTTGAACTTTAGGTCAGGGAATAAAAGAGAATATTCATATTTTCTGACTTCTTGAAATGCAACGTAAGTGCCTAAAGTGGAATCCCAGGGGTGTGTAAGGTCAGTGGTGCCAGGTATGTTCTTCTAGAGAATTAGATTATCTAAATAAGGAACCTAGATTCTCTCTAAGGAGAGAGAAATAGGCTCCTCAATTAAATGCTTAAGTTGTATGGTGTCAATACTTGACCGGATTTCTAACTGTTCCTTTAATGATTCAAGTGCAAGGCAACAACTCTTCCATATATGAAATACCTACAATGGTGGAAGCAGTATGGCTCAACTTAGACAAAATTATGTCTACAGATTTTATGCCCATTAAACAATTGTATTTGATGCAGTTTGTATTATCTTAAAGCCCTGAGAAAGGCAGAAAAGCTTCTAACAGTGAGGCACATAAGAAAAACTTGGCTATATGTTTAAATTGCTCATGTTTAAATCAGTGTTGCCATGATGGTTAATTACTTTTACTTAAAACCAAAAAAACCTGAACTTTAAAAAAACTAAGATATGTCTTCATAACTTCTGTAAGCAAAAGCAGCTTTGCTTCAACTAGTGTGTCCATTGTGAATTCAACTTCATATGGGATATGTTTCAGTTTTAACTAAGAAGTACAGAAAATTGGCTTTTATCCCTACAAGCAATACTCATAATAGTTTACTCAGTTATCAGTAATGACATTCATTGTCACTGGTTTAATGTCAAGAAATACTTTTTTCTTGACATTAAAATACTTTTCTTTTCATCAGAACTGATGCCAGTTCTGGGGCCCACCCAGCAATGCAAACACAAAAGAATACATAAGTTTGATGGAAGGGCAAAGCTTTGAATTTTCATACAATTCCCCCATGGTTTATCTTGTTTGCATGAGGTACATGTTTTTTCAGAAAATGGATGAGCAGTTGACATGTTGAATGCTATCTGGACTTTGCAAAAATACATTTTTAAAAAATGATAGCTGAACATTAAAGATCTACACAAAGTCCCTGAGAGCAATGGCTTTTCTAACCTGTTCTTAAATTGCGAATTTTGAGCTAAAGTTTGGAAGAGGTGCTTTGTCCCCTCCCCTACAAAATTATTACTCCAGTTAGCCCAAAGAAAAACGTATTCTGCAAAACTGTGAATGATGCAGTATAGATCCATCACGCATGCTAAAATGTGTTTGCTCTGTGGAAGCTTGGAAGAGATAGGTAACTTCTACATACACATAAATGCTTTTGTGCTAGACTTTCCAAAAAGCCCAACATTTGATTAGTACTATTTTTTCAGTATTTTCTGAAATTGCTACTGTATCTTTAAGAATCCTCAATCTAAATACCACAGCCTTTTATGGAAGGAGACAAGCACAGTACAAATCAGCAGGATGGGTGTTTGACAGCATTGCAATTGCCAACAAGTCCTGATGAAAAGAAGCATGAGTTCCAAGCTCTATTTAACTTTTTCATTATGACTTGCAAAATGTAACAGTCATCACAAGGAATTAATCATATAACAATAGTGTACTAACTGAAGAATAAGAACATGATTTCAGTGTAGCAAAGTAATTTATGGAAACATATAGTGTTTCCACAATAGCAGTAGATAACATTTCAACCCTTCAGAGAGGTTTATTTTCATATTTTCATGACTTTATACATGTCAGGGAGATTTGAGCACAGACCTGAGATCAACAGCATAAATACAGCCAAACAGGCCTATTTAACTGGTGGGTCTGGTGCTCATAGGTGTGACCAACAATTAAGAATGCCCAACTTCTCACTGACATTATCCCTTAAAAAATCCCCCAACCCTCACATAGAAACATTAAGGTATAACAAAGTTAAATTGCAAGGATTTCTCTACAGGCTTATTACATAGAAATTATTTAGATGATAGCCTAAATGCACAAGATGCTAGTTTAGACATCAAATTAGTTCATCTATGTTTGACAACTGCTGCAGAAGCTTCTGAAAGTTCAAAGTATTGGTCATTTGAAGTGGTAAGGCATATTGGCTGAGCAAATACATTCACAGCCTGGGCTTAGCTGCATATGAATTACAGTGTACATGTCACAGCAGCTTCAATGTACGATGGCATTAATATTTTTAAACCTGCTCCTTAGGTTAACACCTTTGGGACTGTTTTTGCTGCCATGCACTTCAAAGTATAACCTATATGTAATCTCTTTTCCTTAACAGAACACAATTCCTGAAGAATATCACGTTTTCCCCATCCTTTTACCCACACAAAAGATTATTCAACTACAATATTCCAGCTAGCAAGGTTACTTAATGGAACCTATCTTGACAGTATGGACACTAAGTTTTCAGGTCCAAATGTATGCACTTGAGCTAACTTCAGCATGTCCAAACATCAGGTAAGTTACAAAAACATTTCAAGTGTCAGAGCACACCGGATAGAGTCAGGACATGGCCTCCTGTGCCAAAGTCACCAGAAAAATGATACCAAAAACCAGAATTCTAGAGAAAAATCTAGTCCCAAGGAGCACCCTTTTGCCACTACTTCAGTTACATAGGCATTAGATTGTCATTTACGCAAATAGAGTTCAAATGTGGTCACAATTATGACAAATGACAGGTCTCTGCTAACAGTGGATGACTAAATACAGGTAGGAATGGGAGAAACATTTTACCACTTAACTCTGAGGCTGGAGTTAAGTGACTAAAAGTCATGTAAGATGTCACTGGCAATATTCAGGAGGTGAATCGAGATCTTTAGTTCTAAGACACATCCTTCCATTTAACACTTCTAAATCACAGAGCTTCCAGACAAAACAAAACGAAACAAAAAAGGTGCTACGATGTGGAGGAAAAAAAATCTTGCTGACACACAAGTATCATCAGCCTAGAACACCAGCAAGAGACGAACAAGACAAAGACTTGAGAACCATCTACAAAGTAAGAAAAACCCTGAGTAAAACGATGAGCAAACAAAAAATACTGTGAGGTTTAAATGAATTTATCAGAATATAAGCATTATGATAGGCAGAAAATACTTGCTGGATTAAACATACTATGTTTTATTGCATCAGTCTGTGCCTACAAACAGAAAGTTTGTATCTTTCTTGACACAATCAATATTCTTATTCAACTGTGAGAATCATATATTGCTGAATACACTGAACATGGGGGGATTAACTGCAATTTGAGACTAAAAATAATTCAGAAACACAATTTTCAAACCAAGTATCAGGGCTGCAACCACTGCTTAGCTCTCATTCAAAACGAATGAAGTAAAAATGCTATGCCAGACTATGAACACACCACATACACCATCCTTACCTGCAAAGGAAGGAGAGTATTACTGTTGGTGTCAGTTCGGAAAACATTATCTTCAATCCACGATTTTGGTGTCAGTGATGGAGTAGAGCGAGTAAATTTAGGAGGAGCTATGACATTACCAGAAAAGGGCTTCTTCAAAGGAGAGATCTGGTTCATAGTTCCTGGAATTCCCATGGTTCCAGTTCTACGATGGTCTCTGCCATGCATTCCTCCCCAGGATATATTTCCTGTGCTCCAGCCGCTGCTCTGATTGCTCCAGGGTGACTGCTTCAGAAGAGGCTAAAAAAGAAAGATCAATTTATATTATTTTGGAAATACTTGAAACGCTTTTCTACTTAAAAAACTCAAACCTCAAAATAACCAACCACCAAGTAACCAATGTGCAGAGATTTCTATAAACCACTCTCTTCTGGTAACATGTAAATTAGTTACCGAGGCAAGGAAGAAAATAAGCTTCATTAAAAAAAGTAATTTCCTACTCCCCCATATGTCTCCCCAATAAATGCTGCAGTATTTGTGCAGGCAATTTTGATTATCATTTTAGTAACTGGTAGTATTTTTAAGGCTATGCAGAAAAAAATTCCAGGGTGTAAAACCAAGTTCCAGAAAAACCTGAAACCAGTTCGTAGCATGCATTACTTGCTATGGTATGATGGGATCTCTGCAAAAGTAACAGAGGAATTTCAAAGGGATCAATTAAAAATTATTATGGTTATAATAATTATATTTCTAATAATTAGTTTTTACTCAGTGAGTAGTAGTATTTCACTATAGTGAGTAGAAATTTAAAAATTAAAATTCTAATGGCAGATTTAATTCCCCCCACTCCAGTATTTTGAATATCATTGTCTCAGTATTACCATATAAGAGCAAAAAGAGCACTGACTACTGTACAGAGAATCTGTTTGAAGGAGCTATCTTAACATTTCCACATTAAAATGCATTATTCTGAAGCCACTGCTGAAATATTTCTGGAGTAATGAATCTGTGGGATTCTGCAGGGTGTACTCTAGAATCTTTTTTTAAGGATTTTTTTTCCTATCCAGATATGGTGTACCTTACACCTACCTAAATACACTTAGAAGTACACTATATTCTCTAATATAAAAATGGAAGCAGTTTTCAGAAAGAAGATTTTTAGAGGAATAAGTTTTTATTCCTAAACTACAACTTCTGCTAACAAGTGACCTATAGTGGTTGTCATATTACCAAGAGGTGGACCCACTGAGCATGACTGACAGTAAAGAACTGTATTTATCTTTAGCAGTCTCAAATATGACTGTTCTTGGAAACACTTTTCCTCAAACATAGAAATGGAGTGGGGGTGTGTGTGATGATTCTAAATTCAGTTCTGTGAAGTGAAAACAGTACTTTTATCTCTAAGCTTAGCTGCAAGCAACTCTCAACCTGCAATTCTAATAACTTAAAAATTTAAAGCATGTCAGTATGTTATGTATCAGGTAAAAGAGAACTTCCTGAAGACAGAAAGATAAAATCGTAACAACACCCCACCCCTCACCCCTAGAAAACAAACCAAAAAACCACTAAAGCCATTCTTGGTCAAGTAATCAGGAAAACATCCTATTCTATATAATTATAGATAATTACGTTGTAAAACTTGAATACTTGCGTTGGAATTTTGGGAGAGGCGGGCACTCTATTGTGAAACAAACCTTAATAAGAGATAGTGCCAAATGTTAACAAGCCTCTAATACTGCCAGCTATGCTGTCATGGCACTGTTTAAGTATATCAACAACTTGTAAGTGAGAGAAAATTCCTGTACACCTCACTGTTGGAGAATTGCTTGGAATTTGTTTGAAGAAGTTTATTATAAATGTTAAAGACAACTAGCTCCTAATCATAACGCATCAGAATCAGTTCTTCAACAGGCACACGATGTGAGATTCCAGTTCTGATACCAATGAATCTCCACCGATTAAATCTGACCAGATTTAGTACCAGAATGAAAAAAAAGAGATGAGGCCTATGTACCTTCAGCCCTTCGTAACTGAGAAAATTATTGGAGCAAAACGTGCTTACAATGCAACAGCCGGTAATATTAACAAGGATTTGCTTCTCACTGATTTCTTTCAATATTCTGTTCCAGGAAGAAATGTAAACTTCCATTTTAACACGAGATCGTTAAAGCCCTCGATTACAATCAGATTAAAATCGGTCACAGAACTATCGTAACTTGAAACACTGCGCTGTCTTCGGATACACATTCAACCGATGTCAGTCAAAAGCCCTGAAAAGGCAGGACGGTGTCAACTTTCGCATGTGACCCTCCTCTCGGCGACCTGCGTCCGTCGGACGAGCCCGAGGGCCGGCCCGCGGCTGGGGCAGGGGCTGCCCGGGGGGGCGGCGCCGGCCGGAGCTGTCAGGCTCATTGTTCCGGGGACACCGTGCCCGCCGCGGGCGACTCGGGGCGACAAGGGGGGCGTTTTCACGGCGGAACTCCCAGACACCAACAGAAGCGGTCGAGCTCTTATTTTAAGCGCAAACCCTCTCTTCTCATCCCGAGTAAAAGCCCCGGCGTCCCTCGGGAGGCGACGGCGCACCGAGGAGGCCCAGAAGAGCTACCCCGGCACCTGCCGCCAGGAACGGGCGGGGAGAGCGGCCGGGCGCGGGGCGGCCGCTGTCCCCAGACCCCTCCGGCCGCCGACGCCGCACCGGGCGGGGGGCGCAGGTGCCCTCCCTCCCGCCGGGCCGTGCCGGCCCCGCCCTGCCGCGGTCCCGCCGGGCTGTCACCGCCGCGCAGCCTCGCCCGGCGCCGGCGAACGCCAAGCTGGCCGGCTCCCGCGGCCGGCCAACCGAGGGCAGCGGAGCCTCGGTCCTTCCCCCGCGTCCCCCTTCCCCGCGCCGGGGCTCCCCGCCGCGGCCGCCGCCCGGTACCTGGTGGTGGTTGTAGGAGTTTCTCTGCTGCAGGAAGGCGGCGGCGGCGGCCGCCGCCTGGTGTTGGTGCTGGAGCTGGGGGCTCACAGGGGATCTCCGGTTCTGCTGTTGCTGCTGCTGCTGCTGCTGCTGAGGTAAATTCATCTGCGGCGGCGGCGGGGGGGCGGCGGCCGAGAAGGGGCTGCTGAAGGGCCCGGCGCAGGGGTTGTGAGGAGACACCGGCGAGAAGCTCTGGAAGAAAGCGGGGTTGATCGATGACGGGATCCCCGGGTAGAAGCTGGTCTCGGACTCCGGGCTCGGGGGTGGCATCGCGCTGATCTGCCCGCCGCCGCCGCCGCTGGAGACCGGAGGCTGCTGCGTCTGCTGCGGAGGCGGCGACGAGGTCTGCACCGACCAGGGGGTGCCGAAGCCGGGCAGCGGCGGAGGAGGAGGGGAAGCCGCCGAGGAGGAGCCGCCCCCGCTCTGGTGATGGGGGCTGGGGATCTCCGGGCTCTGCAGGCTGCTGAAGCCAGAGCCGAGCCCGCCGGGCAGGAGGTTCCCGGGGCTGCCCAGTAAGTGGCTGTTCGGGGGGGACTCCATGGGGGGCAGCTTGGCTCTCGCCTGCAGATGAGGAGACGAAGGCGGATTCACGCAGGCGGCGGCGGCCACCCCCACATTGGGGTCCGCGGACACTGATCCCCCCGGGCAGGAAGGGGAGAGCCGCTCCGAACCCCCCCTGTCCGCGCCGCCCTGGTGCTCGGCGGGGCCGACTGGCCGGTGTTGCGAGTGATCCCCCGTCCGCGGCGGCTCCGGGGGCTGAGCGCTGAGAAGCTGGAGCTGCTGCTGTTGCCTGTGCTCCTGCTGCTGGTACTTGTCAGTGGGGTGGCTGAACTGCTGCTGCTGCTGCTGCTGAGGGGGGTGGTGATGATAGTCTGGGGGGTGGTGGTTATTCAGGGGGTGGCTGCTGCCGAGCTGGGCTGGGCTGCTGAGCTGCTGCTTAAACTCTTTCCTCTTCTGGCTCAGCTGAGGAGGCGGCGGCTGTGGTTGCTGCGCTTGCTGCTTGTTTAAATCCTGGTGGGGGCTGAGACAGGGTTTAAAGTCAGAGGAGGGGTGGCCGAGAGGGGGGTGTCCCGACGCAGGGCTGCTGCCCAGCCTCTCGCTGCCTGGCTGCTGCTGCTGTGTCACCCCCAGGAGCAGCTCATCCTGCATGTTTTGATGATGCGCAGCAGCGACCGCTGAGGGCAAACAGGGAGGGCAGCGGCGACCCGGCGACCGGACGAACCGGCTACAGCGGGCGGCAGGGGACAGGAGGAATGAGGCGAGGCGGCCGCGGCCGCTCCGGGGAGGGGAAGGAGCCGGCGGTGGGCAGGGGCTGGGGTGGCCGGCTGCGGGAGATCCCCTGACACCGGCTCGGCGCAGAGGTGAACCCCCACCCCAAGCACACTAAAGAGACAAAGATAATTAATAATCTTGTGGCGAAGTGTTGGGAGGCGAAGGGAGAGTTTAAACACCCGCCTATCGCAAACCACTATGTAAGTCCCAAAATAGCTTATTTATAGAATAAAGCTCTCTTGTTTCCCATCAACGCCACTGTACTGCTTTAAGAATATCGCAGCTTTTTGATACAAGCCCATTTTTATCGGAGATTTCTTTTTCCTTTTCGTTTACTGTGACCCCCGGTAAGGTGGCACTTCCCGCCTGCAGTCGCACCCACAGGGATCCACTAGATCAGGAATTCGCCCGGACAGGTCACTGCCCCCGGACAGAAAACTCCTCCGTCCGACCCCCCCAGCCGCCACACCGCAACGCAGGGGGACAGCGGGGCATTCCTGGGCCTGGGGCTGGCGGAGAAAGAAGGCGGGGAGGCCGCCGGTACCTCCACAGGGCAGGCGACCCGATCTCCTCAGCGAGGCTCCTGCCGCCCCCCAGCCGCCCCCGCCCCGCTGCCGGCTCAGAGCCGCCGGCGGCGCCCTTAAGAGCGCCGGAACATCCGTCACAGTGACGTCACAGGCACCGCCCCAGCCCGGCGGACCCTGGCAATGAGCCTTTGGGGCCTGCCCCGTCATGAATAATACATCAGGCCGGGAGCCCGCCCCGCCGGCGCTGACGAGTGGGTGCTACCACTTCAGCCAGGGGGAGGTGCCAGCCCTGTGGGGCGCTTGAACAAGAAAGGGTCTCTTTGGGCTTCCACGACTTTTCTATGGTCAAGCGAGAAACACCTGAAAAAAAGACACTATTTCGTTTTGCAGCAGCGGCTGCGATCGGCTTTTATGCCAACAGACCGGGCAGGGGCAGCGGCGACACCGGCTTCTCCTGCCGCCTGCGATCCCGTCAGGCGCTCACTCGCCCCGCCTCCTCGCCTCGCGCGCTTCTCATTTGCATTGACGCACGACCACGCGCCACGGGCGGGGCGGGGCGGGGCGGAGCGGGGGGTGGAGCGCGAGCGCGGCGGCACGAGACGGGCCGGGTGTCAAGGCCCCGCCCAGCCCCGGGCCGGTCCCGCCCCCGCGAGCGCGGGTCCGGGGCGCGCCGGGCGCCGGCCTTTGCTCCGGGGTCGGGATGGGGGACTGCTCCTGGCCCGTGGGGCACCGCGGCGTCCAGAGCTCCCGCGGAAACTCGGGCTCGTCTCCCCTTCCTCGCCACACACCCCGGGCCTGCCCGCAAACCTTGTTTGTTGGGCACGTCCGAGACCCGCGGGAGCTCGGGCGGAACCCGTGCTGAGGTGTGGTAGCACGGGGTGGTGCCTTCTGAGGTATTCCAGTAGCAAAGGTGGGGTTTTACCCTTTCCGTACAGTGGAATCACGGTTCTTGGCAGCTGTTCAATGCAAACAAATTAATACTTTGGCACCGGATTTAATGTTGATGTCAGTGTATATGTCCCTGAAAAGACTAAAACAAGCGGCCTCTCTTTGTGCTGTGGGAGGGCTGTAGCTCAGCAGTGAAAGAATTCATACGCGGCTGTTGAATGTGTGAGTAGTTGGGGAAAGTGTCATTATGTGCTTGACCTGTTGAACTTTTCTTTAGGCATCTGTGCATGCCCACTATCAGCTTCATTCCTCCTGCCCTATGGATCTTTGGTCTGACCCAGTGTAACAATTCTTATTTCTTAAATCTGTATGTTTTCTATATGCATATAAAACGTAGAGGGGGGGGGAAATTGTTTCAGCATTTCCAGTCGTCTCTGATGTTATTGTGAACCTGTGTTCACAGCACGGGAATCCGTGCTATTTTGGAGGATTAATATGAAAATGCATTTGCCACATGGAAGAGTAATTGATACCACGTTTTATGATGGTAATTGATGCCATCTATGTATCATTGCTGTATTATGGGCTAACACTCCAGAATTATTCATTATAATGGCATTTTTTTCAAGAATGTGGCAGTCTTACCAGGGCTAAAAAATCTAAAGTGCAGACCAAGACCTTACGGATGGTCACATGCTGAATAAATGTTGCAGGCGGAATACTGGTTCCTCTCTGAGGAATGAATTGCTTCACAGCACAGTCTTCATAAACATTAGTTTGGTGAGCTGCAGAACTGGTATCATCTGGCTTCTCTTTGTGTTCCTGTCATACACCTGACATTGAGTTGTGTGCAAGCCTGAACAGAAGTTGTCCTGCACCTGGGGCGTTCTCAGGCAATGTCTAGCAAGGGTGGAAATAGTGCTGCACTGCACTCTCCTATAACCAGCTGCCTATTTCTACAAAATGTGTAGGAACTTGTTCAATTGAGAGGGGTTTTTTTTGTAAGCAGTCAGCTTCTCTTTCCCTCACCTTTAAATCAAGCCTGAATTCTAGCAATTCTTCCTTTGAAACAGCTGTTTTGGTGTACACAAGTGTTTTTTAAATTGACTGAAAGACAAGTGCTCACATCCTTCACTACAGCTTATCTCTGGCATGGTAGTCACTCACCCCAGTTGTGTATGTTTGTTAAATCAGCTTTTATGGAGTGGAAATCACCTATTTTTAACCATGTAAAAAGTAAATGTCCACTCTCGTGTTCTACAAACACAAGATGGGCTACCAAAGCCCATCCCCCAACACAGGTACTTTTAGAGAGAGAAACTTGATCTCTCTCTCTGTGTTGATTATTAGCAACGATTTTGGCTGTCTTGCTGCAGAATCCAGTAGGTCTTTGGTGATCCATGGTCTTGGGGCACGTGCTACTTGACTTTAATACAAGCGAGAACAGTTGTACCCAATCAAACCAAGCATCCGTGGAAATCCAGGCTCTTCTGCCTCAGGTACAAGATCCCTGTGTGCTGGGACCACAAGTTCTGGCTTATCCTCCACCAAGTCAAGTCTCTTAACTGGCACCTTGGTGCTATCAAGGACTGCTGAAGCCTGACCTTGGCAATTTGTTTTCTCTCTTTAGTCTCCAGTTTCTTGATTTTTGACCATTTGGCCTTCACACCCACTTGGGTTAATGTTTTTCTCTTCGTTGTAATCCCTTGTTTCCTTCTTGCTTTCTTTTATCTTGGCTGTCTCTTTCGAAGGAAGGCTAGAGAGCTTTTTTGGATTAGACTAGTTGGAAGGAAATAGTGTCTGAAAATAAATGCCTAAACTAATGTATAAGAACAATCTAAACATGTGTTATGCTTCCTTCAGGTACCTCACCTATTTGCAGCACAGCAACTGCCTAAATTTGCCTTTCCAGACCTTAGGGTGTACTGAGGGGCTTGGATTCCATGTTTCCTGATTGTTACCGAAGTGAGACTGCCTGAAGAGGAGAGCATGCTGGCAGAGCCACACCTCACCTGGGTGACTTCAAGCTACAGAGTCATGGAGCTGGGATGAGTTCCTTAGATTAGACAACAAACATTACAAATGCCAAGCCATACACAATATCACTATATATAATATGTAAATTGAAAAAAAACAGATGTTGCAAAGCAAGCTGTCAGTATGCTAGAACAAATATACATAAGTTATGTTTTTTGCAGCTATTAATCAACCTGCTTCTGTATATTCATTGCAACAAATGTGACAGACATTGACTTCACCTGGGAGGCCTGTGGTAGAGCTGGATCTGACAGCTTTCCTGGATTTGTTGGCGCCTGAAAGACAACAATCATCCTGTCTGGTGTTCTGCATCATGCAGTGGGTGTTAAATTTCATGTGGTGAGTTTTCCAGCAGTGCTGTAGAATAGAAAGTATAAGGATAAATCACATTAAACTATATAAAATAGCTATAACTGTATAAAGACAAAATAAACTGTAAGGGTTACAGGGCAGCTCCTCTGGCTGCCATTCACATAACAGGAAAGGGATCATTAAGGTGGTGGCTTCTGATTTATGCCTCTGAGTGGCTATCATCTCTTGTAGAAATTGCCATGCAAAGCTTAAGTTCTTTCCTTTTATAAACCCAGAAAAATAACATCTTCTATTGACCAGTGTTAGGAACAGGATATTATTATATGAGAGAGGATTTTGGCCCACTGTTCTTTTTTTTTTTTTTTTTTTCTTGAACAATAAAACTTTTAGCAGTTACAAGAACTGAACGGGATTGTACTGAGATTCTGTGCAGTTCAGAGTGGTCTGTGGGTTTAGCTCCTTTTAAAAGGTCAGTCTTCTTTTCTGGGATAGGATCCATACTTTTTATTAAGTGGTACAGATACCACTTAACAAGTGTTACAGTTTTTGTGAACACACAATAGGTCATGAAACTTAGATACAGTATGTAGACTTGTTATGTACACAGAACTACTTCAGCACTTACTCATTTGTAAATGAATACGAGCACTAGAATATCAGGAGCTTAATGTATACGAGGCAAGGTAGCTCTGACTAGTGGTAGAATCTGCTCTTTCCCCCCTATTAGCTAGTTGGAAAATCACCATGCCTGTGAATTTGAATATGGGCTGCAAATAGATGTACACATTAGAAGTATCTTTGCTTTCATTCCAATACTAAACACAGCTTTTTGATGATTTTTTTGCATGTTACAGTTAAAAATAAGTGTTACAGATACTATTGACTTCAAAAAACCTTTTGTGGATTGGCTCAGCACAGTAGAGACTCATTGCCTGCTTGTAATACAACAAGTTTTTCTTTCCACAGCCCACAATATTTATAGGTCTTTCACCATTTGCAATGATTTACTACTCCATTTGACCTCTTTTCAAAAGCTCTACAGCCGAAAAAAGAAAAAAAAATTAAAATCTGTTTCTTGTTTTCTCTTGCTGTTTTACCACTCCTTGTTTTGCGTATTGACTCCTTTTCCTAGAGTCTTTGTTAACCCTCTCTATTTAGGTGGCTGTGTCTGTTCTGCAGGGCTTGCAAGGTTTCTGCTAAAGATCTGCTCAATCTTCCTTGGAATCAGGCTGTGTAGGGAAGTACACAGTCTGCTGTCCTGCAGTTTGTGACATTTGTCTGCTTTCTTACCCAGCCTAAACTGTGACATGGGGTTGCACATGCATTCCAGGAACAGCACATTGTTCTAACTGGTAACAAAATACATGATTCACATACTTTTGCTAGAGCTGCTTCCTCTTAACCCTAAAGTTGATTTTTTGTTAATGACGTTTTCCTCCTATGGAAACGTGAACAGTCTGCAGGTTATTCATATAGAAAAGCAGACAATGAGGTTTGACATTTTACAGGAAAAAGAGGTCTGAAGATTTATATGAATGTGCTTCATTCACTGTTTTTCTGTTCTTGATTTTTTTAAACTCTGAAAATAATCGTCATGCACGTTTGGAAGGATGTAGGTAAGTCTTTTTCAGCAGTGAGCAGCCTATTGAGTTACAGTAGCTTATCTTTTCTCCTGGTGGTTTTTCTCATTAAAAGAAAAAATAGTAATTACCCAGATATAACAAAACTGAGTAAAGAACTCTTTCTTAGATCACTGTGTGCTGAGATTTAAAGCAGTGGGAAAAATTAATGCCAGCGATTGAAATAGTTTGTTTGTTCTCTTAGCCCACTCCCATGTTATGTTTTCGTTTGTTTGTTTGTTTGTTTTTAAATCTTAAATTTCACAGGAGATGGGCAGTTCTCTTGCTTTATTCAAAGCCCGACTTCCATCATAAAAGCCTGCTTGAACTTGAAGGATGTAAGTTCTGGTCACAAGAATGCAAAGCAGTGATCTACTCTTTTTTTTTCTCCTTTGTGCCCTGGAGTTTAACTAGCACACTAGACTAATACTCTCTTGCTTGCTAGTGGCAGTTTCTGTTTCTTTTTTTGTTTGTTTGTTTTTTGTTTTTGTTTGTTTTATTTTGTTTTTTGTTTGTTGTTGTTGTTGTTTTTGGTAGTTGAAGTCATTAGACTTTCTCCCACAAGAATCACTGCCAAAGTAAACAAACATCTTCAAGAAAGGAAAATAATGTATAGAGTATTCAGAATTCCATGTTTTACAAAGGAGTATTTATGACAACCAACTAGTGAATTAAAGTGAATGAAATCCTATTTCTAGTTTGTTACGTTTTCTGTGCTAATTGAATGTGGCAATTTCTGCTAGTTTTTCAGCTATGCAGTGCAAGTACTGGATGCTAGTTATAATTTAGGATGAAGGAAAATATGAAATGAAACTCGGTTTAGAAAAAGGATTTTCTTTTATTTTTTATTGTTGAGAATCGAATAGTGCATGTAAACCTCCAAGGAGCTGCTGTTGTCTCTAAAATGTTCTGCATGTGGTTGGCAAGAACAACAAGGACAGAGGAAAGTTCAGCTGAAAAATTCATAAAGGCTGTCTGGTGGAATGCATTACAGTCATCTGTATACCTCTGTGCTCTTATTCCTCTGATAATTTTTAGCGGAGATAAAATGTTCTTAGGAACAGGAGGCTGGCAGATTTGCAGTGTAGATTGTTTGAAGGTTTAAATACTGTGACTATCTCATCTTACTCCAAGTCTGTAGATATAATGTAAGCTGGAGTTGCTGAAAAGTGATAGAATGGCTCTTGTGAACAGCCAAAAAAACCTGTGAAGAGCTTATTTTGTGTGTGCTGCAGAATTCTTCACTCTTTCCACCTCCTCTACAGGATAGCAATAATTCACCAGTGAAGCAGAGACACTTCAAATTCGTTGACGATGAGACCATATCTAGTTCTTTGTTTAAGCAGTGGCTTTCACAAAGGCGACCAGTGCTAACTGGGAACTGCTGCCAACACCATCATATGTTTCTTGACAAATGCAAAGTGTTCAAAAAGTTGGCACTACAAAATAGAGATACTGTCAATCTTTGTTTAATTCTCAGAATGGCTTTTAAGCTTTTAAAGCTTGTGTTGTTGCTGATGCACTTGCATATCAGATAACGTTTTTGACAATCGTTATAATATGTCTGGTTAATTTGGTCACATTACTAGAACATAAACCAAAATTCTGAGAGTGCTAAGATTTTACTGCTGGTTTTTCCTTATGTGCTGTGAGCAGAAGAAGGATTTGTGCAGCAGTGTGTGGTACTATAGCCAGAACAGTATTTTCTCATCTCCTTTTCTATTCACTGTGCAGATGCAGATGCTGCTATTTACCAAACATGAAGGTGTTGTTCACAGCTCTCTGAGAAAGTTTGGATTCTGCTTTACAGAATGTATTAGACATCTCTCCTAATTGCACAAATGTTCAGCCTGTATTTACATACCTAAGTATTGTGGTGTAGGAGGCAAATTGAAATTTTAAGGAATTATTTTGGTGATCATTGGCTAGGTCTCCAGAAGCTCATGGAAATGAATTGTGCTAATTCAGTTATTCACACAGAATAACTGTGGTGCTTCCCATGATAGAATAATCAGTTCTGAAGAGTAGAATACTTTGGTGTGACTGTATGTAGTAGATGAGGTAGGAGACCCAAGCAAACTCTGGAAATTTTTGGAGGAGGCTGCAAAGTAGCATTCATTGAGTCCTGTAGGTAGCCCTGATTACAGATGCAGCAGGAAGAAGCAAGTATGTGTCAGGAGCTAGGTCTGCTCCTCTGGAAGAGTGTACAGATCATGTAGCAACTTAAACAGAAGGAGTATATGTTGTGCCTCAGCAGGCTATTAAGAAGTGCTTTCAATTGCTACAAGAGAATTTATTAAAGTTTGCTTATTAAACTCAAAAAGGTAGTAGAGGAACAGGTTCCCCTTCTGAGCCATAGCATCTATGCTGTACAAAACCCAAAGGCAATCTGTCTGCTTTATATGTGAAAATACAGTCTCTTGTACTTGACCTTATTTTCTCTTTGAGTGTAAGATGGATGCTCACTAATTTTACACTACCACCCACTGTTTCAGTAAAATTCCTTTCAACAGATTCTGCAAGAAATTTGCTGCTTTAATTAATAAGGAATTATCTCAGAAATTACCAGTGCAGACTCTTCAGATTTACCATAGAACTAAAATTAATCAGTCTAGAGCTGAAGAAGCACAGATTAAAATTAAAATATACATTAACCGTATAATTGTGAGTAATTATGATGATATATCCAGTAGTCAAGGTGGGGTCAACAGTGCTGGGCTGGCCATTGGGATATCAGAGTGTAGCAGCCAGCCTGCTTGTAGGTAGGATGCTCACCTTCCCAGTTGCTCAGGACATGCAGCATCTTTTAGGAAATGCGCCATTACCCATAGCTGGAATGATGAGACTTGTCCTGTGATGATGCTGTCCCTCTGGGAGGGAAAAGGGGCAGGCCTGGATGCAGTGCAGCACTGAACTCAGCTCTGCCATGCAGCAAATGAAGGCTCTCTCAACACTTGGCTGTTTAAAGTCCTTCCCCACCCCTGGGTTTTTGTTCATTTTTTAAACTACTAGGTTATTCTGAACAGTGCAGAGTGTTTTGCAGACTCTACTGAAGCTTTCCACTTATTTTTCCTCTGGGTCTTCCTCTTCCTTCTAAATATGTCTAGCTCTAGCTGGGACTCAGGAACAAGAAATCCTGGGTTCTCCCATAGTAATTTATGTCTGTGATCTGATGATGAATTGTTAATCAATGTTAAGGTTCATGACTTTTGAACATTCATGCAACTATGACGATCCAAAGACATTGAAAAGCAATATGCTGATTTTGCCCCATATATTTTGGTTACTAAATAATATTACCCATGTGATTATTTCTTAATGCTCATGTATAACATTCTTAATAATTGTAAAGAAAAGAAATCTGAGGAAAATCTTTGCCAAGAAACGATGCAAAAGCTAAATGTATTACTGTATATTAATGTTAAAATATTTTAGAAGTCCATTAACTATTAAAAATAATAATTGACCTAGAAAATGTAGGGAAAATATTGCACTTCGATAAAATGAAATATATTAAAAAAGAAAATACACAGTTAAATGCCATCCAGACAACCTTAATTTACTTCTATAATGAGAACCTGAGGGAAATGTGGGGTTAAATTTAGTTTATTTCAGTAGATTCTATTTATTTTAGCCCTTTATGCCCAGTCTTACATGAGAGAATGATGATTGCTTGGATGCCTTAACCATCAACTCCTCTATATGCATATGTTTAGGATTTTTGTAAGTTTTATCTAACTGAGCACTGGAAGTCATGCTTTCTAACCACACAGCTACAATGTGAGGGAACTAAGGAAAGAGTAGAATTGTTGCCTTCATCTTTTACAGAGAGAGTACAAAACCTACTGTAATTTTGTCATTTTTTCTCTCATTATAGCACTGAGAGCTCAGATCCCATTTTATGCAATGACACAAAACAGTTTGCTGCTTAAGTATATCTTACAGAAGCTGAGGAACACATATGCTGCAAAACAGTTTTACCCATGATATTAAGAGGGAAGATTACATAGTTCTTTAAAAGTTTCCAAACCCTGCCAAATGACCTTGAGTAATTGTGATATCATTTCATGTTGGTGTGCTTTGACTGGTGGTCAGTCAAAATGAATCATCCAAGAAACCTTTGTTTTCACAGTTGTAATCCTTGGGGGTTTTTTGTGTGGTGTTTCTTTTTTTGTTGTTTTTGTTTGGTTAGTTTTTTTTTGGTTTGGTTTGGTTTTTTGGGGTTTTTTTTTGTGGTTTTCTTTTGTTTTGTTTTGGTTTTGTTTTTTTGATTTTTGTTTTTTTAATTTGAAGGGCTTTTCCTTTCTGTCTTTCCTCCCAGATAACCTTTATTTTTCTCAGCATTGAAAGTCATCTTTATAGGAGGAAATTTACCAGAGACTAGAGTAGTATAATTATGCCTTGTGGATGCTTTTTAATCTTGCATGAATGCCTGTAGAATTCAAGTGTCCACATGGGGAGTTATGCCATCAGAACTATAGGGGCGTAATTATGCTGGTGAACTCTGTATTGAGACAAATGCTTTATGAAAAGGAATTTTATTTTGGCTCCTTACTTTTCAGCTTATTCATGTTCTGAACTAAAAGGAGGTGATCAAATCAATGAAAATAATGAAAATTCAATGGTTACCAAGGGCTGGGGAAATTGGAAAGTTATAAATATATATGTTTCCTGATAACACTCCTGTGCATTTTTGTTCTTACTCTCTTGCCAGTGTTTGTGTTTCTGAAAGGTTTAGTGAAAGGTTAATAAACAAGGCTTGTTCTTTGCTGAGCCTCATAAACTAATATATGTAATAGCTAAACACTAGTAGAATATTAGAGATTCTTAGCTCCCATAAAAAGCAGCTGGAGCTTCAGGCAAGCAGGACACTGGAGAATTAGTTGAATACTTTTCAGTCTCTGTAGGACGTCAGCAGTTAACCCTGATCAAATCAGCCATTGAGTGAATGTGAATTTTTCCTATATGTGAATTTTTCCTATGTCCCGGTTAAATTTTAATTCCTAAATACGTGAGTCCTAGGACAGTAGTCAAAATGTTCTCTACAAAAGTAGCCCATTTACACGAAAATAGCTTTCTGTAGGTCAGTAAGGGTGTAGTAACACTAATAATTATTTACAAAATGTGCTTAGAGTAAATTACAAGCATGTTAGTGTAATTGCTTCATAGACTTTAAGAGAAGAAGAGCTCAATCATTTAGGTGATGTAATCCAGTCCAACCTTAGCCTTGACCACAAGAGCACTGCACAGTGTGTCTTGCTTGAAGACCAAGGTGCACTTCATTAGAAAGATGTCTTGTTCATATTTAAAGAGTTGAGAGAACAAAGAGTCCGCCGCTTGTATACCAACACACACTGTTCATGTGAAGTGTTTTATTTGTGGTCTGAATTTAGCTTCGACTTGCTCAGTCTTTGCTGGTTAAAAAAGCCTTTAGTGCTGGACAGTATTCAATGAGAATACTTAAAGGCTAGGATCAAGGCCTCTCAGTCCTCTTTAGTTGTTAAGTAAATCTCATGGAGGCACTTTAGTTTCTAACCATAAGGTAAGATTTCTATGTCACCAGTTTTTCTTGTAGCTTCTTTCAAGTTTTCAAACATCTTTCTTAGGTAAGGACATCAGCGTTGTCAGCAGTGGTATTACTAATGAGAGAATTACAGCAGGAGCTGAACAAAAGCATACTCTCTCCTTGCTCTTTTTGAAGCATGGAGAAGTTTTTGTTTTTCGTATTTCTCATCACAGTCCTTTTATGAGAGGTACTTTGCAAGGGCCTACAGTATAATATGTTTTTCAAGACAAGCTTATTAGAAGGAGACAGCAAGGTGATACATTGCTGTGATTACCAGAATATTTGGGTTTGCCCTGGGTAGTGTTGCACACAACGGTAGTGCTTCTCTCCTGCTTCATATTCTTTTTATCTACTATGATTTCTTTTAGAATTGAAAGTACAGCCTTTAGTCTTGTAAATATTGTTTACTTTATTTTTCAACGTTTAACCAATATTTTTATCATTAATGAATCATGCATCTGTCATTTTAGGTGAAGCAGTTTACGAGGGAGCATGGCTGTGCCATTTTCTTTATTTTCTATTTTTCAGTGTAGAATTTCCATGTACTGATTCTCTGTTTTCATCAAAGCGTGCCTCTGTTTTCACCCTATATATTCACCCGAGGTAAACCAGTAGAATTAGTAAAAAAAAATTCTTCCCTGTTGCTGAGTGTTGAAGCATTGCAAATGGAAGATGAGCCTGGTTTTGGTTACCAGCAGAACTCTGTTATTTATTTTTAATTAATGTAGAATAGAGGTCTTTGAATGGTGTCATGAAATGGTTAGGTAAGTTTTAGAAGATACAAGTATGTGATTTTGCATTTGTACCCCATTACTCTGCAGCTGTTTCAGGCCTGCTCTGCAAGCATGCTGAAACATAATATTTAAATTTCTTTTTAAATAGCAATAGTTTCCAGTCCTGAACTGTTCTCTCCAGAGCAGGCAGTGTGCTAGTCATAGTAAAGCTTTAGCTAGACTATCTGAGGAACCTTTTTGGTGTTCTGAAAATAGTGAGATCAGTTTTATTATTGTGGTTTGGATTTGTGCGAGGGACAGAGCACTGCAGACATGCTTAGAAAAGGGAGTAAGCAACCACATCAGCCTGAGGTCTGCTTGCAATGTGACCCTGAGAAAGAGGTGATTGAAACTGAGTAAGGAAACTGTCTCCTGCAGTTTGCTTCCTACTGTGTTTAATGAAACAGCATATAATATGTATGGTTTGTACATAAATAGGACTGCATTGAATAAATGCCTATCAACAGTTCAAGGTGCAACATACAAGACAAAATCAGCAAACTGTTTTTGTATTTACTGACAAAGTTTATAGCAGTATCTTAGCCCTCAGTGAAGGTGAATGGAAGAAGAGAGTGATGAAATTTAACTAAAACTACACAGCAAGTGAGTTCTTCTGTCTGGAGTTCTCACTGAAAATTATACATTTCTAGCAGCACTGAGTATTTTTGTTTGCTTTGTGTTTTCTAGTCAGAGCAAAACCTTGATAGTTACAAAATCATATAGAGAAACTTGAGGTGGAAGGGAGCTCTGGAGATTATCTGCCCCAGGCTCTGTCAAGGCCGATGAGTTCCCCACTTCTCTGGGTAACCTGCTCAAAGTTCAGCTGCTTGCATGGTGATGAATTTCTTCTTAAACAGAAATGGGTTTCTTCTGAAGCAGCCTATTGCCTCATGGCACTGGGCATCTTTCTGAAAAGAATCTCTGTCATCTCTGTAACAATAATTTAAGTGTTAGAAAATAGTGTTCAACCCTCAACTGTCTCTTCTTGTTTGCTGAAGCAACCAAATTATTTCAAGCTTTCTTCATCCGTGAAGTTCTCCAGTTCTCTGGTCAGCTTGACGGTCCTCTGCTAGATTATCTCCAGTTTCTTGGTGTATATTTTTAGCTAAGAGGACCAAGACTGGACACAGTATTCCAGGTGTGGCCTAGTAAGTGCTGAGGAGAATGGATTTGCTATGTCCTTTTTGTATGCTGGCTGCATACATACTGAGAAAGGCCAAACCACCATCTGCTTTCATTCCAGCAAGAGCACCAGACTGGCTTGTGTTCAGCTTGTGGTCTCTTTACCCTCAATAATACTATTTAATTTTTGACTACGTATAGAAAGTAAGGAACAGAGGTCACAAAGGTTCTGGAAGAAAAGGGTTTAACCCTAAAGCCCAATGACTATGGCCCTCACCCCCAGTATGGGAGACTTGGTTTAGTTCTTTCCTTCTTTTGGAGAACTGGACCTGTGTTGCTCCCAGCCCTGAGCTGTGCCCTCAGGAGGAGGCTGTAACAAGCCACAGCATATTCTGGAGTTCCTTCAAACTCACATGTTGCCACAATGATATTTTTGTTTAATATTCTTCTGATGTTTCTTAGACTAGGGACTACAGGTGTGATACCCCCTTGGGGTTAACCTCTCCTCTCCTCTCCTCTCCTCTCCTCTCCTCTCCTCTCCTCTCCTCTCCTCCACTGGTTCAAAAATGCAAAAATTCCCCAAAATTGGAAAAGAAAACATGCTTGCCCAGCTCCAGTGTGATCCTTATGACACACAAAGTCTTTATGTTTGGTTTTTTTCCTTTGATGTGAACAAACTTGCCTGGAGTTAAATGATTAGTCGTTACTTGAATGGCTCCATCTTGGTGGTGTTGGTGAGTAAGTGGAGCTACCCAAATTACATTTTTTAAAGAACATATTTACCTTAATGCTTTTAGCATTAAAAATAGTGGAACTGGGGCCTTTTTATTCTTTTTTTGTACTTCATATAACTTCATCTGTGCAATATAGTAACTTGTGATGGGACAAGGAATCTATTTGTTTTGTTTTAGAGGAGCCAAGAAATATCTAAAAATATTTTCAAGTACCATTTTTTTAACAAAAGCAGCTTGGATATAATGTTTGATGTACTGGGTAATAAAACCTGGATCAATATTCATTGCTACTTTTATTTGATTTTGCAATCCAAGTACCAGAATGAAAAAAAAAAAAGACCAACAAAAAACCAAACCAAAACAAAAAAAGCAACCATCAAACAAAACCACTGGCATTTTACTTACACAATGCAAATTATGCAGTTGAGTTCTCCACAATATATTTTACTTGCAGATTTCAAAGGACAAAAAACAATAACTTTAATTAATATATTAAAGGGGAGTAATATTTACATATTACCTTTTAAAGATATGTTCAACCCCCTGAAATTTTAAATGAGTTAATTAATTTGGAATTTTAGTGTGCCATGAAAATGGCACACCTTTTATGTCCATTACACTAGCAACAAGGCAGACTGTAGACTGATGGGCATTTAGTACATAGACAAATTCTGATGCAATGGAGAGCACATCTTTCTAGGATTTGTTCACAGCGTCTGAGGAAAAGATGTATTCCCATCAGTAAATCCAGAATGAGAACTACTTCTAAACAACATTAGGAATAATCTAATCTCAGAAAAATCTCAAGGATATTGTAATATGGAAATGTCTGCATCAAGCATGAACTAAATCTCTGTTGGACTTTGTGATGCACCAAGCAGTGTTGGCTGTTGGTCACCAAAACCTCTCAGATACTGCAGTATCTCTACTTTGTGGAAACAAAGGTTTTGCACCAGGCAGAATAATGTGAAACATAAAATCGACCAGTTCATCAGAACAATTTGTTTCCGTAACCAAGTACTAAAAGGGGAAGCTTTAATAGAAAGTGGAACTTCTCAAGGAAATCCTGCTGGGTATTCTAAAGTCTATGCTTTAATGAGCAGACGAGTAAGTTACCTTGGAGAGGAAAGCTAGCCTAGTAAAAAGGTACAAAGGTGATAATTAAACAAGAAATCAATGTAAAGTATGGAAAAGAGGGGCATAACTGAGAATGAAAATTGAATCGACACAACGTAAATGACTTCTTGGAGGAGATAAAGGTAATAAGGAATTATATTACTGGCCAGTAGAGCTTAAGACAATAAGAAGACATTACCAATGTATTAGGAACAAAAGAACAACTAAATCAAGTATAGATTTTAGTCTTTCAGAAACAAACCAGAAAAGAACCAATGGCTGGAAATCAAAGCTTGAAAAATTCAATCACTGTAAAGATGCAGTGGGGGTGATTACGCAGAAATAATTTCCCAGTGTAGGTAGGTGGTAAGTTTGCCATTGCTAGGAATTTAATCCAATTGGATATACTTTAATCTGAGTCTGGTAGCAGGCTTGGCAGCATTTCTGTGGATGACAGCAGAGGTCAATTGTTCTGTGCAGTCTTTACATCTGTGAATTTGTATTTTTATTTTGTCACTCCGTTTATTTATAAACTGTTAAAAAGAGAACAGAGAGCTCTCATTGCCCACAACATGTTCACACACTCAGCTCTGCTTTAAGACAATGACTAACAAACCTCAGTCTTACGCTTCAGGGCTACAGCTGGCTGCCTGCAGAAGGCGAGAGGCTGATTCTCTAGGTTAATTCTAGATTTTTTTTTTTTTTTTTAATTTTTTTCTGAAGCCTGAGGGGCAGACGTGGCTGATTTTCAAACCTTGGAGAGACTGAGTTGCTTCTCTGCAGAGAAGTCCTCTCTTTTATATAGCTGCTATCTTCCATCTGGCTGGGGAATCAGACAGTTTCAGGATAGCAAGGACTTTAGGTTCTTTTTTCTTTCCTGTTCATTATTACATCTAGGCATATCTGAAATCATAATTATGATCATTTGAGTATATGTGATATAAAAAAAACAACTCTGTATCATTACTGAGGCCTAGGGGAGAGGCATCAGAGTCTTTTTTGGAATTCTTATTAGCTTAATTTCTTCAAGATAGATTTTTGTTTTGTTTGTTTTGGCTTTTGGGGGGATTTTGTTTGGGGTTTTTTTGCACAACCCAGCTCAATGTGGTAAGCAGTGGTAAACAGGTGAACCATTACATCACACACAAAACAGCAGGTTGTCTGTTCTGGTTTAAATCCTGAATTACAGTTTACTCTTGCTGCAGTGAGGGTTACAGGTTGCAAATACTGTTTCTTTTTTTCAAAAAGGACTGCTGCCAGTCGGGAGGCTTGATGGAGTTGCAGAGCTGCCACGCAGGCTTCCCGAGTGCTGCTTTGCTGGCTGTGTGCAGCAGCTAACAAAGGGTGTGTTGTGCTTGTAGCAGTGTTGCTTCCAAGTCTGGCTTTCCTTCTGCAGCACTGCTTTTGTTTAAAAAACCTGCTCCTCCAAAGCAAAAATAAGAAACTTTACTAACATTGCACTGTCAGAGAGGGAGGATACAATAGATTTGCTTATTGTTTTAGTTCTGTTGAATTGCAAAGGGCAGTGGGTGGAAAGGGGATATGAGGGGATACTGGAAGTCAAGCTAAATATCATTATTTAAGAGGCAGACAGGTCTGCCAGGGTTCTGCCTGGTGGCTGTGCTGTCAGGTGTCTCTGCTCTTAAACTGCTCTGTTACATGCATGTGAAAGTACTCATGTGCTTCAGAAACATCCTCCTTTCCATTCAGGAAGCTGTCAACAGGCACATATTACCATCCTGAAAAGCTGTGAAGAGAGACCCACTGTTTCATCAACATCAGCGTGTTTTCTACTTAAGCATGTGAAGAAAAGGCAGTCTCCCTCTGATATGGGTCCTCATGTATTCTTTTTGTGTTCCCAGTTGAGGGACACCTTTTCAGGTGCTACTTATTGTGTGCAAGTGAAACTGGCACTTGCTTAGGTAAATAAACATTGGCTTATTGTGTAAGTCACCTTACCTGTGATAAGCCATCTATTCTAGGATTTATCATATGTTATTTTGCATCACATATAACATAAGCTTCTGATATGCATAGGTTTAATTGTGGGCTTATTTTGTACCCGTTGTCTCCCAGGTAGCTGAGTACCTATCTATAGCTCTTGGTGCCTCAGTAGGGGTTTGTACGTAGGAGCTGCAAGCAAAGGGGAGTGCAGCTGGAAAACTGGAGATAGATGGATTGACAGAGATGAAGGGAAAACACAACAGATCCAGATAATTCCCTGAATGGCATAACTAAGGGGAACTGGTTTGCTCTGGCTTTGTCTCTTTGGGGTGCAAGGCATTTGTGATCATCCCACTGAGGTGCCCTCTTCCATGGTACCTTCCAACCTATCTGTGTCCTCACAGGGAGATGTCTCACTTAACCCTAGCTCCTCTTCATTCCATGGCTTTTAGCCACTGTTGTTTGGCCTAACAACTGGGAATGACCCAGCAGTTGCTATTCTGGAGGTGCATTCATGCAAGGTGGCCACCCTGTATGTGTCCAGCATGGTCAGCAGCTGCTACCAGATGAACTTAACCGACTGCTCCTCATCTTTGCTGGCAGCAAAATTAATGACTTTGGGAGCTGCCTTCCATGATGTGCTAAATTTTTCACAGATCTCTTGTAAGATTTTCCTACTTAAAAAATGACTGCGCTGTTCAGTTCACTTGAAGCTGAACAAACATGACAGAGAGACGGTGTGATGCACGCAAGCTTCATTTTCTCACGAAGCCAAGCTAAAAAAACCCACCAGATCTGCCTAGGAAATTTTTCAGCCAACATTTGAGAAGCTTGCCATTAATTATCAAAATGAAAAAGCAGAGTGTGCTAACACAGCTTTGATTCAAACTATCAGAATCAATTTCTCAAAATATAGATGTACTGAAAATAATACATAAAACACATTAGGTTTGTATACTGCATGGTATCCCTATTTAGTTTCTGCATCTGGCTTTGTTATAACAGCTTCCAGCTCTAAAAATCATCTTGCTTTCCCCAAACTCCAGAGGATAAACAGAATTTAGAAGAACCATTTTCTTCCTTAGGTGTCAAAGGAGAACCTTTGTCTTTTAAGGTTGTTTATTCAAAATGAGTAAATTGAGCTAGGTCAGCCTGAGTTATGGTGATGTTCTTCAGAGTGCCTGTGTTCCTGGAGGACTGCTGCTCTGCAAGGTGTCTGCCACCATTCTGTCCTCTTCGTTGTTGTTGCTCACAAAGCTTCTGTGCTGTGACAAACATCTATGCAGGCTTTGCAGAGCAGATTTGGATTCGTTGATGCAAAAATACATAGATGTTAAATATGCATTTATTGTATCACTGTTGCTGTAAAGTCAGTATTTTAAAGGCTTTAAAGTTTCTGGAAATGGATTTTTGATTTATTCTGATAACAGCCTTCTGGTGCTTATTCACTTGCCATCTATGTTCTGAATGCCAGTTGGGAACTGTGGCTCTTAGAAATCATCCTGTGTATTTTGCATTAATCCAGGCCTTCTTGCACTTCATTTGGTTGTTTTAAATGCAGTTTGTAATTAATACAGAATGTGGTTCTTCTGCCCTGTGACTTGGAAACGTTAAAAGACAGCATTCAGCCATAGTTTATGCATCTGGTAGTGCAGACTGGGTTGTTAAAACCAGAAGAATTAGACATTCAAATTTCATTAAAATGCTGTGGAAGTGAAGCACATAAACTCTATTAAAAAGTTCAGCCATTATCTATAGCTCTTGGGTTTTTTCTCCAATTTAATTTGTGCATAAGCCTGCTTTGGGGAGAGAAGTGGACAGGGCTGATTTTACTCACCTTTCCTTCTCCTTGGTGCTGAGGAACAGCCCTGCCTTAGAGCTTGAGCATGCTGCAGCTCTCTGAGCTCTTCCACTTTGAACTGCAGCTTCATGTGCCCACACAGGTACTGATTTTATAATTAAAGCCTCATTTTCCTAACATAAAAATAAATGTAAGTATCTTATCAATAAAATTGTTGATATAAATAGTTTGGTGAATATGATGTTGAAAATTATTTACCCATATATATGTGTGTGTGTGTCTATTTGTCTGTTACATCCTGAAAATTACTTGTGCTTTTTCACACTCAGAAATTCTCAGGGAGACAAAAGTGAATTAAAATCAGTGCAGAAAATGATATTGTACTACAGAATGTAAAAGAATTGGATATGTTGCTTTTAAATACAATGCAACATGACTAAGTGTTATATGTAGTATTCTGTCACATGTCTAAGACAACACAGAAGTTTCCTTTATATGCAGGAATCAGGAAAGTACAAAATGATAAATATAATGAAGAGGAAGATGAAAGATCAATAGGATACACAGTCAGTTGAAGAAGAGTAAATAAGGAGTGAAGTTTGTTTTGCAGTCAGAAGGGATTGCTGCAGCAGTACAGAGTATGCAGAATTGCTGCAGGAAGGAGTTCATCATTGTGCTAGTAATACTCGGCCCCTATTTATTGCAAAAGAGAATTAATGGTTTTCCTGCCTGGTGCTGAAAATAGAAGTCAAATTTAAGTTGTTTCTTGAAGGCAGATATAATTAAATTGTGAAACTTGTGGCTTTTGGGTCTAAATAATAGGACAAGAATGACTACCCTAAATCAGAACAGAGTGCAGTCTCTTAACTGTTTCTTGGGACTAAGAATAGGACAAGCACAGAGTGATACTTTTCCCATTTTCCAGCTGTGTACAATGTACACTCTACTTAAACTGTAGATAAGGTGCATCATATATTTATTATCCCCTGCTGAATCCTTTCTCTACAGATTGTTCCAATTATTTATTAAAACCATTTATGTTTTTGTTAGCCACAACATTCTTGTAACAATAGACTGTACTGTGTGGCTGTGAATTGTATGAAAAAAATATTTCTGTTTGATTCAAACTGTGATACTTGGTGCTTGTCAAGTTTTATGGTAGGATGAATAGTGAGCAAAGATTTCTTACTTACTAGCTCTGTTAGATTTACTTTTATATACAATTATTTCTTCTTTTTCATCTCCTTTTCAAGTTGAAAAGTACATTCATCCACTCTCAGAGTTACAACATGTAATAGTATACTGCTATTCATCTGTGTTGTCTAGAATACACTATTCTTACTTCTAATAAACCTTTGGACATGGATCATTCAGAATTAGGTAAAGTGTTTGGAATGTGGATGCAGTATGTGTTTATACAATGGTGTTATATTGTGTCTTTTCATTCTTACATAATGATTTTTAATTCAGTTTGTATTTTCTGTCTGCCAGTGAGCGCTGGGCAGATGTTTTCAGAGAATTCTCAACAAGGAGTCTAAGATTCTTGCCAAAATGATACTAAATTATTTGTTTGTTATTTGTCCCTGTGTATGTACAGTTAGGCTTCCCCCATGTGTATTACTTTGCCTGTATCGATATTAAATAATGTCTGCATTTTTTGTTGCTGAATCACTCACTGTTCAATATAATGACACCTTTTGAGTTGTTGACTGTTTTGAGTAATTTGTATCACCAGCAAGCTTTACCATCTCATTATTAATTCCCTTTTCCAGATCATCTGTGAATATATTGAAGAGGGCAAGTTCTAGTGCAAGTATCTGATCACTTCTCTCCCATGGTGAAAACAATTTATTACTATGCTCCAACACATCATTTATCTAGTAAAGAATTTTCATCCTTCTGATAATTTAGTTTCTTTAAGAGCCTTTAGAGAGAGGACTTGCCAAAACATTTGACTCCTGGAAATTCAAGAACACTACAGCAACTGACATTCCATAGCTGGCTGACATCTTTAAAGAACTTTTATTATCATAATTTTAATCAACTAACAGTAATTTGAAATCCCCAAATTTGGTATGGCTTCTCTATTTGCAAATATTACATTATTTTTACACTAATAATATCTTGAGTACTTTTGCTATTCATACTGAGGTTTCCAGCAGTTAGTGACAATTTCTGCAGAAAAGTTATTTACTACACTGCCAGAAACTCCAGAGCGAGGTGCAGCTTTTCACTGACCCTGAGTGGAGCATGGTTTCTTTGTGATAGAAGCCTTCGATTTATTTTCTGTAAATGAAACATCCCTGAAGCAACAGGGAGGGAATGAAAGGTACATTTTATCACAGTAGCATTTGCAGAAAGGTGAACTATGAGAGTCCCTATTTATAATGAAGCTTGGGCCAGCCATGAGTTCCTAAAAACCTTTCCTGCAGGTGCTTAATTTTTTTTTTTATTAAAAAATGGGTATCTGAGCTTTATGAACTTATGATTAAACTTTTAAAATAAATTAAAGGTGAGAGGATTAGATGTGGAATTGGAAATGAACTGTGGTATCTTTTGCCTCTAGCTCAGCATTTTGAAGGCAATCCAAATGAGATGTGACAAAGTGCAGCGCACTCTCTTTTTTTTTGCTGACTTGTGTGAAAGTGGAGGTTGGTCTCTGCCAAGTTCTTTGTGTGTGAATAGCCACATCACTATCCCTGCTACTGTAATTAGCACTATTTGCCCTTTATTGGAATTTAAAATAAATAGGCCATTATTTAGATATCACAGACACTAAATTATCCCTTTAAATGATCCACCTAGACTAGAAGAGCACCCAGCTTCCCCCAGCTCTCCATTTTTTTCCACTGTTTGACAGAAGTTATAAAGGTGAGTTTTAAGTCCAGCTCCCATGTTGCATCCTATTTGAAACTTAAAGTATAAAATCCTGTTGAAGGAGAGTTCCTGAGTGTGAATTGAATGAAACTGTGTTTTAGTCTGTTATGGGTCTTGACTACTCTTGGGCAATTCCTTCCTGATGGGAAGAACTTTGCAGAATTCCTCATGATGTTCAAAGAGGTGCTCCTACATCTTCAGACTCCAATCTTAACTTCACACACCTCAAGAGAATAAAGTTAATTTACATTGGCCTTTGCTTATCATCACCCTGATGCTGTTTCTGCTACCTGTTCCCTCTTAGGCTGCCAGAAAATCTTCAGACCTGTAGGTACAACCAAGTTCTCTCTCCTAAACTTCCCACACCTACATAAGACATCATGCAGTAGTAGATGCCCTGGAAGGGAAATGGGAAGTGTTTTTTAAGAGAAATACTGCGTGCAGCTTAGTGTTGATGTGAATACAATCTACAGCTGGTGGTGACCATCCTACCCCATTCTCTTTGCTTGACTGAAATCCCAGCTGCTTCTCTTTTCCCCAAGCACCTAGTGGACTTCCTGTTGCTTCCTCCATCTGAACTTAGTCTCTCCTCCATGTAGGGAAGAGGAAGACTTAGCAGCGGGAAAAGGCACAGTTTTCAACCACACTCCTTGCCAGTGGTTGCTGGGTGAGCAAAGGGCTGGAAATCCTCATCCTGCTGCTGTTCAGAGCCATATACGATGTACAGTGCATGCAGTGCTTCTAGGCAAAGTATGATGGCACAGAAATCTGTCATTGCCCTTTTGGGGCAGTGATCATTATCCAAATGGTCTCTATGTTGTGGTAATGGGAAAAATATTGATGGCCTCAATGTCTATAGTATTGGGTTATTTCAAAAGTGATTAGCAGTGGCACTAGAGCCAATGACAGGTGATACACTACTGCACTACTTTAAAAGTCCTGCTTTTAAATGTTATGTCTGCAATGTGCCAGTATTCAGCCTTCAAACAGATGCATGCCTTCAAACCACACAAACACTAGCTATTATTCTGGAAAAAAAGAGCAGCAGTATAGATGTGCGTTTTTCCATATTTTCAGCAAATTGTGGACTATTTTAAGTTTTTATTCAAAACAAATTTGGATTTAGTTTTAGACCAACAAAAGCATGCTGGCTCTTCCAATGCAGACAAAATCTTAAGCTGTCAATATGCAGTTCTTGAAACAACAAGAATTTCAGCAATCAAATATGAGGCAATTCTTGTTTCCCACACTAGATCAGCATTTTTTTGTAGAGTTAGTTCATGTCGTCATAGTGTGCTCCATGGAGGTGACTCATTTGTCTATTTTGGAGTTCAGACAAAGTCTATTAGCTGACTTTTCTCTGTTACCTTCCACATGTTTTTTCTGTGTTTGTAACAGCACAGTCTGCCTGCTATCTGCAAAGGAAGCAGCTTCTCATCTATACTTCCCTTACACGCGAAGAGACTTCTAAGTGTGTCAGGCTATGGCTGAGAAAGCCAGATTACAAGCTACCTGAAAACTCACAGAGCAATCTAAAAATTATCTTGTTTAATTAACAGATAGGGGTGTTTTTCTGTGTTGGTCCAACTATTTGACAACTGCTACAGCTTGTAAAGCTGGATATAATTACACAGGGCTGAATATCCCTAATAATGCAGTAGTTTTTCATCTGTATAGAAGTTACTATGCCAGAATGGCTGTGTTCATATCAGCATTACTGCAATACACAATACCAGATGTACCATTTAAAATATCTTGGTATTGTTAAAATGGGCAGTTTAACATTTATGTGTGTATAAAGCCTTTATGCAGAGAAAAGCTCAATCTGTTCTCCATTTTGGAAAAGTATCTATTACCTTAGGAAGCTTGTAGTCACCTTGACAACAGGAAGCTTTGCTCAAACTCTATCAGTTCAATTCTCTCTATGTAGTCAGACATGAAATTGAGTTACAGTGGCTTAATGGGTTACCACATGTCAGTGGAGATGAATTTGTGTGCAGTCCAGTAGCCCATTGCCAACACAAGGCAGAAATCATTAGATCAAACAACTCCATTTCACAGAGGTTTCAAAGATTTTTTTTTTCTCGTGCATGCTTGTAGTCTTAAGAATGAACACACAATCTATTACTATGCTCAGCTGAATACTAAGATGTTACTAAGATGTTATAAGTTGATCTTGTAACTGAACTACAAATTAGAATTTTGAAATAATTAGATCAATTTTACGTTAGTGAATGGGAACTGAAAACATGTATATAAGAAATGAATCTGTCTTATATGCTGATAAAATAAGACCTGTAGTGACTGCATTTAGTTCACTTGTATACTGATAGCTAGATATTTTCAGAGGCAGCTTAGAATCCATGATTTCCATTTGAAATATTTACAGGTGTGCTTAGGCAGCTTTTTCCCATTTATCCCTATAATGTCATGTTTATGCTTGTTTCTAGAAAATTACATGATCTTTTGGACTTCAGACAATTTTACCTTCATAATGAATCTTCTTTTTTTTATTTTTTCAACCTGTGGCAGATTTGCTGACATGTAAAGAAACAACTTTGGAGAGCCAAACCACAACAGTATGGAACAAACAGTTTGGGTTTGATTCTTAACAAAACTATGCTCTTTGTTTTGTAATTTTTACTAAAAATGATAAAAGAGTGACTGTACTTAAATTAATGGCTTAATGGATATCTTATCTCTAGATTACAATTATGCTTATGGCAAAAAACATTACCATCAATTGTAATGCCTGAAAATGTTGTGGGAACTTCGAGAAACCAAGATCTGACTACACATTGTCAGGTGATGCCTGTAGGGTAATGTTGAAGAAAAATAGGGTTCTGCCCTTTTAAAACTAAAAAAGATTGTGGTCATATTAAAGTTTATGTTAATTTCATCTTAGCTGACACTAAAGACCATAATTATTTGCAAGAGAAATTTGAGTGTAAATATTGTCAGCATTTTTTCACACTTTTACATTGTGAAACAGAAACCATTGAATGTAATAAGGAGGAAGTTAAGAAACTCCCTCTCAGGATACCATGAGTTTCTTACATCTTGCCACACCCTGTTAGTAAAAAAACAGATCTCTAAATTGCAGCTAATCTGGATTGCTTGAAATATTGTACTACAAGCACCCAGCCAAATTCTGTTTAGCAACAGTGCTTACAGTTTCTCCTTGTGCCAAAAACTCCTGAGGTCAGAATTTTATCACCACTTTAGCTTACTAACAGATTCTCATTCTCATTTTTGAGGGCTGTTGGGTTTTTTTGTTGCTGTAAGAAAAAGAGAGAGGAGAGAAAAGAGAAATAACAGCTCCAAACACTGAGCTATTATTTATAAAGTTGATTTATGATGGCTCATGAAATTTACCTGTACTTCAGTCCTTGAGGAGAACTGCACTTAGGGAGTAAGATTACTTCATAATTATGCTCATCAGTCTCTTTTTTGGTATCTTTTTTGAGCCATGAGTAAAAGCACAAATGTTCTTTTCAGGTAAGGTGGACCTTGAGACTGATTTCTCATTGACATCGAAGTAACTTGTCCGTATTACCTCCTGGTTTACCTGGATTGGATTTGCTTTGGCAAAGTGGAGGTAGGCTGCTTTCCTGGAAATCTGACTCCCAGGAAGTTAGTTTTCCAGCAAATTGTAAAAAAGTTTTATCAAGTTGTTTTTTAAATTTTCAATCAAGTTTTTTTTTTTGTTTGTTTGTTTTTTGGCTTTTTTTTTTAATTATTTTTTTTTTATTATCAAATTACATGCTTCATTCTTTACTGTAAATTTTATTCCATGGAAATTACATTGCTTTTTGTAACTGTGCTGTGAATGAAGCAAGCCTTAGAACTATTCTTTTCTCTTTTCATTTTTTTTGTGTGTGTTCCTATTTATAGACAACGACAGGCCCAACTGCTCACCTTTTGATAACTAAAGAATAAAACAGTTAATTCTATGATAAGACCTGTCAGAGGCAGTCTACAGGAACATGTTATTTTTAGTCCTACTTACTTTTTGGATAAAAGCTTAAAGGGAAGAAGATCAACGTATAACTGAAATTAAGCCCTTGACAATGCCTATTCTGCTGTGTAATTCATAAATTAATGGATCATGAAAAGACCTTTAAAGAATGCTATCCATCAGAAATACTACCTTTGTATGTGCGGTGCCTGTATCCCAGAAACCCTCGTGTTGAATTTGCCTTACTAGGAGCTTGCAATCCTTTTGAGAAAGGATGAAAGAACCATAAAATAAGTTTATGTTGTTCAGTCAGCAAATGTTATAAATGGCTAACACAATGTAAGCAAACCGGTAAATCTAATCTTTTGCAACATGTATATTTAACAGTCATAAAATCTAGTTTTGGGGATGTTGATATTAGACTTTTGTTTTAGATGCTGGTTGCCATATATCCAAATTACTTAGACCTCTGAATAAAGCTAATTTTTCTTTCTAGAAACAAACATATCATTTCCAAGGTGACAAGAAATCTCCCACAGAAATTGTAGAATAATTGGATCTAGCAAATGCTTGCTATTCAAAGTAAGTTTACCACCACAGCATCTGAAAACCTTATCGTGAAGGTAATAAACAAAGCATGACTTGCCATCTGTCTTTAGGTTTTTTAATTATCCACTCGACAGAGAAAGAAAAGTGCATATTAGAATAATGTGGGATTGTTTTGCTGATTTGTTTCTTATAATGACATAGAGTGTGATATGCAAATGTGTATGTGAGTGAAGAAATAGCTTTGCATTGGAGATAAAAGGGGGTTAAGTACTTTTCTAATTTTTATTAGATCTTCAGGAAAGCCCTAAAACTATTCACCCCACAGTCAGTTTTAATTTTACTGTGTAGGCTTCATTTTGTGACTGTTGACCATGGTGGTTTCTTCGGAAATTTATCAGTCTTGGTCCTCAGCCATTAAACGGCTTACAGAGCAAGACTTGGAGCATTCATCATTCTGTAGGGAGCTGGATTGGCAATCCAGACACCAAAAGGTTTGCTTATGATGGCTGCCCATGCAGGCACAGTGATCAGGAGTGCCCCTGGCATGCTGGACTTGCTGAAGGGATGCAAGGTCTCTTGCCCAGGGTATGTCCAGTAGCTGGGTCAAGGAGAGAGCTGACATGAATAACCACAGTCAGTTTACTGGCCTGGGAGAGAGCCTTGTCCATAGATGTTGCTGTGCAAGAGCTTCCTAGCTCTGAGGAATGCAGGAATGCTCCTGGAGCACAGACTGAGCTGACCAATCACTCCACCATAGACTTTTTGTTTACTTCATCTCATCTGCAAATTGTTTTGGCTGGAAAAGAGAGCATTTTGTTTTAATAAGACCAAACTTGTAAACTCAAAACAAAGGCTTTAAAAATACACACATGACATTAGGCTGCTTCTATGTGGCCTTTATTTTCTTGATGAATTATTTTCAGAATTAATTTTTGACAGTTTTTTTCCTTTGGATTGATACATATAGAATGCTTTGAGATTGCAACATGGCAGTTCTCTTATCAGACTGCAAATGGGATAAAAATCAGGGAAGGAAACAGATGCTGCAGTGATTTCCTTGCACAGATGCAGCTCTTCTTCCCTCTGCAGCCCAATCACAGCTGGTGTGTTTGAACAATGAAGGCAGGCTCGGGGCACCATGGTGCTTGTGGCAGGATTGCTTTTGGCCTCACTGCTTTTTAAGATGCTGTCTCCTACCCTGCTGCTATTTAGTAGAAAATGGTTCTATGTTTTGGTACTGACTGGTTTCATCTATTGCCCTGCCTTGCCAGCAGCTGGCTATAGAAACTGCTTTTCCCTCTCTGTATAAACTATGTTCAACTACAGGTCTTTTAATTTGAAATGTAGAAGTGCCACAGTTTTGAAGCTTAAACTTCCTTCACCAAGCCCAAAATAATTTGAGTTAGTTCGTTGCCAGGACAAAGTTTGATTATTGTCTGTTATAATACATCCTAGGAGATGAGCCATATGTTCTCCATTTGAAAATGGGGCTGGTTTGTTTTATTCATTTAAACTTTGCCATGTAATATGGAAACGATGAATTGTGGGCACCTTGTTCTAAGAACTGTGTTTTTATGGAACAGGTGCAGAGAGCACCAGATTGTTGCATATGGGTTGTGCATAAATCCAAATAGATAAAACCCAAGTGCTCCATTAATTATGTGTAGATTTAAAGATATTTTATCTTTGTATTAGTTAGGTGTATCTTGCACCAAGGTAGGTTTTAAAATAGAAAATCATGTGTGTATGCATACTCTTCAACATGATTTCTAGCTTGCAATTATTGCCTAACACATTAATACTTCTGTGCCCTTCAGCTCTGTAACACTGTCTCACAGTAAGTAAAAGATTAATTCTCTTACTTCATCCCAAAAGGCAAAGATAGTTTTTGTCATTCCTTAGTTATACACTTGCATATATAATAGAAAAAAGTAATTTACTTTTCTGCCTATTCTAGATAATGTCACATAGAACTTAAGACACACAAATCTGGAATCTTTGTCAAAATACTTTACAAGTAATTTCCTATCTTGTGTAAAACCTTCCCACAGCCACCCAAGGAATTAGCTCATGAAATATCCAACAGCTATATGGTAAGTCATTTCAAGCTGAAAAAATAATGCAATAAACTTTCACTTCACAGAAACACAGGTTTACTTCCACAAGTAAGGTCAGGATCTCCAGAAAGAAGGGAAGGGTGTTCCAGCTTGCTTTTAGAGGGCATAGTGTTGGTGTCACTTAGATCTCAGAGCTGTGTGACTCTGTGAAGTCCCTCTCTAAAATCTGAAGATGAACATATTTTTATTATGTAGAAACTGTTTATTCACTTTCAACGGAGCCTTTTCTGTCTGTCAGTTGGCATATACCACTACACCAATCTCTTTAGTGTTGGAGTCCAGGACATCCCCTTGGATGGCCTGGGACCTGAGGAAAGGAGTTTGAGCCCTGGCCAGGGAGGTGTGGAGACGGTCGAGGGGGCTCGGAGACCTTGGCACAGAGCCCAGGAAGACACCAGGTTTGATTTTGGTCCATGGACAAAGCTTTCAACATTGCAGAAGTAATTACAAACTTCCAGGATGTGAAAATTGTAGTTTAGCATAGTAGATGATGTAGAATTCAATAGTTTTAGAATTTTTAGAATAGAAGTAAATGAGGACAAGATGGTGGAATTTGGGTGGTACCTCGTGTACTTCTCCTTCTTCTTCATCCTCCATTTTTTGGGGCGGTGATGGCACAAAGTAGTTAGATTGGATTGGACCGAAGTAGAATGTCACTTCTGGTGTGGGCACTGGGCATTGGCACAAAATAGTAAATAACTAGTATGTAATTATCTGTATAAATGTTAGGGGACATCCCATCTGTGGGGCAGTCGCCTCGTGTCCCAGCTGCTATCCGGACCTCGGCTGGGAGCAGAAAAAATTTTGAGATACCAAATAATAAACAACACGAGAAACCTGAAAACAAACCTTGAGGACTCTGCTTTTTTACATGGACGCGACTTGGGGCTTTTTAGAGGGCCAAGGACTTTAAGCCACCTAAAGCTCGGGTGAGGAAACCCCCCCCCCCCGACATTTAGGATCCTTAAAATGGGAGGAATAAGCAATAGTGCTGACCTTTCCCACCCGTCCCACCAGCTAGCAGTGCTGTTTGTATTTACTACCACATATGGACGGTATAGCAGGATCATTTTTACATCTGGAGTGCTGCAGGGTGCTGTATCACCATCTGAGGCATTATATCCCAGCTTTCTTCCTGGTGATACTTTTGCAACTTCAGTACAAATCTGGGACTTGAAAATAAAGTTAGTGGTTTATTTTACCTGTTGGCCATCTGTACGGTATACACACCAAAGCAATTCACGCAAAATACAAAATTACTAAAGATTCTGTCAAAATCCAAGGGGGAAATGAATATTTGAGGTTTTACACATCCGAGCTTCTCCTGCTTCCCAGTTTTTTGGTGCTTAGTTTACTTGGAAGGGTCAGAAAATTCAGAACCTAAACTCCATGGGGATATTGTATCTGCCCAACACTGGAAATTTCAAAACAACATCAACTCATCTCAAAACAACCTTTTATCCTGAGAGGAAATAGCTGAGAACTTTTTGAGTTTAAATGCACTCTTACATTGTAATTTGGAGGATAGCTGGAGTGACACAGGAGAATAGGAGGCATATACTAGTCAGAGAAGAGCTGTACAAATTGTACATGTTACATGTGCCTGAGTGTTGATGGAACTTTATGAGCCCACCACAGAGGCAGTGGTTTGCTGGGTGGACCAGGAGCATCTAAGAATAAATAAGTTCTTATTTCTCTTAAAATGAGACAAATTGAAAGTCAGGAAGTTTCTCACATTTACCCACTTAACCAATCTAAGTGAACTCCTAGCAACAAAACAGTTGGTGAAAATATTACAACAGCAAGTTTCATGTTGACTTGCTAAAGACATCTCTGGCAAACAAGGTAGTTGCAGAAGTCATTTAATGTATCTCTACACGTTGGTGTTCAAACAGAAGTATACAAGACTCTTGAGGTGGGGCAGTTGTGAGAGATTGTGCCCTGTAAAGAGTCTCACCAAAATAAGGTTTTAGCCCAGCAATATGGACAGGAGTGTTGTCCTTTTTCCTTACCCCTATACAGCAAGCCATGTGTCTCCTCTTTCAGGTGACAGACAGGTGTCCAGAAGGCAGATCTCACTGCGTGAAAAAGATGGGAGGTGTTTGCCTTCACTAATTTGTCTGACTATCAAGCTCAGTTATCACCGACCATTGGGTCCCAAAGCAAGGAGTGAATGCATGCTTTGCCACAGTTTAATGGTCTTTGTGCCAAAGTTTCTCCAGTGATGCACTATTAAAAGTGCAAATCACGAAGTGATCAGAACAGGGACCACACCATGTACCAGAACTGTGACAGTTCACACTTCATAATTAAACTGACAGCAAGATTAAATAAAGGCTTCTTTTATAAAATGAAAATGAAGAGTACAGGATGGTAAGACGTAATCTGCCTTTTACTAGGAATAAGATCTGAAACATGAATTCTTGTGTTTGTACTGGATAAGATCCTATTCAATGCTGATGATGTAATATGTGAATGCTGGATGGAAATATAAGATGATTTACATTTATTATATGCCATGCCATGTAATGATTATCTAAAATATCTTTTCTTTGATTTAAAAACATATCTTATTGTGTCAGAGAAAATATGGGAAAAAAGATTTTTTGAACACTGGATGTGTGCATATATATTATCTTACAACATTTGCCACTTATGAGGATACAGAAAACAAACTGTTTCTTCTCAAGATAAGTTTAAAGTATTAATTATTTTGAATATTCTTTAATAAAGTTGGTACTTCTGAAGAACTTAACTTAGAAAACTAGGAGTTTCTAAAACAACCAATAATTCTTTTTGGACTTTGTTTTAGCTAGTTGTGCATACTTAAATGACACTAAGATTTGCCCTAAAATTGTGAAAACTATGTATGTTTTGAATGATAACTAATTTCTAATAGCACCTATAAATCACAGTATTTACATTCCACATCCAAAAGGCAACAAAGAAGTCACAGAGACAAAATATTGTACTTATCTGTAGATTTATGCCATAATATAGAAACATAGAAAATTTTTTTTTTCCTCAAATACTTGTAGTTTTCATGCTTTGGTTTTCCAACTCAGAGTGCTTCAGATCAGGATCCCAGTATCTGATTGTGGAGTAGCTCCATGAAGAGAGATTGTGAGCAATACTTCCTAGACTAGCTGAGAGCCTGTGGGGCAGAACACTCATTTGTATAATGAGATAAGATCTCCATCAGATCTTAAATAGGAATCTCCAGCATTTGAATCTTTACCACCACAGTCCTTCCTATTAAATTGTTGTGGTCTCTTTAGTGTTTTCCTGAATGTATTAAATCTTTTCATCCTCAAGAACTAGTGTAATTTTGATGATATGAATAATTTGTCAGCATTTCAAGATTTCTTAAAAAAACCTTCCAAACCAACTGGATTAACTCTAGGCTAGTTCAGAAATGTATCACACATTGCCATCGTAAATAAATTTGATTGACAGTACCTATACATAGGTCCTTTGTTCATAATTCTGTAATCTAGGTAAAAACTACACTTCTCGAAAAATGAAATAGGTTTTAAAAGGATGTAAAAATGAAAAAAAAATTAAGTTCTTTTAGTCTGTTTACTATTGTTCTTGACCATGCAACTGTATCACATATTTAACTTTTTTATACATGATAGCTTGAAATGTCCTTTATTTTTGTTAATGAAAGGTGCAATTTTCTTCTATTCCTTTGTCTCAAGGACTTATGGCTCTAGGATAGCATGATGACTCATTAAAATATTGAGACAGTGATATTGCTCAAAACAGATGCATAGAAATCTCTTTATGTTGCCCTGTCATGATGCCATTATTGGAAAATTTATCAGTGACATAGATTCAAACAAGTATTTCTTAATAAGAACCAGTTTTTATACGTTTGAAAATATTTATTTTATTGCAGAAATTGAAGTTTTGACTGTTTGCAAATTTTGGTATCACCACTTCAATATAGATAAATATAAGTGATACCCATGAAAAAAGCAATCTTAGCTCTCCTTGTAGAGTGATGGGCTCTGAATTAAATGTTACCACTTAGGAATGAGATCTCAGAATTTTAATGAATAGTTCTTATGAAACCACCAATTTAATGCTCAGCAGCAATAAAAATGTAAATTGAATGTTAGGAATTATTAGAAAAGAAATGGAGAACAAAAGAAACTGCATAAATCCCTACAGAGTTCATGCCCCCTCTTCTTAAAAAACTGTAGTGGAGAGCTGGAAAAAGTTCAGAGAAAGGAAACAAGAAAAGTATGGAAATGCCTTCACATGAAGGATGACATAGGTTTTCTAAGCTTTTAAGACAATAATATGGAGGCTACTGGTTCCTTACCTCTTTCCATCAAGATCTAGGTGTCTATGAGCCCAGCATGTAAGCCGTTCAAAGCTACCTTATGTATTTCCGTGTGTGGTGCATACTTAGGCGTGCAATTTTTCGGTGTGTGTTGTGTGCTGTGAGCTAGCAGAGGCGAAAAAACTACACAGAAAAATCCATGGAAGATACCATTGTGAAAAACTAAACACAAAGACATTAGTGCTAGCACAGGAGATCCCAAACACGTCTTCTGGGAAAGCCATCACTGTGTGTTTTCATCAAACATTGTGTGTTTCTCGGCATCTGTTGCTGATTACTGTCGGAGACCAGCTCCTGGGCGAGGTAGGCCTTTGGTCTGGGTAGGACCATTCCTACAATGTGTAGCAACATCAGAAGAATTTATCAGTGGAGGAGCTGGCCTGATTAGGTAGTTTTACTGAGAGCAGATGGTACTTCTTGAATCTGAAGGGTTTGTGGCTGTAGGATAAGCTTATGTATTCAGATGTTGATGCTTGATACGAACTAAATCTAAAGAACTCAGGATGAATGCAGGATGAAAGGAAGAGTCTGTGCTTCTCAGGACTAGTGTTGTAGGCTGGCTGAACAGGAAACAGACTGGGAGCATGGGCAAGAAAATGACATGAATAAACCTCTCTGAAATAGATAACTACTGGCTTCAAGCTCTCTTGTAGCCTGTGGTGAGTGCACGTGGTTTTAACTCTCTGCTCCTAACTTGATAATCATGGTCTTTGAAAGAGTGCATAAAGAGCAATGTCTACACCATGGTGACTTGCTATGAAAAGTAAACAAGTGCTACCTTTTGCTTGCCATCTGATAAGGCTGATGCAGATTGATGCTTGTTTCTCACAGCATCCTCTTTAGGTGGGTGAGAAAGGCCAAGAGCATGGAACACAGCCATACAGCAGAGCCTCAAGGCCAGTTAATGTGCCCAAGTGTGCTATTTATCACTGTAGGTCTAACCACACTGGGCCTTTTTAGTGTCTTTTTAGTGTCCTTTTACCCAACTGACAAGAGTGGGAAAAAGTGGAAGTATAGACTCTCTTATATTGCAGAAAAGCAATAACTGTGATTCTGGTTTCTATTAGAGCAGCTTGAAAAACTGCCCTGCCCTGGCAGCCCTCTAGACTTTATGTCCAAAGTTAGATCACATGTGTTCCAGCTTATACCAAATATAACTACACAAACACTTGCTCACTTGAATAAGCCCCTGGGCACAATTATATTAGCATTTGCCTAAGTTCAACATCTATTTTCCTTAAGAAAAGCTATCACTTAATTTTTGCTTTTTCTCAAATTTAAACAAAACCTTGAAATTTCAAAATTTACTGAGAAAAGACATTTGGGAATCGCTTTACTTGAAGTCATCAAAAGAATTCTTTATCAAAGACTTCAATGAAATCAAACCAGTTTGTTTTTCCTTTATTATTTCAACTTTCAAGTGATAACACATTTGAAACATAGTATATAGTGATTTAAGTGATGGGGTCCAACTGAAATTATGTAACCTTTTAGAAGTAAAACCAAATAATTTTCTCTAATTTTTTTGATGAACTCAATACATTTCTCCAGATCATTGAGTCAGCACTTGCTAATGAAAAGCAGTTCTTCTGGAACTGCTTCAAACAGTCCTTGCAGGATATAAGACTTTTAAAATTCCAGACTGTAGATAAAAGCCCTCCTCCTCCTCCTAAAAAAAAGAAAAAAAAAGCCTTTTACTCTAAAAAGCAAAATTACTCAAACTAAACAAATGTTTATGTTTTGTGCCTGCATGTCACACATGAGTGCCTGTGAATATAGTCTAACACATTTGACAGTTCTGCTGGTCTGATTTAGTACTTAATTCTGCTTTTTTTTTTATCCCCCAAATTTTTGCACAATATCTGCTTTCATCCTTACTTATTAATACTGGCTAGAGTCTGTGTTATATTCCATCCCACACAGCAATGCTCATAGGAGCATTTTGAAGTTAAAACAATATTCCAGCATCAGTTTTATACTCTGCTGTATTATAATAACTCTTTCATGCTTGTTTTTAAATGCTATTTTGAAAAGCACAGATACTCAGGCTTCATACCTTGCTCACCAAAGGAACAAAGACTGAACACTGCTTGGCTCCAAGTGTCAATCAGGACATAACAAGTTAAACAGCAGTCAACACATTGGCAGATGAGTAACACCAAGTGGTTACTAAGCAGTGCCGAATGCTGTTTGTCCTAGTCTACCTCAGCAGCTTAATGTGTTTGCTTATTCATCTGCATCTGTTAGGGTGTAGCCAATGTCAGTAATGGGTAATTTTCTCAGTTGAGGCAAGGTTTTGGGGCTCATCTTACAAAACCATACAGACCTGGAGGATATTAAACTGTGATTAAACTAACTGATTTCAATAGGTACTAATCATGCAGGCTCTGGCAATGCACAGTGATGAGAAACTTTAGTGTGCCGGGTACCCTGGACAACAAACGCGTATCACACTTCACCTAAATTCTCCTATCAAGATGAGATTTTTTTTTCTATCCCAATTTGAATATGTGTTTGGTTTTCCTATAGCTGGACCCCATGCTGAGTGGATTCACTTTACCAGTCTCAGTTTCTTACTTGGGAATACCCTGTGGTAAGTCAGGTTCTCATCAGTGTAAGGAGATGCTACAATTTAACGCCTATTACAGGATCTGATTAAGCAAATGGAAATGACCTAACAAGTTGTCCCACATGTCTGCTTAAATACTTACTCCAGTGGTGGTATTTACCGTGCCCTGACTGGTAGATCTGGCTGTGGAGGTGGCAGTTTGATGTTTCATGCTTGGTCTTTCATTGAGGTGGATCTGAACACAGAGACTCTACTACTCCCATCTTCATGCCACCAGCAAGGAGTGGTGAGCAAAGGATGTGAAAAACAGCACCATGGTAAGGACTGGTAAGGAGCCAGGAATCCACAGCAGCCTGTAAAGGAAGGGACTAAGGAGTGGGACAGGACAGAAACCTAGCCCACTTTCTCCAGGAACTGCCAGTGCTCACCTGCTCCTTGTTCTCACCCGTGGTGTGGGTTTTTACCTCTGAAAGACATTGTGAGCATCCCCAGGACCATCTTATGTGCCTTCCTCCCTTCCCATCTTCTGTGGAAACAAACTACTGGCAGCTTGTCAGCCTGGGTCCTGTGTCTTTTATGTTGACTGTAACTTTCATTTAAATGACTTAGCATGAGTTGGGGCTTGCACCTCTGTGGGGGGAGGTAGAGGGGCCCCAGAGATACTATATCTTGGAAAAATTCTCAAGAGCATAATGTAGCATTCTCTCTCATTTGGAATAGCCTTTATTTCACCACAGCTTTTATTTCAGTCTGTGCTGCCAGATGAAGGATGCAATAAGCCTGATTAAATTTCCATGATTTATATATCTGCAGCACATTGAGTCCATAATTAAGACAATGGGGGACAGAGGCCCCAGCTGTGATGTGCAAACAGAGACCTTCACATGTCAGACAAGAGAGAGATGTGTGAGAGAACACAAGTTAAGACTGATACAGTATTGATCGGTGTACTGGGTGTCAGCCTGTATGTATTACTATCTTCTTATATCTTTTGGAGCCACATCATAAGAAAAGAGGATTAAGGTGAGTTCTCCAGTAACTTAAATTATATTAATTTACTGAATTACAGAGAGATGTTAAACAAGAGTCAGCTGGGAGAAAGCTGATTGAAATACAGGTGCCTGTGAATCTGGAAAAAGAGAGTGGGGCCATGGTGAGGACCTGCAGGTACCTCCATGGAAAACTGGAGGAGGAATCAGGAAGATCCTCTCACTGACCCACTTAGGGAAGAGGAAAGAGGAAATGACCAAGCCAGGTAAAGGAGGCCAGGATTGCATGATGAAGAAAGCTAATTGTGTTGAATGCAGCTGACAGATCACAGAGGGTGGGGAAATAGCAACGCTCAGTTTTGGCTGAACACAGTTCTGGGGGTAACAATTTGAAAGGGATGAGAGCAGGAAGTTCATCTTCATATTGCAGATGTGTACCAGATTGCAAGTAAAATACATGAATATCAGTAAAGTGAATTTGTATACAATGCATTATAACTCCAGGATAAGCAAAAGAAGGTATGTAGGAATATACAAGTTAATGTATGGCTACTCTGTAAACTTGTTTTCAGATTAGGTTGTTGTAGGTACCTCTCTGACAGCAACAGAAGTATCAAAGCAGCATCAAGTGACTCTGTCCCAGCCCCACAGTAACAGGCATCCGAGTTTCTACCCCTGCTTGTCATGGATGGCCATAGCTTTCACGTCAGAAATAACTTACTCCTGTTCTCTGTTAGCAGTTTTAACAGTGAGACAGATGTGTGATCCTATTCCTGACAGATAGCGAGATCCACAGTAATTGGAAATAAATGGAAAAACCAGACAGGGATATAAAAATTAAGTAGGTTTAAGATGAATGCTTCTTTTCAGCAGTTCAGGAGGAGCTCAGTGACCAGATAGCATCTGCTGAGAAATAGGAGGATTTTCTCTGGATTTTAGGAAGGGGAAAATCTCCAAAGCAATGGCGAGTTGTTGTGCACCCCAGTTTACATGACAGTGGGAAGAATAAAGCCATACAGTGTTTTCTGTCATGCATCTTGGGATACAAATGGACAGGCAGTTTGGCTGTGAGGGACTCCACGGCTGGTGCCAAGCACAGCTGCTTTGTCATCTTTTGGAGGTGAATGACCCAGTTGCACTGCCAGTGTGCCTGGCAGGCTTCTCCTGAAGGGTTCAGGGCAGGTGTGTCCCTGCCCATGTCCAGGCTTATGACACCAGGTGAGCTATGCAGCCCTAAAGGTCAATGGTGCAGTGAGTGGCAGCTATCCTAGGTGTCAGGACATCCTCAGAAGGAAATGGGAATCAATCACAGTGTTGGAGCAAGGTGTGGGCCACATAATTCCTCCTGTGGCAGGGATGCCTCTCATGCTGATGCAGCTCAAATGTCCCCAATGCATCTGTGTTGACAGCAGCACTCTGGATTAGTCCGATTGATTCGGGCTTTTCTGTTCCGGGGTATTTCTCCCTTTTGTGCCACGCAGGCTGGTAACAGGAGCTGGGAACACCTATGCTCTTTGTGTCCTGTCCTCTTGGCCTGCCTCTGCCCCAGCTAGACAAGTGGCTGAGAACAGCTTTTAGGATGCTGACAGGCCAAGCATCTTTGTGCAGGGTTTCAGAGGTGCTGCTGGAAACAAGATGATGCAGGGGATGAAAGGGCAGCAGGGACCTCACCCCTGCCATCTCCCTGGGGCCAGGCCATGCAGCAGCTGAGGTGTTAGTGGGGACAATGGCAGTGGCAGAGAGATCATGGCCATTTTCCCCTCCTGTTGAGTAGAGCATGGTGAGAGCAATGAGTCCCCTCCCCACCTCTCTGCTGCGAGCAGCACAGACGCCCTTCCTGCAGCTCGGCGTTCCTTGTTCATTACCATCTCCTTACCTCCACACCTGTTTGATATTACATATTCAGTTTGGAAATACTGTCCTTTTTGTCCCCTTTTACACCATCTGTTGACACAATCCCGTGTGTGTGTCTGGGTAAGATCCAGCTGGCACACGCAGGAGGTGAACACATTCACATCTCCAGAAACTGCTGATTCAGGGAGGGGAGGCGGGGGACACCCGCACGCTCCGGAGCCCCGCACCCCGATAGCGCCGCAGCTGAGGAGCCTATCGCTGCCCTCTGCGATAGTGCCAGGCGTTATCAATGCACAGCCATCCTTTCACCCGAGCCTGCCCTCCCCGCGGCCCCGACGTGCCTGTTGTAATCAGGGGAACAATGGCAGAGGCAGAGTGCCCGGCACAAAGACAACAGCTGCACTCCCGGGTCGGGCTTTGCAGCCTCCTCGCACAATGGCTGTGTGTAACCCCATCCCACTGCCCGCCTCGGAATAATTTATTTATAGATGCAATATCTCTTTCACTGGCCTATTTAAGAATGTCTTCTTATAAATGCATGGAAATTAAAATTATTCTCTGCTTTTTCCCCAAAAGATTAAGGTATCTGTTCTGTATAGATAAATAGCACAATTTTGGAGGGGAAGAGGGAGAAAAGCTGTTGGAATATATGCAATAAAGGACGAGAAGAAGTTGATTAATTGTGATGTGTGCGCTTTTTAAAATTAAATATATTTCATAATTAGTGTCTTTGCAATAATAGGCACATGTTTAAAAATAGGAAAGGAATATTGAAGTCAGGGAGAAAAAGCCCTCCTAGGCAATGAATGCTAGTCTTTCCTCTGCGAGAGATGACTGGTTGCCTCTTTGGTAATAAAACCTCTTTCACCCTCACAGACTGTAAGCATGAGCATCTGCTTAGGACAGAGACTTTTCTACCATCCGAGAGGCAGTGAATCATCTCTCACATGAAAACATGGTTGGTTCAGCACACTGCTTGCTTCTCTTACATACAGCATGTGCAGCCTATGTATCATCTAAATGTGTAGTGTAACACAGGATCAGAAATGAGCACAGTCTCAGAGATCTCTAAAAAGAACTAAAACCAGTAAAAAGTTTCAATACCCCCCATATTTTTAATAATATCTCTTTAATTATTTTTTCTTTACTTTCACTACAATTAAGTTTTATTTTATTTGTCTAAATCCTGATCTCTGAATGCGAACAAGTAATAGCTTGGTGACAGCACTTTCCTGTGTTAAAAGAGTTTCTTTAAGGATCAGGAACTTGGAGCGCTTCATCCATCCACATTTGGTGTGTGTGTGAACAGATCTGTGTAAGGAAAACATGACAAGACAGTCTCCAAATAGGAAAAAGCTCTGGTGCTGCTAAACACTCTCCAGACACCTCCATCAGAGTTAAAAACCAACTAAAAGCTCCTCATGATATGAAACACACTTTATTGGTCACTCTGGAAGATTTTTTTTTTTTTAATGAAAAACATAATCTATAACATTATCACTGGTTCTGTATAAAGTGTACTGGAAAAAATGCATGGCCTCTTTATAACATCCTCTCTTCCATCCCCTGCAGTCCACAGGAAAAGCCTCATGACTGGCAGCTGTTTGACTGCCCTATTATCTGAGCCTGCGTCCAGTCTGGCTAATTACAGTCACTGATTACTAAACACTGAGCAGCACTGTCACCTGCCTTAGCCTGACAGGATTATACCATCTGTGCCACATGGCCAGGGTATGGAAAGCTGGTGAAAGGTCAGAAAAAGGGGCAAATAACCCTTAATGGGAGGTAAATGTATGTTTACAGACGTGACAGCTGACTGTCATTAGAGTATATATATGTATTCACAGCTGAAGATAGTTCTCAAGGAAGAATAAGGGGCATACGAAGTGTGGCTTTGTCAGACAGTTGGGGTTTTTTCTGCCCCCAAAATAGGTGTTATTCACTGGGAAGAGAATAAATACACTTCTGTCAGACACACTGAAGTAACACAGGACCAAATGTTTTCCCTCCTTACCTCCCCAGACCTTGTCTGCCCAGCAGCAGCAGTTTAGAAAACCTGATCTACTGAAGCTAGTGCAAGCCTTTGTGCAGGTGAACTGTCTGCTTTACAGGACCTCGTTGGATCTACTTGGTTTGTGTTTGCAGAGGCACCAAAATTAACTCTTCTGGGTAATGAAGACTAGGCTACTCCCAGGCAGCAGTGCAGGAGCCCTAAGCAGAGGGTGCCTCCTCTCAAATACTCCACTCCAGTGCATGTCTTGCCTCCTCCTACCTGCAGTGCCTGCACGAACATTGCTCCTTCCTGCACCTCTTCTCTCACCAGTGTCTACGTGCTTGTACCTGCCCTCTGCTCTGCCCAAACTTCTCCTATGGCTGTTGCTTTTCTTCGCCTGAATGCTAGAAAGTGTTCTCTCTTTTCCCAGGTACACGTGAAAATACACCCTTTTCACAGAAATCTTCATGTATTACCTCTTCCTCGTTTTATGTCTCCATGAATTTAGGTTATAACTCTCCAAAGAGTATTTTGCAACTTTTTCTATGTATCTGGGCTGAACCCTCCTGAGGTCAGAGCGGCATAGTGTTTTTTCTCTGCCATCTTGGATCATTTCAGCTCAAATCTGATCTCTCCTACATCTTGGAGGTTATCTAAGTTACCCTGAAATCACCACAATTTGTTGGCTTGGAAATCTTTTCGTTCTTACACCAGTCTCTGGAGCATTTTTGCAGGCAATATACACCCAAGAGCATCCATAAAGTGGCCTAAATCTGACAGTATATGCCTCTGGGTCCCCTCAGCTTGTTCAGGGCTATTATCTGTGGAGAGGATGGTGAGACAAAGTCTGACAAGGTCTCATGGTTATCAGCCTTCTGTTATCAGCTCCTCAGTGAATTCCACCATCACCTGCTATGGCCACACCCCCAGGTTTGGGTTGTGGTCTGGTAGGTAGAGACCATCCTCCTCGCTGTATTCTGCTTGAAATATGCAGGGGTTTTGGCTAGAAAAACAAGCAGTCTGAGATTTATCAATCAGGAAGTGATTTATTTCAGCTAAGTTGTGGTGTCACATGCTTACCACCTTCCTTTTATTCTCCTTGGATTTCTTGCCTGGACATTCTCTTTTGCTGTCAAATATATATTATGTTTCTCCAGTTGTGCTCAATTTGTCTGGTCATTATTTACCAGGTGTTTTAGTATGTGATTCTAAGATAGATGTTTGACTGAAAAAAAAATTACTACTAATGGCCCTGCATACATCAATTCACACCTTAGAGAAAAACACATGAATCCCCAAAAGGTGCATATATGTCATAACTGAAGCAGTCTTACCTTTAATGGAGTGTAATCTTCTCAGAAATCAAAATGTAATTTATTTCATGTCAAATAGGTGACCAACATTTGACAGCCACTGAGTACAGGAATTTTTCAAAAGGTATCAAATCAGGGTGTCTAATGCTCTGAGTTTTCCTGGCTGACCTGTATGGTTTTCTAATAGTTGGTCTGGTTGTGGGTTTTTTGTTTTGGTTTTTTTGGTTGGTTGGTTGGTTTGGTTTTGGGGTTTTTTGGTTGTTTTGTTTTTGGGTGTTTGTTTGGTTTGGTTTGGGTTTTTTTGTTTGTTGTGTTTTTGGGGGGTTGTTTATTTGTTTGTTTGTTTGGGGGTTTTTTGTGGTTTTTTTTTTTTTTTTTTCCTGGTGAGTTCTTTAAAATTGATCTCAGGAGCAGACACATTCAAGAACCCTCTTTGTATACACCTGTGTGTACCTGTATATGTTCACTAGCCTGCCAGTGGAGTCAGACACTGACTTTTGTGGGTGGCATCACCATCCAGGCTGGGACTGGGGTACTGGAGCAGAGGAACGCAGTGATGATGATCCAGAGCACTGGGAGGAGAGCAGCAGCATGAAATTCAGTGGTACAAAATGCATGCCACTGCTGAGACTTTCTGTTGGAATGTGAAAAGGAGCACAATTAGGATGCGCTGGTAGACTTCAGTCATTGGGGTGCTACTGATGTGCTGTAGCTGTGGAAATCCCAGGTTGATTCTGTGACAGACCAGTTTGAGGACTGGGAGAGGAATACTTTTAACTCATTTTGTAACCAGCAGTTACCCTTTTGCCTCTTGACCATTCTCTGGGTGAATACAGGATGCCTGGTACTTTTACAAGCCTGGCCAGCCATGCCCAGAGCAGAAAAGTGCAAGCACCTTTCAAGGTATGGAAAGCACTTCCTTGGATGAACAGGGGACCTGGCAGCTTAATTTGAGAGAGACAGCTTAGGGAGTGTAGCTCATTTAGCTCCTCAAGACAAATTCTGGGAGAGAAAAAGATGTGATTGCTCACTCTAAATTTATCAGCAGAGGCAAATGCCAGAGAGGGAGAGGAACTATTTAAGGTGAAGGACAGTGTTGGCCTAAGAAGAAATGAGTGCAATCTGGCTATGAATAAATTTAGGCTGAAAATTAGAAAAGGGTTTCTAACTATCAGAGGAGTGAATTCTCAGCTTTTTAATAGGAATTCAAGAAACCCAATTCCTATTCAGTCCAATTTGATAAGATTATTAAAAAGCTGCCTGTGATAGGAGGGAACCAGTCTCTGGCTTAGAAGGTCTCCTCCATCTCTAAGCATTGATAGATCCAGGTTGACTTGACTGGAATTATATTAAAAATTTTCAAAACTCAGGTCTCAAATTGTCAAGAGAGTGTTGCAAATATTTGATTCTTTGGACTCTAATGTCTCCTCTGTATTTCTCTGGCTTTTCTATGCAGCTGTGAAACAGGAAGGATAATTCCACCCCTCCTCCCTATTTAATCACACTGGGGTATTATAAATACACCCTCACTGTGGTATTATGAAAATATACTATTTGCTGTTTGTGTAGCACTCAGGAATGCTGTGAGGATGAGTACCAAAGGAAAAAAAAGCTGCGCTGAAATTAATAATTTTGGCTGCACAGCTAGGTTTGAATTACATCTAGTAAATCATGCCTAGGGCAACATACTGAGTGAGAAGAAAATAAAATATTGAATAGTTGCTCATTAAGTGAACACCAGCTACTCCGTGAACTGAATGAAGCAGGGTCCTGTGGAAAATACAGTATGTGATTTTGTAATTGAAGATTAGAAGAGGGCTGAATTAAGGTTGCACAAGCCTTTCCTTATGCCTTTCCAGCATCAAGGATCTGGACAACCAGGGGATCAGGCCCAGCCAGTGTGTGTTAATGAAAGGCAGGGCTTGCTGGAGCAACCTGATCTCCTTCTACGACAAGGGGACCTCCTTAGACACTGCAGTGCTGGAGCGAGCCCAGAGAAGGGCAGTGGAGCTGGTGAAGGGTCTGGAGCACAATTCCTATGAGGAGCAGCTGAGGCATCTGGGATTGTTTATCCTCGGGAAAAGGAGGCTTGGGGTGAGGCCTTATTGCTCTCTACAACTACCTGAGAGGAAGTTGTAGTGAGATGGGGGATTGACTTCTCCTCTCAGGTGAAAAATGATAGGTCCTCAAGCTGAACAACAGGAGCATCTGATTAGATATTTGAGGAAATGTCTTCACTGAAAGGATTGTCAAGCATTGGAACAGACTCCACCAGGGAAGTGGTGGAGTCACCATCCTCAGTGGTATTTGAAAGAGATACAGCTGTAGTGCTCAGGGACACGCTTTATTGGAGGACTTGGCAGTTCTGGGTTAACAGCCAGACTTGAGGATCTTAGAAGTTTTTTTCAACCTCAATAACTATGATTCTATGAATAGGCACCCACCCTCCTGTCTCACCAGCCTGTGTGAAGGGAGATGCTCTGGAGTGCACTGTGTGAATACCCCCCACAGTACTCTGCCCTTGGCACAGGCAGCTGGAGAAGAATGGGAGGAGGGTTGCACCAGCTCACCCACAATCAGCTTCTCAGAGCCAGGGAGAGAATAGTGTTCTGTCCTGTAGAGAAATTGGAAATTTATTTTTTCTCAGCTTGGAACTCATCCCGTCTCTAGAAAATCTGTGTAAATGCAGGTTGGAGGAGTGATTAAAATTTTGACTGTTGAGCCAAGAAGATTGGGTAGCCCAGGAAAACTACCTGTGAATTTCGAGATGTAGCTGGCTTAGAATGTGGAGTTCAGGCTTTGGGTGCCATATCGGGACTAGCACACAGACTGCCAAGGAAGAGTGGGTACAGACCCAAAAACCTGTGTCGATTTCAAACCCTGCACTTTCCTTGAAAACAAAGAGTTTGGAACAAAGGTTGAAGGTATCAATGTGGGAGCAACAATTCTGTCATTATTTTTCAACCTAGTTGCAGCACAGTGGGTCATAAACAGAATAAATGTCAACAAACCATCATAAGGTGAGTTTTGGCTGTGGCAGGAAGAGCTGCCACTGAATAGGTGGCTGGCAGTAGCTGTTCCCTGGGCACACAGATACTGATATCAGTGTATATGGCTTTATTTGAGCTGGAGTGTCTGGTATGCCACCATCAAATGCTGAAACAAAACCTTGCTATTTTTAAAATAGCTTTGGTATAAAGGTCAGGCTACTAACATGTGTAGTGAGTTTGAGCCCCTCTGTTTCTTGGCACCTGGTGTCTTCTTCAGCTGAGGACTGGTTCCCTGAGTGGGGATGCTCACCTCCTCCTGGACACTCTACATTTTCAAAGTGGGCACTAACAAAACAAGTAAAACCTCAGCTGGTTCTGAAAATCAAATTCCTCAAAAGTTATCCAAGAAGTGTATATTTCTCAGGCTTGGGAAATACTATTATTTATAGGCTCACCCAGAATACTTGGCTGGATATTTTCTGTGTGAATTGATGCAAAGGAGTCTGGTGTGATTGTGTGTACTATACAAAGGCAGACACACCCCATATTTAAAATATTCCTGGTTTACTGTAGTCAACCATATTTTCATGTTTGTTTGTCATAGCATGCACGTCTGTAATTACATGCTGATGGCATATTCTTATTAACTGAAAATATTATCAAAAATACAGAGCTATCTCTAGATGCAGACCTTGTTTTTGACAGCAGTGTTTGCTATTGAAATCACAAGCCACAGAAAGCAGTGATTTGCACAAGAACATCTAATGCATAAGAAGTGTGCTGAACACTACTTCTGCACAGGAAGAGGGAAGGAAGAAAAACATATTCATCTCAGTAGTGGTTAAACGATAGTGCAAACCAGTAATTACGTGTAAATTATGACCTTGCCCCCTTACAGTCAGCTCCTCAGTAAACATGACTGCTTTTAATTTCCATGCCCTCAGCAATAAAAGCCACTGTTTTCAGATGAAGTTCAATTCTTTTCTTCAGATTTCTTTTTTCAATAAAAATATGTGGTTTTGTACTTCAAAACCTTAAATGAAATGCTGGGCTTTTTAACATTTAAGGCATTATAATTGAAATATGAAACTGGTGGCAAAATATTAGCTTTTATAAATTTCACTCTCTTCTTTTAAGATTTTATGTCATTAAAAGACATTACAAGTTTAAAATTTAGAAACTTTTAAATGTACATTTTTTTCATTTTCTTTTTACATTCTGTATGTTTCCAAAGCTGAAGAAATGTTGAAAGGTTGTAGAAAATAATGTGATGAAATAAGTGGATGCTTTTCATGTAATGTACATGGAAATAAAAGAAAAAAATACAGAAAGAACATGGGAGAAAAATGAGAAAGAAGCACAGAAAATTACTTTTAAAAAACCACAAGAGTACACGTTAAAAATAATGGGGAATATCACTGAACTAGAAGTGACTTAATGGAAATTATTTCCATTTTTAAATATTTCCATTTTTTCTATTTCTTTAAACGATAAGAGGAAAATAAGAACTGGACCCCAGAGCTTACATATTATCATGCATCTCAGTGTGGCAAACTGTAGCTACACACAATTATGTGCTATCAATTGCTGAAGTGGAATTCATTATTTCCTACCTTAAGCTGTCCTATAAATTTGCTCTGCACTGTTAAGCAGATATCAAGTTCCGCCTAGAGATAGAAACACTGCTGATGAGCAAAGGAGATGTTAATAGCTAAGTTTTTTGATGCTTCTATTAAACTCAAGAAACATTTTGAAGAAAAGACAGAAATCATTCTTCCGTGAACAGTCACAATGCATTTTCTCAGCATTTCCCCTCTCACATTCTCGCAAAGCACAGAGAATGGGGGTTGTGGTTTCAGTTCTCTGGCATAGGTTAGTGCAGAGCATATTTTGATGCAGAACTGCCTAGAGCTAGTTTTGCACTGGACAAGCCTAAAGGTCATCAGGATGCCTCTTGGGTAACCCGAGTGCTTCAGTGGCTTTGCGCACATCACGCTCTCCTGAGGTTTCTAGTGGCGTGTTCACTGATGGCTGGAGAAGTTTCTGCCTGACGCACTATGTTTATTCTTCCCAGGAAACTTCTCTGGGATCTCTCTGTGGGCTTGGCACGTGCCATGGCAGCACAGCGATGTGCCAGAGGATGCACATACACATTCCCATGGAGCTACTCCCTATCCACGCCAGTGATGACTGCTGGTCAGTGTATTTAACCCCCTGTCAATGTTAGTCAGCAGCTCCACCACAGCAGGGCTGGAGGCTTTTGTGGGTAGATGGGATTTAAATAATTGGCAGGTGCAGGAATGAAACCTGACTTAGCTTGATTAAAGAGGAATCCTAGCTCAACTCTCTGCATGTGAAATGCTGCTCAGTGCTGTTTTGTCTGCTAAAATCAGAAATGGGTTTACTCCTATGACCTACCTGGAGTTTGGACACTTTTCTCCACGAAGACACACCTTTAAATGCTTTGCAAATATCAGCAAACTCAGTTTCACAATGGGCGTTTCTGCTGGCAGGCAGACTGCATCTTCAAATTTTGGATGAGGAAATAAGGCAGGATTGGTGACTGGCTCCAGGCCATATCCCTGTGCCTGCGTGGCACTGGGAAGCACTGTAGAAAGACATCCAGGCTAGCATGGATTTATATCAAAATGGGGCTCCACCCTGGATAATTAGTCTGCTGCTAAGGAGCAAGGTCTATCCAGCAGGGCAGAGATCTCTGCTAACACAATTCTACCTCCAGATGCTTCACGTGGGGATCCCATGGCAGGTCTGCAAAATGCTTCTCCAGCTCCAAGGACTTCATGAAGAATGAAGTGTGTTTTGTGGTTCAAGGACAGCATTTATGGGAACATGTCTCTTGCAGCTGTAGTCAGAGCTGAGAGCTCAGACCTCCTTTATTTTTGTTTTATTCAAATTTATTTATTCAGTATTTGTTTATTTGTAATTGAGCAACAAAACCAAAACCAAAGAGATTAAATAAAAGGATCCAATCCCTAAAGATATGCAGCTGTAGTTCATGACAGTGTAGTTCCAACAGGGAAGTCAGGAACTTGCTGTTACTCAGTGGCTGATTGTAAACTAAAACATAGGGAAGGAGTGCCTGACTCAGCAGATGCCAGAGCCTTCAAAGGGATTAGAGCTGTTGCCAGGGAGCTCCACCCTTTTTTTTCTTCTTCAAATATGTCTTAAGTTTCTTATTCTTGCATTACATTATATATAAAAAGCATGTATGCTATTGAATTGGCACATCCAGAATAGGGAGCACTTAAATGCCAGATTTTCCCAAAGGATTACAATTTGATTTGATCTGCATATGTACGTCATTTCATCACTGCAGGATCTCTTTCCTGGAATTAATATCCTTACCCCCTTCCCCTGATTTATAAACAATAAGTGCAAACATTTCAAACGAGATATTCTAAAAAAAAATGAACCAAAATCTTCATAAAAACCAAAAAGTTTCCAAGCTTTGGAAAACCCCTGGACCCCAACTTCAAGTCCCTGGGCTGCAAACCCCTTGGACCCCAACTTCAAGTCCCCTGGCTCCAGAGCTGCTGTATTGCGATGGTTCCTTTGAGAAATTGCTCTCAGGAGCCTTCTCCATTGCAAGATTGAATTGCTTTCTAGGGGGCTAAGACAGTTCTCCATGCCAGGTACCAAACCATTTTATAACTTCTGCCTCTGTGTAACCTTTTAAACTGAAAAGATAAAAATGCAGGGAGTCAGTCTATGCTTAAAAAGTTTTGCTGGCACGGCAGTAGTATAATTACAACAGTAAAATCCCTACTGTGAGTTTAGTCCTACCATCAAAAGGCCTTTTTGTTGTTATAATGTAATCTGTTCAGTGAAGTGGTTTAATTCCTACCAGCAAAACAACTTTTTTTGCTGGTATAAGCTGTTTCTCTGTGCAGGGTGTTGGCTGTGGCAAGGCCAGTGCTGTACCTCCATCAAGTGCTGATGTGCCCAGAGGATGAGCTACCATTTTTCCACCTCCCAGGGCTGAGGCACTTGACGCTCCAAAGGGATTAGGAGGTGTGTGATGAGTGTAGGGTCAAAAGGAAATTTCAGTCCATCTTTCAGTCTGGCTTCTTTGCAAGAGCCCTTTTTATTTTTAAATCTGTGTCCTTACTGAGCAGATTTGTTGGCCAGGGCTGAGCTGGGTTACCTGCATAACCCAGCATCATTTCTGACACTGAAGGCGGTTTGTGACTGATACTGAGAAAAACAATGATTTTTTCACAGTATGGTGAACTAACACCTCAGGTTTAATGTTCTCTGCTCTCAGTCAATCACTTTTGTAGAAAAATTTGTTTGAATCCAGCTGTGGCTTCCCACATCATAAATACACTGAATGTCATCTACCAGGCTGTGTTGACAACAGCTGATGCAAGGTGCCACCAGAGAAAGACACAGATGCTCGAGTGGGGTTTCACACTTACACTCTCTCCACTCCTCAGTCCTTCCCTGCTCTTTTTTTGTGGGGACAGTGGACAAGTTTTCACTTGGCAGATCAGGGATAGGATTTTAGATGCCCTTGCCATCGCCCTGTCCTTCCCAGGGGTGGGAACTGGGGCTGGGTGGTTCACAGGGAAGCGATGGATCAGGCCATGGATAACATCTCTCTGATCCCATCCCTTACCCCATGAGGAAAGGCACAGCCATATAGGATTTAAGGCTTTTTCGTAAATACGCATGGCATATTTACTTTTACCCACAGTTCATCAGTTTTTATTTTAGTCTAATTTCAGTATACTGTGGGATTGATACCAGAAATAATAAAATGTAGAAATAAGCATTATATTCTCTTAGCCAACACTACCATTGACCATTTTGGGGCTTTTTAGTACTGAAGAAACAAATGCTTCAACCTGTTTTATCAAACCTCCTGGCCCTCCCATGGCAGATCACTGGAGCCATGTTCAGAGTATCGCATGCCAAAAAAAGCAGGGACAATCTGGAAGGAACAGGTGTATTGGCTTCTGTTGCTGCTTGAAGGAGTAAACACCTAATTTGCTGCTCCCACAAAGGAGGTAAACATTTACCTCACAAAAAGTTTCCTTCCCTCTGAGAAAGTCCCACTCGTGTCAACCTAAATAAATTCCAGAAGTCAATTTTTTTTTATATACATAAAAGGTTTCCTTCCCTCTGTGGCACACTATTTTGCATTGCAACTGCTTGTAAAGAGAAATGTTTTTTCAAGTAGGCTGGACATTTTACTCTCTGGGGTGGTTTTGGCTGGAAGGAACTCTGCTGAGGTACAGCAATATAGGCTGACCTTCTTGCTGCTGATGTGCTTCGGGCTTGCTGTTCTCATCAGGTACTTTCCAGGAGACATACTTCAGTCCAAACTCTTCCCAGGATGAGGGAAGATAAAAAAAGAGTAAGAAGTAAATTTTGCTGCTGACAAAAAAGGGATATTTGAAGAAAGATCTTTTGAAGACGCTGGGAGGTTACAACACTTTGGGAAACCTAAGAGGCTTGGTGGAGATCTATGCAAGGCTAGTGTGTAAATCTGCTTGTGCTCCAGGTGTGTCCAGTGAGGCACCTGAACTGAGCCCAGAGAGTCCACCCTGCCTACCTCATGTCCCCTCTCTAGTAACTTCAGACACTCAGAGTGGGAGATGCTCCTTAGGAAGACTGAAGAAGGGTAGGATTTGGATCTGGGCATATGGACACTACACCAGAAAAAGACCAACAAAAAGCGCATTATCAGTAAATTGCTCTTTTGCTTTGCTTGTTGAATGCAACAAACTTGACCATTTTCATCCTGGTAACTTTTGTCCTAAATTTCTTAAACTCCAATAAAGCTTCATTCATACTTTTAAAATAACGTGGTATCTCAGAGTTAACTACCTTCATGTCTTCAAATATATTCTTTTTTGTTTCTCTTCAGATTATGAGATTATTTCTTTGAGCTGAAAATAGGGCCAAAAGTCAACAGGGTTGTACCTTAGCAGTAGCTTTCAAAATCAGTTCTCATGAAACCTGACTTGCACAGGTTTTTTTTTGTTGTTGTTTTTTGTTTTTTTTTTTTTGTTTTTTTTTTTAATCTGATTGATATCTAGCTCTTGTCTATTCTCCACAGTACATTTCTAATTCTTTAAAGCGTATCTGCAACAACTGAGTCTTTCTGAGGTTTGCATTCAATTTGCAAATTGTACATCTGGACCTGAAAAATAAGCTCTGTATTTCTGTGGTAAAATGAGGTTTGCCAGGCCCCTTGAGAAGTGACAGAGCTTTTGTGGTTTGTTTCAGTTAACATGGGCTGCAGGCAGAGCGGGAACCTTGTGGTGCCCTCACTGTGTTTGCAGCTGCCTTTCCCAGATGAGTGGATAGGTGCAAGAGTTTTGGTGGGGTTTTTTTGGTGGGGTTTTTTTGGTTTTGTTTTGTTTTTTTGTTTTTTTAAATAACACCTGCAGAGCAGTAGAGAACTCTCTGGTTTCTAGTTTTGGCCACACAATTGTAAAACAACTCTGCCAATACCATCCTTCAGGACATCTGTGAATGGCTGTGTTTTCCACACACTGTTCAAGTAGCTCAGTTTTGGAGCTCTGTGTTCTCTTGTTCAGATTCTTAAAAGGTATTTATTATGTCCACTGGACACTTTTCACAAGCTTATTTTTTAGACAGTTGAATTATGGATGGTGATTTTTTTAAGTCTGGGTCTCAAGGTGTTCTTGTACTTGTCTCATCTGTGTTGGAGAAGGCATGTTACAGGTGGCTGGATCATTGACATGGGCAGTCTGTGCACTTTTTTTCTTCTCCAAGAGGTAATATTTCTTTTAAATTACCTTTTTGTACTTTTGGCCTAGCATTTTCCAATGCTGCTTAGACTCTCTTAGCTTACCTCTCTTCCTGAAATCATGCATCTCCTTACACCATCCAAATTTCTTGCATTTTTCAAGTGAAATACTTGTTTGCCAAATAAGAGTTTGCAGAGACAGGGTCTCCCTGTGGGAATGTTGAACATGTACAATTTTCAGTAGGGTTTCTTAGGAGCACCTGCCAGAGCCCTGCCACTACAAGAGACAGACCAGTGCCTAGACTTCTCTCCAGAGTGGTGTTCTCTGTGGGTGGGGTGGATATACTTATTAAAAATTTATGTATTTCCTTCAAAGTAGGTACTCAGTTTCTCCTGCAGTGACACCAAATGAAAACCTGTTTCATTTCTCTTGCGTTCATCTATTTAGCACCTACTCCTGCTTTGGCCTGGAAGAAAGAGAAGTCACCCAAGGGTGAATTGCTGTCTGACTGTTTTTCCAGTTCTGTTGAGAACTGAAGTCCTTGTCCTGGGAAGATACTTTTGATCTTCTTCTGGTCATTTCTTGTGGTTTGAAAGTAAAACGAGTGAGAGGCTCCAAGTCAGAAATGCAATTTTATGAGAAGAAAATGGAAAAATATAAAATAAAACAAATGCAGTAATACAAAAGATCACTGGTAGAGTCAGAATATAACCTGAGCAGGGTGATGGAAGCAGTCCAGGTGAGGTGGTCTTCCTGAAGCAGTGATCTCGTAGAAAGGTCTGGTAGCTCTGGTCCTCTGGAAATCCAGTGGCTAAGGGCTGCCTGTACTGTTCTAAATCCCAGTTTCTATCCAGGTGAGAATGCTTGGCTCCTCCCCCTGGGCGGAGCATCTCACAGCAGGATGATGAGTCATCCAGGAGGTCCTTGATGGCCCATTAAAGAGAGATAACTCCCGGAGGGAGTTATCTATGAGTCATTCACAAGGCATTGATGGGCCATTAACAGAAGGCAGCCCAGAGGGAGAGGGGCCTGGGAAGACACTGCTCCAACAATTGGATTCATCAATTCATGAAGATGGTGGTAGAATACATCCAATACTACAACCCAGGACAGTTCTTCACTGAAATTATGCTCCCTCTCATTTTTATCCCACTGATGTTTCCTTTTCCTTTAAAAAATGGTTATTTATCTGCATAGTCCTTTACCAAGAAAGAGTTACTCTCTATTATACAATATTCTTCTAATATTTCTGTCATTTCCCTTAAAGTGTTTGAGGTTTTTTCATTTCAGTATTAAATGGCACAGGGCTATGACCTAGCCCCAGAGAAAACTCACTAGAAACATTGCTCTGTTTCTGTATAACTTTTAAAACTATCAAAGAACTAACTTCCTTTCTCACTTAATCATGTGAACCTGGGTTTGATTTCCTTCTTGCTTATTATGTGACTCAATGCTGAATATCTCGGAGGATTTCAGGATTTTTTTTTTTTCAGTGGTGGAGGCTTTATCAACAAAACTTCCAATTTTTGAAAGTTACCAATGTTTTTTGCTGCTATCTCCTTTCCATAAACCTGTTGTTTGTTATTACCTCTACTATTAGCCTTCAACTCAGATCTTTTATCTACTCTTCCGTGGTGCTCCTGGGGTTTCTGTCAGAGCAGCAGGATCACCCATCTGTTCTTGCAGTCACTGGGGTAGCATCAGTTCTCTGCCAGGTAGCTGCAACTTAATGACTGCTGTACTGAAAACCAATATTAAAGGTCTGATGACCTTCTCCACCAGCTTTTAACACTTTGAGACTACAAGTTAGCTGGACCAGTTAATTTCCATATACTTAACCTCTTGTACCTCGATCTCAGTTCTTGAGTATTTCTGCCTCTGCTACTAACCCTTTCTATAGTCCTTAATGGTTCACTGACATGTATTTGTTGCTCTCAGTTTCAACCCTTTAAAATTATTATCCATATTTATAAGGTTGTTTTATCTCTTTTTTTTAAGCAGATTGACAGGTTAATAATTCTATTTTGTTCATTGGATTGCTTAATATAGTGTGTGTATATATATATTTATATGTAATAAAATCCATTTTTTATGATCTTTTTCATCTCTTTTCTTGAATATTTCCCAGCTATAATTGAATTTTTTTAAATTTAAATTTTCTCTTCCAGGTGATTTTGTGTATAACAGTTCCCAGCTTTGTGAACCTGGAACTTCCAAAGAGCCAAGCATATAATTCTGTTTATACATAATTACATCTGTTAAATGGCCTAAACAACAGTCAATTTCTATTCTCTGATCAGTTTTTCTGTGGCTGACTGAGAAGTAAGGCAGAATTCCTTTCATGTGGATACAATTTGTTCTGAGCATGAAAAGTGACATGTGAAATGTCTTCAGGACACTTTAGTGTTGGAACCAAGAGACACCCCGCACATTTCACTCTGCAGTCTGTGGGGGCAGATTTTTGTAGTGTTGTGGTTTCACCCCAGTCAGCAGCCAAGCCCCACGAAGCTGCTCGCTCACTGCCTCACCAGAGGGGTCTGTGAGAGAATCAGAAAGGGAAAAGATGGAAAACTAGTGGGTTGAGATAAAGACAGTTCAATAGGGAAAGCAAAATCCACATACACAAAGAAAAACAAGGAATTAATTCACTGGTCTCCATGGGCAGGCAGGTGCTCAGCCATCCCCAGCAGAGCAGGGCCACATCTCAAATGACAATGACTTGGGAAGACAAACACCATCACTCACATCAACACCCCACTTCCTACTTCTTATCCCCAGGGTCATACACTGAGCATGATGTCACATGGTCTGGAATATCCCTTTGGTCAGTTTGGGTCCCCTGTCCTGGCTGTGTCCCCTCCCACCCTCCCAGGCAGCCCCAGCTTCCTCACCAGTGTTGCAGTGCAAAAAGCAGAAAAGGCCGTGGCTCTGTGTGATCCCTGCTCAGCAATAACAAAGACATCTCTGTATTATCAACCCTGTGTTCTGCACAAATCCAAAACACAACCCCATACCAACCACTGTGAGGAAAGCTAACTCTAAACCCAGCACATACAGCTGGGGAGATGCTTGAGAAAACAAGCACCCTGCACACTGTCATGATCACCGAGGCTGGACTTGCGCAGTTGGGACACTCAAGGCATCTTCTCCTCAGCTGGCTGTGATCTAGGAATGGAGAATGACAGAGCACCACTTTCTGAAATTTGTGCTCACTGAAACCTTCCTAAATTGGAGGTTAACCAGTATTTTCAAGTTCTTACTATAAGGATTTAGTTACCAGGTATCAACAAGATAAACTGGAGTGAATTTATGCTCCAATGAGTGTCTCAGACCCTTTTGTCTGTGGCCAATACTCATATGACTGGAGCAGAGGCTATTGAACTCTTCTCCAGGTGTCAAAGTAATGTACCTCATTTTGTTTCAAACGTCTTTAACTTGAGCTGAAAATATTCTTTTATTCCTCCTTCAATCTCCTCCTTTGTGTTATCATCATGTTCTTTGGTCTAGTCAGCAAAGAACCTGGAAAGTCAGTTCTAGTGAGATAGGGTAAGGCATGGTCTGAACTCTGCCAGTGCTTCTTTCTGTTCATGGTAAGATTAAGTTCAACAAACCCAGTTACATTTCACTCACGATGTACCTCCTGATTTCTTCAACAAAAATCAGGAATTGTCCTGTGGATAACAGCCAGCATGCTTACAAACCTTCAATTTAACCTCAGAAATTATTATTTTTTGTATAAATTTAAAACTGCAAGTTTGTGCAGGAAAATAAAGTGATTATATAATTAAAATTCATATGAAGCACACAAGGACACTGAATTAAGAAGACACAGGCAACATCTGTCCCAGTACATTATGTTTTTTTATGAATGCTGAATATATAATATGCTTACATTGATTTGTGTATGCATAACATATATATTAAGGGGTTTCAAACCTTTCAATTTTATATATCCCCATAAATTTTCATTCTGAAATATGCACCTTTTTAGCTTAAACTTTTCTCAGACACTCTCACAGACCCCTTGGATAAAAAACCTCCAACAAATCGACAGAGATCCTGACAGTGTATGGAGTATACAAACTACCAGACAGAAAAACATGATGAAATAAAGGACTCATACAGTTATTGTATTCAGTTATTTTCTGGAAAACAGAAAAAATTCTGGATTCTTCTAATCTTGTTCAGTTTCTTGCTTTTGCAACTGAACTCACAAGTTAAGCATACTTTATCTCTGTTTGCCAGTGGAGCATCCTTTGCCACCTGAGTTGCAGCTGAAGATATGGTCTCTACTACAGCTGAGCTTTGTTGATAAGTTCCTAGTTTTTGAAATGGACTGGGGATAAGTGGGGAAGAAGTGAGTAGACCCCCAGGGCACTCTCTCTTCTGCTTGAGATGGAGCTATCCCATGGCCATGAAGCCAAAGTCTTGGCAGGGCTTCTCTATGCAGTCCAATCACAGTAATTCAGCCTGGAGCTGAAGATTGTATTGGTCACAGTGCATCCATGTTGGCAGAAAGAGCAGGGGGAAAAGAAAGCATGTTCCATCACTAAAACCAGCTAATAATAGCCTGAGCTTAGCTGCAAGCAGAGGGAAGGTGGGAGAGGTGATGCAGGACAGCTGAAATGGTATAGAACAGGCATGCGGCTGCTGCTGGTGGAGCCAAAGGCTTGAATTTCTGCCATCATGCATGAGGGAGGCAGCAACAAAGTGATTAATTTCTCCTTGGCAGGTGATTAATTCTCTGTGGCTTCCAAGAGAGGCTGCCAAAGTTGGACAGAAACATGGTGAAGGTGCTCAAATACTCCTAACGTGGAAACTGGATGAGAAGACAGAAGTTTGCCTCTAAAAAATGAAGCCTTTACAAAACACTTATGGGATAGCCAGAGCTGGTGGATGGCTGTGAGCAGGGGAGCATGGTAATAATGTGCACTTTAAAGGAGAGCCAGGAACTCTTGAATTTTAATCTGAAGGCTGTTGCCAACTCTTCCCAAGATCCTGGGCAAGGTGAAGTCCACTCTTGTTGAAACCACAGTGAGTTCTTGCATTCATTTCAGCCAGACCAGGATGTCACTTTGCTTGAAGAAGGAGTAACACTGACTGCAGGGAGGAAGGTGTCTGGGAATAAATTAACTACCTTTTACGGTGATACATTCATTATTATCACTGCCAAATAATCTCTTGCACATAAACTTAAAGTTAACATTAAGTTTTATTTAAGAATAATAAAATAATAACAATCTAAACCACTGGGTGATATGTGTTGAAAGGCTCTGCATGGCCAAATGTTTCTGTACTTATGGTTCATTACATTTCAGTTTGCCTTTCATAGTTGCTGGGCTGTTAACTTGCCAGAAAATTCCCCAGTACATCATAATCAAAAAAGTAAATATTTAATACCTTTTGCCCTGCACTCAGTGTGAGCAGACATCTTGTTCCAGTACCTGCTCCAGTATCAGAAATTTGAGGTTTACAGGTTGACCTGGGAGCAGAGCTCAGGAGGAGAGTGATGGAGAGAGCTGAGGTGAGGGAATGGTTAACTCTCTGCTGGATGTTGGCTGGGTTTCTGGGGGTTTTTTATGCACACAGGGCAAGGCTCCATTTCTGGCAGTGAGGGAACTGCTGATCACATCCCTGGCTAACAGGGCCCAGAAGTGCCTTGTCACTGCCACGGGGTCATGGGCTTTTCTTGTGACTTGTGCTCAATCATGTTGCTGGAAAATAAAACCATTCACCATGAATTCAGGAAGCAATGCTAGTTTCAAATAAGCACACATGAAATAATAGTTCCCTTGTTTTGGAAGGTATTGGGATAGGTGTATTTTTTTCCACATAGGCAGCTTGTTTAAGAAGGGACAGAGATGATTAATGAGTAAGATATCTCCTAGCATGTGAGAGTTCAAAAGTTTCTGTGTGTACAAAACCCTGAATTTTTTTAGTTTCACTTTAGCTTCTTGTATTTAGTATGCCCCAGAGTGATAACCACAGGACTGTGCTTGATTCACGACACAAATGTCATGAAATAGCAAACCCTTAACAAAGCCCCTGGTATCACTGGACATCTGGCTGTGTTTGGGAAGGGTCAGGCTGCTAAGAGATGTGAACCACAGAGCAACAGGGCACTGTGTTACACATATATTTGGACACTGACAGCAACCAGGGAAGAGTTTGAGTTGGCTAAATTTCGCAAACATTAAATATAATTTGAGAAAATCACAAAACTGATTATCGTTGAAAGATGCAACTGAGAAATGTTTCAGTATCCTGAAAAGAAGCTTTTTGAAATTATAATTCATTTTATTTTCCACAACTTATCCTAGGATTTATGTTAGGCACAATCACACATAATCCAGAAAAAGCAGATGAATAATGAATTAACGGTCTTTCTAGATAGTACCCAGTTGTTTAAGATAAATAACAGAACTTAAATAAAGCACCCTTAGTTTTAAGTGTATAATGAGGAGGTCTCTTTCAGTTTTTGCAATTTAGACAAAAAAACCCCCTTGGCAATACTGTGGATAATTTTTAGATACATGTCATATTAGTATTCAGAAGGACTATAAAGGTAAGTAGCACCTTATGATGAGAAAAACAATAAAGGAATATAATAATATCATTATTTAAATTCACAAACCCCTGTCATATACTAGAAGTAGTTCTGGTTGGACTAACTCAAGAAAAGATACGGAAAAATCAAGAAAAAATCCAAAACAAGCAAACAAAAAATCCAACTTGAAACAAAAACTGTAAGACATTCACAGTAGTTTGGCACTCTTTGGCTTGGAAAAGATGAAGTATCGTGAATGGAATAATGCATTGTTTTATAAAACCTTAGAGATATTAGAGAGAAATTTATGCAGATTGCATGCTGTTCTCCTAGTTTAACAGATTCAGTGGCACCCACAGAAATTATTAAATAGAATGCAGTATAAACACAAGGAAAATCTGTTCCACACTGTATGTAATTATGTAGAATTGATTGTTACTGAATGACATGAAGATGAAGAATATAAATGGTCTCACGGGTATTAAATGAGAAAGGAAAGGTCAGTCTCTCTGCAGCAAATAAACACATTGCATCCCTCAGGTGCTGAAGTCCAAGTCACAGACGGCTGGCCCAGGGAAAGATGGAGAGTCCTTGTGTTCAGTGTATCCTCTGCAAGCATCAGCAGCCACTGCAGGGGACAGGGGCCAGCCAGTACAATGCTCTGGACCTTCCAGCTTGCCCATTCTGGGACCTGCCACGTCCATATTTCTGTGTCTAGGTTTTCATTTTGGAAACTCAGGTTTGCTTACTGATTTGATAAAATCAGATCGGGATAAATCAGAATTTCCCGTGGGACAAACCATCCTAATTTTGTGTAATTTTTATATCTGTGACATGATTCAGTTTAACTTGCATGGATGAGAGAGCCAGGCTGTGTTGAAAAGAAATCTGTGCTTTCTTAGGTAAGAAGTCTGTCTTGAGAAGCAAATGATTTTTTCTCTGAAGTCAGACCAGGTAATGTGTAGTGTTTTTGTCCCTAGGTGATGTTATTCCTCACCTGAATACAAATTTCAGGCAGTAATTTGACACCTGAATATGAGCTGTAAAGACCTAAACAATAAGCAGGCCTTGGCAATACAGAATCACAGAATTGGAAGGGACCCACAAGGATCATCCAGATCCTAGCTCTGCGTATCACCATCCCCAGGATGTGTCACACCATGTGTCGCAGAGCATTGCCCAAACACTTCTTGAACTCTGTCCAGCTCGGTGCTCTGACCACTGCCCTGGGAAGCCTGTTCCAGTGTCCACCCACACTCTTGGTGAAGAGCCTTTTTCTAATATCCAACCTGAACCTCCCCTGACACAACTTCAGGCCATTCCCCTGGGTCCTGTCACTGGTCACTACAGGGAAGAAAGCAGTGCTTGCACCTTGACTTCCCCTCACAAGGAAGTGATGACTGCAATGAGATCTCCTCTCACGCTGCTCTTCTCCGGGCTGAACAGTGACCTCAGCTGCTCCTCACATGGCTTCCTCTCAAGACCCTTCACCATCTCTGTTGAATATATTCAGCTCCGAAGGAATGCGACAAAACTTTGAATTCTCCCCCTACTTTATTGTGTGCATAAACTACAGTATCATCTGTGGGTGCATCCCAGACACATCCCGGAGGCAGCTGCAGCAGAGGGCGGCTGTGGGTTGACCCCCAATAGCTGTGCCTGCTTGGGCCAGCACCTCCTGAGTGGACACAGAGCAGGGCTGCTGCATGTGCTGTGCCACTTGTGTGGGTAAGAGACTGTCCCCAGCGTCTCCAGCAGCCTGACTGGGTCAGTGAGGAGTGTGATTGTTTGCTCAGATAATTAACCTTGAGAATAGGCATGTCTTTCCTGGGAAACAAGCTAGCAGAGCTTTACTCTGGTAAAGTGGAGGCCGAAAGAGATGGCACGTACCTCTTCGGTCCTAAAAAATCCTATATGTGGATATAGCCCTCCTATAGCTCTGGAAATACATGGCTGTATTTTTCCTACCAGTGTTTCAATTCAGTTCCTAGTACTGATGTTGCAAGAGAGGTGCTAGAGAAACTGAGGCACCTAAGACATCATGAACTCATCTCTGCTGTGACACAGACAGGAAGCCAGGAGCATCACAGGGTAAACCAAGGGGCGTCTTCAGATCGTTAACTTAAAAAACCCACCCAAAACCCAGACATCCACACCCATAATGTTATTCAAAAGCCATAATATCATCAGGAAGCAGTGAATCACTATGTGGCCATTGCCTTTTTTTTGTAAAGGTGTTTCCCTTAATGTAAAACTTAGGCTTCCTCTCCTCTTTAGATGAAGTACCTGGTATCACTAGGTAAGCAAAAGCTGTTTTATGGTTATTACCAGCGAGGAGGAAAAGAACTTGTTTTTGAATGTGATGCATGAGCATTCAAAGGATTGGGGACTGGATCCTTGGCCTGTAAGAACTGGAGAGCTTGTAAGAACAGCAAATCTGTGCAGTGGTTTGGCTACGTGATATTGCAAACTCCCAGTTTGATGGCAGAGGTGGGGAGCAGTGCCCCAGCCCCTCATCTCCAGCCCCTCCTCATCCCGTGCCAGTGGAGGTGCTTGAGCAGAGGCTGAGAAGAGCTGTGTGGGTGTAGGGATCTGCAACAACAGGTGTGTTTGGATGAGGAGGCTTAGAAGGGCCCAAACAAGTTACCCAACATATTTTTAATAGATTATTGCCAAAATGAAATGACAGAGAATCAGAGTTATTGCCTCAAGAAGGTCATGGAAGTTGTTTGTATTTTAAAACGTCTTGTAAGTGTATGTTGTGGCATTACTATTAAAGTAACGCATTCAGCCTAATATAATACATCTAATTATATGACGTGAGCCTCATCTGATGACTTTTGCCAATTATATCTGACAAGGATATTTTAAATGAGAGGCCATGTGTTACAGCAATTTCAGGAGATGAACACCACAGCATATGGTTTCAAAAATAAAATATTCACTATGTTATTTGCTGTGATTAAGTACCTACTAATGTAATTGTAAAGTAGGGAAACAAGTCTTTCTGGTTTGTGAGTTGTGCCAGTGCTGAGTCATTGCTGATTTTTTTAAGTTTTATTATGAATGAAGGGCTGGGTCAATGCCAAATTCCATATTCCTGGCTGCTTCTTTTGTTCCCTGGCAATTTATTCAAATACCTGGAACCACACATCTTAAAATGAAAACTCCAAAAGTTGCAGAAGAAATACCTTAAAAATTTGAAACAACCAGCACAATGAGTGGCCCTGTGGACCTGAATAGAAGATAGTACCAAAAATGAAGAACATGAGATACACCATCATATGACAAAACTCTGTCACTTTGGGAAAACAAAACAAAACAAAACAAGCTATTAACACGTTCTGCTGCAGAACAGAGACGTAGCCTCAAATGAGCATGCCTGGGCAGAGGATGAAAAGAATGCAAAGGCATCCTCCATTCCCTCTGAAGGTATCAGAGGGATAAGAGAGATTAGAGGGCTATTCTTGGTGCCTCCTGTTGCTGTTCAGACAGACACTGAGCAGAAGGGGTACAAAAATCACGGACCACAGAGTAAGAGAGAGAACACAGCAGAGAGGAAAAGCAGCACGCTTTATCTGATGATGTTTTTCAACGTAAACATGCACACAGACTTTTGTACCTCAAGGGATTGTCTGCAATGCTGGCCAGGAACAACATTCTCCCTCATATCTCTGCTCAGGCCAAATGTGCCCAGCATAGCAGAGAAAGCTGGAGACTGCCTGTACCCCAAAACTCATGGCTGTGTGGAAGTGGGGTGCTGGATTGTGATCGCCCCGGGCCAGGCAGCCACACAGGTCCCTGACACATGGGAAAGGTTGCTCTCCTTGCTCTACTAAAAGCAAGGTGATCCCAGCTGGACGAGTTGTATCTGTATGCTGTGGTCCCTTCCTGCCGGGTAGAGCCTGTGTTTATTGTTATATAAGCCTATTATAAAGTTGGCTTTTCGCAAAGTGTGTGCTATATGATTAATAACTTTGTGGTAAGGAAATAAGTTTTTATTTCTGCTATTAGTAAAGAAATTAGGCATAGTGGTAGTAGTGATATATTATACTTAAACTGTCTGTTTGGCTGGGATAACATCCAGTGAACATGTAAAGAAGACTCTGCTATTGATACACCAGCTATCAGCATCTCCCATCTGAAGAAAGCACGGACCAAGGCCCAATCAGGAGGTGATAATGAAGACACAGCCAAGAAACACGTATGCTCTAAAAAGGCAGACCCAAGTAGGAGCCATGCAAAGCAGTCCCTGGAATATGGAAACTAGTTTATGGAAAAATATGAATATTCAACAAATTGATACAATAGAAAGGGTATTTAAAAAAAGCCTCTGAAATAGTAGGGTGTGGACTTGGCTGAATGCCAAGTCACCTGGCCAGCCATACTTTGCTTTTTTTTCCTTATCTCCTAATTGTCTTATCTTTTATTAAACCTATTTCTTAAAATCTACATAAAAAGTGAATCTCGTTTTTCACATTTATCATGAGGCATTGCTTATTTTCAGGGCAGACAGGCAGTATCAGGGCAGTGAGGAAGCAAGCACTGAGGGAGAGAATTCAGGCAAGCTCTGTGCTGCTGGGTCTTGGCTGGGTGGTGACAGGGCTGGCACATGGGTGGCAGCAGCAAACTCAGAGGTGAGCCAAAATTTTTGCAGATCTGAATCCAAGTGCACGCTGGGACTTTGCTGAGGTGACAATAAAGGTGCTTGGCTTCTTTCCAGCCTGTGACTCCTGCTCTCAAAGCACTTCTAGAGTCTTCCTCTCCCCATGTGTGGGAGAGTGGCAAAAAATACCCAGTGTCCTTCACTGGGAGACTATCACATTAGTGACACCACTATCCTAGAGATATGAAGAGCTTACATTTAAATCCCTTCCTTGTGGGCTGGCACTCAGACTTGCTTGTGTCTCTCCCAGGAAAGCCTAATTACTCCACCTCAGGGTGTTTTGGACAAATGTTCTTCATGAAATAGCTCATGTTTTCCAGCTTTGGCTGAGTATTTGTTTTGTTAAGTTGCCCCTACCCTCAGCTGAGTGTGAACCCACTCACAACCTAGCTAAATCACTTTTGCTTTGCCCCAGTAGATATGTAATTGCTTCAAGAAAAGAGGAGCAATTTTAAGAGGAGGGGCAGAGCACGTCCTCCAAAACCCACTGCATACTTTCATGACTAGACTGCTATGCTGAATGCTAGAAGCTGGGTTAAAAGACTTTGGCAAAAAATGCTCTTTTACCTCTCACATAAAGACATTAATAATAAGAATATAGGATTAAAGGCAGTGTAGGGGAGGAGGAAGCATCGTATTCTTGCTGTATTTTGTGTGAAAAGCCTGTCTTGGGTGTTGAATACAAAAGAACACGTGTGATCAAGAGCACTATTAGCAGATGATTATGTCCTTTGGCACGGAATCACCTGGAGTCTCTTAAGCACCTAAGTTTTGCATCTTTTCTTGACTTGTCTGAGATAATCTGGGCGGCTCCCTGTCATCCATGCAAACTGCCTCTAAAGAAAAGTGCAGACAGACATGTATGTTCTGTCTGTGGCCTAAGCTGGCCAGATGAGAGCAGCTGTGATCCTGCAGCTGTATATGTGACATTAGTACGTTGCTGTGCTTAAATCAATACATCCTGCTGAAAGGCAGGGCGTATTTACTCGGGCACAACGCTGTCAAACACTTCTGACCCACACCTGCCTCTTGTCCATGCCAGCCAGAGGAGCCCATGCCCACCTGGGATAAACTAGTGCTAAAATCTCCACTTGCTCTGGATGCCAAAACGTTGGGCCCTGTAGTGTTTTGTGTTGTCCTTTTGCATGTTTAGCTTCTGATTGACCAGGAGAACCAGGTCTGAGAGCTGGTCTAGAAACTGCATTGGGCAGTGAAATGAATAAAATGTAAGAGATTCCCATTTTCTTACACAGTCTGTCATTTGTTAAAAAAGTTGTACTGTTTCAAATGTTATGCCAGTTGTAACCTGTCAGTTAAGAAATTTATGCTGTTTGTACCAAAGTTTGTACCCTCAAAAATCTTATTCCAAGTTGTATGCCCCCTCTAAAACCCTGGGTTTCCTCCCCTTCCGTTGGACTAGGCTGTCCCCATTCCCCACCAGCTCCTCGAACTGCCGGCCCCGCCTAATAGGAAAATCCAAGGACTTCCATGATGCACCGCTCCAAAACCGAAGTGCAGTTGCCGGCAAACGGACCCAAAAGCCGCGACCCAGCACAAAATCCAGATAAAAGGGAGACACTACAACACCGAGAAGACCCTCAGCTACCTACGGGCTGAATTCTGCTTCTGCCGCCTCACCACAACCACAAAGAGACTGGGAAGAAGTGACGCCCCTAGACCACAAGTGCCCAGTTGAGTTCCTGGGGATTCCCGCGAGGCTGGAACTCCCGACTCTGCTGCCGGGAGAGCAGCAGATTCGTCTGACACCTCCTCAGCGGTGGCCAGAACAAGAACGGCGACAGGAGCGGGAACAACGACAGGAGCGGCGACAGCGCAGGCGACCCCTCGAGTTCCCCCTTGAAAGAACTGACTAATAAAGGCCTTTCAAAGGAGCAGGTCTCCTGGCCCATTTATAACAGGCAGGACGTGGGAAGTCTCCTACTGTGGATGCTGTGGCCTGGAGTCACTCACAATCCAGCTTTGTCAGTGGGGAGCCTGGCTGTCTTCTGAATGGTGAATAAATGCTCCAACACATAAGCCTGTATTACAAATTTTTTTGAAATTTGTCTTTTATCTTCAAGTATGTTGTTTCCAGGAGCAAGTGCTCTGAATCAGAGTTTATTCCATATCAACTTCTACAAGTTTAGTTCACTAACATCAATTCAGGTGATAAATATTGAAACATAAACATTCCCCAAAGAAGTTGCAGGATCCTTTTTCTAAGACCCAGATACAAGATAAGATCCATATTTAGCACTGGGGGAAAATTATTTCTTTGTGTTCCTTAGTGAGTGTAAAGGAATTGGGTTTTTGGAAGGTAGCAGACTGTAACCCTCCACACTTTTTGATTCTTGTCATCTTCATTTTTTAATTTCTTCAGATGCTGGAATTGTGCTGTGTAGTGTGGGAGAGATTCAGGTTAAAGGCACAAAAAATATAATAGATAAAAGTTCTAAACATCTTGAATTTTGCACTGGGCATTTTTATCTGAGATACTGGCATATATAACTGTAATTGCCAAAGTCTTCCAACTAGTGTGTGTGCATGTGATTTAAAAATGCAAGCAACCCCATCAAAGGGCCTCTAGCTTTTTGATTCTCCGAGAAATGAATAATATTCAGCACATTTTTTGGAGACCGCATTTAAGTCAACCCTGAATGTGGGGCTGGACATTTAATATTCAAAGAATTTTAACAACTTCAGCATGAAGTAGGAAAAAATAGAGTTGCATTTTGGATCCTGGTGTCTGCCAAAATAATACACTCATGTTTTTCATCTTCAGAGCACTTTGCATAGAGTCAACGGATGCTTTTAGGTGCATTAGCTTGAGCTGTAAGCTGGTGGTGCCTAATGCCTATTTGCATTCACTGAAATATGGAGCTGCTCCCAGATTCAGCAGCCTCGTGTGGCTCAGTGTAGCCCTAAGGTCTGGCCCACAGCCTGGATCAGGCCCAGAGAAGGTTTGGCTCTGCAGATCAGGCACTGCTGATGGATGCCCAGGATAACCATCCCAGCAGGGACAACAGCAGCAGCTGGGAGCAGGGTGCATGGTTGGTGCACAGCTGTACTGGCCCCATACTGGGGGAACCTCCTAAACTCCAGTCCTGGATACTCTGGCTTTTCAGGCTGGAATGCTTGACCTCACACTGCAGTTTCCACAGGACTCTTGTTTCATACAGTGAAGAGCTGGGATTTTTGTTATTTGGACATTTTTCTGATGTCACCAAAAGCATTATGGGCATTAATCTACCATCTTCACAGCTTTGCTGTGAGTTTTGGGTGATCTTATCATTCCCATTTTGCTACTGAGAAACTAAGCACAAGCTTGCTGAAAGTCTGTTCTGTTTGTTGTATTTTCTGAGGCCCTGAGGCCCTGGGGCACACATTACAGAATTAAGTCCAGGTGTTTTCATCCACAGCCAGGAGCATCCATCCATGTCTGACCTCTGGAGAACTAGGAAGGTGACATGAATTAGCAACCCTTCTCATGCAACATGGCATGAAAACACTGTCTAGTATCAGAAGGGGTCCTTCTGTCATAGGCTCAGAGAGAGTTCTATGTCTAGGTGATGTTCCTTTTTAAGCAATTAAAGTATTTTTCTTCCATCTCTAATTTGTATTTTCTCCTCATGGTTTTTGTGGCAAATGTGGAAAGCCTGCCATGGACAACACCTGAATTCACTGCATAACCCAGCTCTTTCCAGGTGCACCAATTGAAGCACCAATTGTATTTGAAGTAAAAACAGCATGTGAGTAACCAGCTATAATACTGCATTTCCTCTCTTTGGAGACTTTGACTTGGCAGTCTCAGCATCTCTGTTGTGCATTAATTTATAAATGTACTGGTGGATTAGGTAGAGGATATTTGGAGAGGGATGTGGGTGTGTTTATATTCCTGAAACTAATAGCCCAAACACATCATATGCATGATGTATGTACCCTCTTTTTAGAGAGGAAGAAAAGAGTATGGGTTGCTAGAGTGACTGGAAGCCAATGGCTGCTTTCTCAGGTGTGTTTGACCTGTGTTTTCAGTACTAGAGCACCTACAAGCAGTTCCCTGATCCTGGAAGAGCCAGATATCCAAAGCATCTCAGTTGCTTGCCACAGAGTAGAGGTTTTGCTGTCAGTGAACCTTTCTCTGTTGAGGGAGGCTGGGGTAACATTGCAGCAGCTGTCCCACTTTCTAAGACCAGATCACTTCGTCTTCTTCTAGTGGGAATCCTCATCTGGGCTGTGAAGGTTTGAGTAATTGTTGGATTTGGCCCAAAAAGCTTTTGTGTCAGAGATTCGTATTGTGATCATTAAAGCACATTTATGCAAGTGCTGGGAATAGTGAGAAATTCTTTTTATTATCTTTTTCTGTATTAACAGAAGAAAATGGAAAAGGGAAGTAATCTTTTCTTCTTCTATTGTGTGGCCTTGCTCTACTGAACTTAATGACTATTAAGTGCTGCTCAGTAGGAACAGAATCAGTACTGATGCCTTGCGTTAGAGTAACAATGTCTGAGTGGATTTCCTCAGCTTGCTGGGCTTTGTCTCCTTGATGTGACCCTCCAAGCTGCTTGTGACATAGGAGAGAAAAAAATGAAAATAATGGGAAAATAATGATTGTCCTGCATGCATTAGGAAGGAATATCATGGATTGCTGGGTCTGGTGCAAGTGGTGCAGCTTTAGGACCCGGTCTCTTCCCCAAGGCTGTGCAGAAGGTGTGAAGAGGTTTAGATCCCTCTGTGAGTAAGGATTCCCACCATGCAGAGCCCTGGACAGGCAGGCAAGTTCCTCTACTCAGCTTGGAACTTCATGTCTGCTTTATATTTTTTGTTCACAAACACAAACACCAGGATCCTGGTTTAGCTCTGCCACAAGGTCAGCTGTGGACCTGGTGCTGCAGAAGCAGCTGGTGGCCCTAAAGCTGAGCAGGAGCAGGTACATGACAGCTCCTTGGGGAAGGAATATGCAAGCTCTATGACAGAGTGGCTTTAGAGGTCCTCCAGCAAACACCTCCAAACATGGGGCAAATCTGGTCTGTTTCTGCTCAGAGACACAAGTGTCTCAAAGAGTATGTCCCCTGGAGAGCATGGAGCAATGTTGAGAGGCTAAAGAGAGTCAAAGGTTTGAGACCTTCCTCACTGCCTCTCTCCTAGTCTTGTCCCTCTTTGCCAGGGATTACATCCCAATGACTTTGATCCTCTCTCAAAGGCTCTTTTGAGACTATCTCAAAAAGTTGTCTCCAGCACCTTTGGAGCATCTGGCCATATCTGTGAATCTAGGAGGGAAGCTAAGTAGAATTTCAAAGGCTTTTTTTTGCCTTTTTTTTTTTTTCCTTTTCTTTTTTCTTTTTCTCTTTCTTTTTCAAGCAGTTTATTTTTAAAATACCAAGATAATTTTATACTTTAAGTAGTGCTTCTCTGATTTATCTATTTACACTGTAAGCACAGAGAGGGTTTAAAGTGCCCATTGTCCACATTAGCTCTTCTTGTCTTTTCTCTCATCTGCATCAGGAGGGCTTTGTTGCTGTGGTTTTCCTTCATTTTCTAGACAGGGCTGGATGTTGAAGAGATGAGACTTTATCCAAATAGAGCAGTGATATTTGGTGAATTTAGATCATCATCATAAAAGAGAGGAAGAAGGGGGACAGAGGAGGAAAAACAGACATTTTATCCAGAAGGATCCATGTATTTAGAATCCTGGGGCTAGCTCTTGCTAGTTAAAGCTCAGAGACCATGCTTGAGGGACTAGTAATTTTTATTTTTCATTTTTACATAGAAGATGTAAAACTAAGCTGCCACTGCACTTAATGATTAAGGACATAAAACCACAAGTCTGTGATATGGCCTAGCATTAGGGGACTATGCACACTGACCGCGAGAAACAGCTGGGGAGGCTTAATGCAGATTAGCTGATACCTGGTGGCAAGGTACTGCTGTCAAACAACCCATTTCTCTGCCTCGGCTCAGCCCTTAGGATAGGTTTGTGCTGTCCCTGTTAATCCCTAGCAGATGTTTAGAGCATGGCACAGTGGAGCCTGGCTGCAGCAGCCTGACCTTGTGCGGAGAGCAGCCGGTGCCACCTGGGATGGGCAGGCCTGGGATGGAAACGAGGACCACACGCACATCCCGAGCACAGAGAGTCCTGACAAATAGTGGTAACCTTTAAGGGGAGCTGTGTAAATGATCCTTGTCAATACTACCATTAGATTAGCGAGGGACAGTGACTACTCCAGGGCGATGAACTACATTACAGTCACTTAATAGAGCTCATTGGTAGTAAACTGACTCGGTGATTTGCTTTCCATCAGCTCTGCTGGCTTACTGTTGAGCCTCTTCTGTTCAAATGGCATGTGAAATCTCTGGTGTTAGTTGGCACCTATGGGGTTATTTAGCAGAAGTTCACATAAAGTCAGCCAGATTGGTAACAGCTGCCCAGGTGTCTGTGAATTGTAAGTAATGCTGGCAAGAGTTTAGGACTTCTCCTCTGTCAGGTTTCAGTTGTGTCGTGTGTTTGTGCAGAAAGGGTACCTGTCTGATTTTTTCTGGTCCTGTTGTTTGCACATGTCTGTATATGTCTGTGATTTGTACCACAGACACATACAGAATCTGTTCCCTGTCAGCTGCTGTGGCAGTGCCAAGGATCAGGGACTGGGGAGTTCAGCCTGGATGCAGGGATGGTAGGTGATGGAAAACCACTGGCTCTCCTCTTTGGCTTCTCCACATACACTATAAGCCAAAGGCTTCAAACAGTTGCCATTTTCTGCCAATCTTTGGTTTATATATTTGTGTGAAAGCACTAGATAAAAGATGATTTCATGCTCAAAACACCCTCTGAAAAGCTTTTAGCTTAAAAAAAATTGAGTTTAAAAGCGTGTTCATCACCTGAAACCTGATTCATATCCCTAGAATCAGGGTAGTGGAGATTTTCCTTGTTTCATAAAGGCAGTTGTCCGAGGAGTTATGGACAATGTGTAGGAGTTCAGTGGCTTTGCTCTCCCATCACTCAGCCATGGCTCAGGGCAGCCTGGCCAGCAGCAGGGCTGGAGCTTGGAGCTCCTTGATGGCAGCCCTGCTTGCAGGCTGTTCAGTGACCTCCACCAGCTCCTTTAGCTTGGTGTCTCCACCTTTCCCTTATCATCCAGAGGAGTTGTGAACACAGGTTTATGCTTAGAATGATCATGAGCTCAGTTAAAAACTGCCTGTGTATTTTTATTGGCTGCAGCAATATTGCACTTGGCAACAAGGTGGCCTCTTACAATTATATCTCCAAGGATCCTGCAGACACGTAAATGCATCCAATTCTCCCACCAGGGAAAGGGGACTGTGAGCTGAGCAAGAGCATTTTGTCAGTGAAGGTCAGGTTGTAGGTGTGTGCATCTCTCCAAGAAGAAGGCCTACTGGTGAGCTTGAGTACTACTCTGTGCCTTGGCAGCAGAGCCCTTCAGGGCCAGGAGAGCACTGAAACAAACCCCTGTGGACACCCTGTGCTCCCGTCAGCTGCGGTGGTGGCTCCCCTGACTGCTCACACTGTGATGTGTGTTCAGTGCATCCCATCACCTGCCTGTGCTGGGGGATGCACTGAGTGTGTCCAGTCTGCCGTGAGCTGCAGGGAACTGAAGTGCTGCAGCTCCTCTGGCAGGAGTTTTTAAGGCTCAGACTACACTTCTAGTGACACGGCTCATTTCACTCACAGGGTGGTGTTGCTTTGTCACCTTGCTTCTAGCAGATATAGATCAGCTCTTTTATGCCCTAAAGAAAATATAGCCATACCCTAGCATTGAGTGATGACCCTGCTGAAAAATTGGATGAAAAACTTTGTTTTGTTGCAATATTATTGTATTTTTTTTCTTATTCAAAGTGAAATTTTTTATTTCGCTTGTGGTTTGTTCAAACCTTTCAGAATTGTGTAGATGTCTCAGAAGGATTTTGTAGAGAAATGGTTCATTTTGAAGTGTCACAGAAAAGATTTGAAAATTTTAGGAAATTCTAGGGCTCAGTTTGAAATCCAATTTATTTGAAATAACAATGAACAGCAGATTTAGGTTGGAAAACATCAAAAAGATTTTACTTCAGAGTTATGGGAAGAGGATAAAGGAAAAAAATATAAAGGAAGAAGGATAAAGGATTCCTTTCCTCACAACATGCAGCAATAAGAAATGAGAAACTTCTGACAAGTGTGAATGTTCTCATGCTTTCAGAGGGATTTTTATCTTCTGGAAGGCCAGTGTTTTAGGCAAATAAAGTTTACCCAAACACGGTCCTGATTTGAATAGCTGATTGGGAAGCATAATGGTAGCAAAGGCTGTGATTGTCAGCCCCTGAACTGCCTACCCTGCAGTGTGGTGCTACTTTTACAGGTTCAGTGTCCAAGTGATGGTTGTGGGTCCCTCTGGCCTGGCTGGAAGGGTGGCTGCTCCCTGCTGGGGAGGTGGTGGGGTCTGATGTGGGATGGGAGAGGCTTTTGAAGGGTATGTCCCTGCCTGGAGAGCCAGAGCATGGTCCCAGCAGCATCTGCCCATGGCTCTGGCTCCATGTTGAGCCACAACCTGTGTGTTGCCTGTCCCAGGGGCAGGGAAACCCTGGGGACACACAGGTAAGGTAGTAGTGTGCTTCCGAGGAACTGGTTTCCGGTGCCTGGGTGACAAGGAAGTGTACTCAGCACATGTCACCCATGGCTGGTGGGCAGACACCCTCATTAGCTGTGCCCTTTCTGTTCCCTGTTTTGATAGGAAATCTCATTGGGAGCAGAGATTCTATTGATTTCATTTGTCATCTCACCACTGTAATCTGGAGACCATGGACCCACGTGAAAATGAAGAGTGAGGTGACCAATTTGCTGAGCCCCTAATGCAGGGAGTCAGATGGAAATCAGTTGTTAGCCATTGTACATCACAGAGCAGAGGTGTCACTCACAGTGAAACTCATCCTAACAAGTGAGCTGGCAGCTCTTGTTCCCCCCACAATTTCTGCATCAAGAGTGAATTGCAGTAATCAATCCCATGTTAAGGTGACACAGGTGTAGATTCATTTCCAAAACTGCCAGTCCCTCTGGACTCCTTGTTTTTAATTATTTTTTTCCCCACTGATGTCAGTACAGCAGCAGATTTAAATGCTGGTACTGCACTGATTAAAATTGTATTCCCAAAATAACTTTGTCCTTTGGTATCATTCTGTGGGATGCTTTTGTTTGTTTTTGAATTGCTAAATTTTCAAAGTGAAATCTGAAGCAGAAATTGGATAGGAAAGTTTCCAAATAATTTTGCCACAAGTATGCACTGCCTGTCCTTGGATAGGCTATTTTAAATAAAAATAGGTACAAGCAGTAGTAAGAGAAAAAATTATTCAAAAGGAAGTTGCTGTAGGAGCTGGCTGGTGTCTCCTATATCTTTCTCCCTCTTAACATGTAAATCTGTATTAGTCATATTACCTTTTTGTGAACCTTTCTATGCACCAGCTGTGGTAAGTTGTCTACAGTACCATTGGTAGTGATTAGTGACTTTTATTTGGTTTTGGTGAAAATCTTGTGCTGTCCTGAGAATATAAAAGACAACTTGTTTGCTGGACTCACCAATCAATTTACTGCACATTCCCTGTGTCCCCCTGGTGTTTGCCTCCTCCTGGGTGCACCCAGCCTGAGTGATAACCTTGCCTACAGCCTCCTGACTCATCTTACACCTCTGGACTCTTTATTTTATTTTATTTTATTTTATTTTATTTTATTTTATTTTATTTTATTTTATTTTATTTTATTTTACTTCCTCCTTCTTTTGAGCTACAAAGCAGTAGGAAAGGACCATACTCCAGGTAGCACCAAATACTCGTTTCTTTAATGGTCCTAAGACTGCTAGTGGTGCTCTCAAATGACCATGGAGAATAAAAAAAGTTGATTCCTGTAGGACATGCCAAAATATTGCTTGTTCAACTCCACTTCTGATCTAGATTTTCTATTTGTTGACTATTTCAGCTAATTCAGTTTTTTTCCTCAGTAGGGAGAGCAAGAAGGTGACACTTATAACTTGGTGTGGTGGAACTGCCCTGGGTCCTCTCTGGAGGGTTCCTTACCACTGAAATGAGCCCTTCATGGCACTAGGTCTAAAGTCTGCATGACTGCTAACCAGTGTTTTTCTTCATGACTGATTTTAGACCTATTTCCCTGACTCACTGTCTTATTTGCATGTTGCTTACCCCTGGAAGCAAAGATTCCTGCATCTTTTAGATCAGAGGACCTCTGTCAATTTTTTAATGTGTTATCATCACGCTTTTATTTGAAATGAGTGAAAGGAGTGGTACCATGCTGTGGATCAACCATAGGTTTGACATGATTTCACAGAGAATTTGGACTCTTTTGACTACGATTTGGGAAAATTGGCAAAAAGCATTAGATAGAGCTGAATGAATCCTTTGCACTTTTGGCAGCACCATTTCTTCTTTCTGGCGTGATCAGAGGCTGCCATCTGTTCTGTCTGATGCTGTTTTCTGCCAGGAACTTTGAATGTAAAGAGCACATCCAGCCAGAGGTAAGAATCCAAAGTCCAAAGAACGGGCTGACCTAGAGGCTTCCAGTTCAACCAAATTAACTTGTTTCAGGGAAGGAGCAGAAAAAACCCTATATTTGGACTTTTTAAAAGTCCAGAAGAATTTTTCTCCATAATTCTTTCTCTTCCCTCTTAAAAATTCTATTTCTCTTCTATTTACAACGGAAAAATGTTAAAGAGGAAGGAGGAAAGACCTGAATAACAAAAAGTGGTAGTTTTTAATGGTTTTGTTTTGAGGAGGGGAAAGAGATACTAGAAAACCTACATGAAGTTTCTGCCACGATTTACTTATATTTTTGAAAAGTGCAATTTTTCGGTGAGAAATTTATGACTCCCCTTCTTTTTAACAAGTACTACTGAGAGCTATATTTAGAAAATGTTTCATGTATCTGCAAGATAAAAACCCCCATATTTGTCAGCAATAACCATAGCATGTGATCACACCATGGATATCTGATAGCCCTTTATAAATTAGAGGCCATTGCTCACCTGTGGCTATGCTGTTCTAACAGCACAAATCCTACTCTTTCCATCATGAGAGGAGGGGTTATAAGACACATTGCTGAGGACACAGGAGGCACCTGTGTTCCCATTTGCACATTAGCTGACATAAAGCTGTAAAATATGGAATAACTTCAGAATAAAATGCCAAGATTTATCAAAGAGAGACAATACTGATAGATCAGCTCAGGAGACACTTGTATTTGCATCTTCTGAGTGAGGGCTGTTTTACTGAGGGCTAATGGACTTGTCTGACCAGCAAGACCCACTGCTATGAGAAAAAGAGAACCCGTAGCATGATAGTTTGCATGACAAGGGTGACTTCTGGGGGGTGGCTTTTCCTAGGAATAGATTTTATATGCATATGAGCTTTAAAAGAAAGATGGAATTAGTGGGATTTACCGAAGCGCTCGGTTATTTAAACTCTGAGTGGGTTGTATTCCTCTTCATATCCTTCAGCCACTTTGGAAATCTGACCTTAAAACATCCAACACATCCTTGTGGGCACGTTTCAGGAGCCCAGAAGAGGATGAGGGGTGGGTAAGGAAAAGTCACAATGGTGTGGGGCTCCTGCTGGTACAAAGAGATCACGTCAATAATGCTAGTGAGGCTTAGCTAGTGTCTCTGCAAGTGTGCCTTCAAATCTATATCAGAGGAGAAGTGAGATTGATGACTCCTTTTTGTTACAAAGTAGGAAAATACCTACTCTAAGCATTGTTTTCCAAATGATTTCTCGGACCAGTAGTATTAATTACTTTTATGGCTGCTCCTGCAGATCGACCAGGCAGATTTCCAGGAAGGTATATCCCAACACCAGCATGTAGTCAGAGGATTACAGAGAGAATTATCCTCAGAGGCACTGAAGTAGTGAGCAGGTCGTGGGGGCATGAAATTTGCTTTTGTGGTGAAACATACCTGAGACAGAATCCGTGGGAACAGGGGACCTCAGCATTGCCTTCGTTGTGAAGAAATGTAATATAAGTAGTTATCACAGAAGGTTGAAAAAAGGCATTTTCAGAGTATGCCAGTTCCCTGATCTTTTGGCACTCACTTCACAATGAGGTGAAGCTGCATGTATGTGCATTTATTGTAATTATTATTAACTACTATTACTATTGCTATCATTATTATTATTATTGTTATTATTTATGTACCTGTGCTCTAAAATGACTGCATTCTCCTGCGTGAGCCTTAGGATGCAGAGGCAGAATGGATTATCTCCTAACTTTAGTATGGGGTGGAAATTTCCAGTTTCTTTTCATTGTTTTACGTGTTTGGGGTTTTTTTGTTTTTTTGTTTTTTTTTTTTCTTCTTTTTTTAATGCAGTGAAATTAAATGCAAGAATCTTGTAGCACAGCAATAAGGAAAAAAATTAATTGAGCAAAAGTCAGCAAATGCAGAATTATGGTTCCCCCAGCAACTGTAATGAAGGCAGAGAAGGCATATATACGCTGGTGTTGGAGTTAACGCTGCACACTGCCTGGAATACAAATCCTGACTGTGTTCAAGGGGCTGAGTGATGATTACTGCGAGAACCATAACTTTACATTTCCTGACTTTTTGCAATTAAAATCTCAACCTCGATGATGCATTAGCATAGGCTTTGCATTTAATTTGCTATTTTCTTTAGAATGTATGAGTGTGTTGATTGTGTTTGAACATTTCTTAGCTTTTAATATAATTTGTTCTTTTGTAAGGGAAAAATCAGGGAAAAAACATTTACCACATTAGCTGCTGCCTTCTCACTGTCAGGGAGGACTGGAGGAGAAAGGGAGGGAAGAAAGGAACAAAAGCCTTAATGCAAGCAGTACAATTAATTGGATTTTTAGCTCTAAGAGACATTTGCTGACAAATTAAATGTCTATCACTGCTTTTATATTAATATTTGTACAGACTGGCCAATCCATACAGGGATAAGTCTCCTCCAGATCTTTAACCCATACACAGTTGAACTAAACATCATTTACCTTACCATGACCTTGAAGTGCCAGGAGCAAGTCTGACAAGATTTTTGGTGGCCCCAAGCTCACAGTTTCTTCAGTCCGTGATGTTAAAGTCCAGAACTCAGATCTGCAGTCTTTCTGATTGTATGAAGCCTCAGGGACTTGAAAAGCTCAAACTTGTGAATGTTTGAAAGTGTGTCTGCACTGTAGGATCTCACCAGACTCTGTGTCCTTTCTGTATCTCCTCACTTAACCACAGGGGAATTTAATGGATTTAAGGGGGCTTCATGCCCTAGCTAGCTGATGTACTGTGGGGTATGGCCAAAATCCCAGTGCTTTCAGTGGGAATGGTATTCCTCTGTACGATGGAAGATCAGACTGAAATCCACCAGTACTAATGGGATTATGATGTTTTTCTTTCATTTCTATCTGTCTGGAAGGAAAGTCGACTTTTTTCACTGCCTGCATGAGCCCTGGAAGCACTGGCAACCTTTTATGCAGAGCCCAGGGACCAAACTAGCCAAGTCTGTCCCTCGAGCTTGTCCCACACACCAGCTGTGTAAAGAAGCTCATGCTCCTCACCATCACCCTGGGCAGGAGCAGTCACTTCTGGACTGATTTATAGCCTTTGGGCCTAATAAAGATCAGCAAAAAAGGAGGGATCCATGCAGCTGACTCTTTTTATGCTGCAAATTTTTTTTGTTTGTTTTATTTGTTCTTAATGTGTTGATGCTTACATAATTCTGTTTGACCTTTGCTTTTGTTCTTCTTAATCTTTTGTGGCAGTTTTTTTTTTTTTTTTTTTTTTTTTTTTCTTTGTGCTCAAGCGTTTCATGATGGTGACTTAAGTCTTTGTTCTGAGCCTTGAGCTTTTATATCCCACTCCCCATAGAGCCATCAAATTTCTTTTAACGTAAAGGCCCTCTGCTACCAAAGGTAAATCAGCCTTGTCTAAGCTCATTCACTTGAGCCCACCAAAGAGAGATTCTCCTCCCTTTCTGTCCATCCTCACATGAGCTCATGTCCATGTAAAGATATCAGGCATCAAAGTTCAAAGAGAAAATAGCTTGGCACACATTTCCCAGATGCTGTCACACTGTTGCTTAGGCTCTGAAGTAATTAAATTATGTGAGTACTCATGTTGCCATCAGAGGCCTGATGACTTCCAAGAACAAAGACCGGTATCTTTAAACATATCTAGTATTTCTGAAAATGACAAAGTTTTAAGTTGTTAAACTTACCAAAAATCCAGAAAAATGTGATAATCTACTGATGTTAATTAATGGTGGTGTGTAGGATGGATATGTATCAAAACATGTGAATACCACATATCTCTACTAGAAATTATTGAATTCCAGAAAAAAGAGATGTGGCCTAGAGCAATATTGCTCAAAGCACTAGAAGGAATGGCCTCCTTAACAGTAGTGTCTAGTTTTATAGGTAAAATTTTTATATATTATTTTGACATGGTGGATTTGGAAAAACTCCTCATGTCGTTCCTAGGACAAACAGGAGACAGACAGAATTAATTTTGTTAAAATGTTTACTATGTACCATTGGCAAACTGTGTTTTTTGTCAAACCCTTTTGTTCCTAACATGCACAAGTGACATTTCATCACATTTTTTGTCAACAGAATGTAATTTTATTCCAATCATTCTGTCAACAAAAAGAAATAACATAAAATCACTTTGCCTACAAACATAAATTATATGTTCATTTTGTTTGTAGAAGAAATGAAAAAATCAAAACTTTTTCGGTGGAGACAATGAAGACTAATAGCATTTGTTCTGTGGAAAAAATATTTGTTTTACAGGCAGTAGTTTGTGATTTTTAGGCTGGCTGGTGGGCAGAGCATGCATGAAATTCAAGGTGAAGCAAAGAAGAAATGTTTGAATGTGTTTATGCCAGCCTTGATTCAGGACATTGAGATGAAATCAATGGACTTTGAATCAGGCCTTTAAAGGCCCAGATGAGATGCAAGGCACTATATACACAGAAAACACAGAACCCATGAGAGTTGCTATGCCTTTTTGGAGAAGTGGCTGGGATGTCATGGAGGATACTGTAGGGAATTCACATGGCATGAGGTAGAGTTATTAAGACAGCAGAATGGACTCCCAAGTTTGCCTTTTCATTTTACTGTCTGACGTCCTGATGTTTTCTTTCATTTCTTTCCTGAATAACTGCTCTCTTGAACAGCATAGGCAATGCATTAGAGCCAAGATACAATTTTTTAAAGTGGATTTTTACAGAGTAGGGCCATTGCTCAAGAGCCTACATACTCCAGCACGATATGAGAAAAACCTCTGTGTATTTTAATGATTGCCAGCTGCTTTCCATTCGCTCCATTACAGCACATGAACAGCCTCTTCTTTTTTCTTCATCTTTCAGACCAAGAGTCTAAATATGGCAAAATAGACATGGCAAATAATTGTTGGATCTTGAGTGTTTAGCTCACAACTCTATGTGCTTTCTGATGACTGATTGAAAGCACCTGTGCAGAATACCAATTCCACTCTGATGTATTTGGGGAATGAGCATTCATCTTAGCTACTAGCTTCTCAAGAAAATTGGTACCCCATCAGGGTATCAAGAAAAATAACGCTGTAAGATAGACGTCTCACACCACAAATGGTCACTAGTGGATAACCAGCAGATACAAAGAGTAGGAAATACTTCATCAGTTAAAGATTGATTGTATGGATGATTTTGGTACAATTACAAGCAACTTGCACAGATTTTTTCCTTTTGTTAATCTAATTGCAAATGGAGAATAAGGTTCAGCTTCTTTCCTGTACACTTGGGCAACTACTTAAAGCTGATGGGGCTTTCACCAACTGGTCTCAAAGAGTGGCTCCTCTTTTTTTTCTTGTGACCAAGATAGAGCTTCTCTGCTCCAAAATCTGTTCCTACTTGACTGCAGACTATTTTTTACCTGGCTCTCCCAATTTCTCATTATTTTTCCTTGAAATGATCCAAAACACTGCTGCCAAACCCTTCCTCTGTTCATCCTGTGACACACCTGACCGACTTATATCAGAATATCACCTCCCAGCCTCCTGGAGTTTTCCGATTCCATCTCTCCTTGGCGGAACTGAACAGCAAGGCCAAATGTGCTGCCAGCATGGCTTATTGGTTGGCCTATGTCCAGCACTTGCCTTTCCCTCTGACTTCTCCCATCCTGAGCCTTCACCTCCCTTCTCGGCTACCTCCAGCCTCCATAGCTGCTACCCTGGAATGTCTTTGTGCTTAGCTGCTTCCTCAGGTATCGCTTTGGCCTTTGACAATTTTCAGGGTTCAACTTTGAAAATATTGCATATTCCAGTAATTTCCTAGTAATCCTTCTTCTGGGGTCACATTGATTTCCAGGGAACTTCATTACCTCTATTGTTTTTGTATTTGGCATCAAGTGATATGGTACAAAAGAGAAGAAAACTGTTCTTCATTTGTAGCTCTGTGTGGAGCTTTCTGTGCTCCAGGACAGTTGGTCCTTCATCATTGTAGCACCCAGTGACTTGTGTAATTCTGTATGCATAAGCACAAATGTTCACAGGATTTTAATACTTAAGTAAGGATTTTAAAAAGTGTGGGAGGAAGAGATGAACAACTAATCTCTGAATACTCAACATTGCTGTAAAAAGCAACTTGTTGAGATGCAGGGAGTTTTGCAAATTCTCAGGGTCCTAGAAACAGCAGTTACAACTATTTGAATCTTGTTTAAAAAACAAAATTTTTAAAAGATAAAAAACCCCCCTAACTCCTAGAATTATGTCTTTGGAAAGAGTGTTACAGTTATGTATTAACACCAGAAAAAGGCTTTAAGTTAATAAGAAGTAAAATGGTACAGTAAGTAGATTCAAGCATGCAGACTCACAGTTCATTTTTATGTGTCCAATAAGATTATTTTCATGCTGCTTCTTAAACTGTCCCAGAAGAGTATGGTATGTCAGTACACTGAGAATGGTGTTTTAAAGTACAAATACACATTCAGTATTAAGCTGTGATATATTATCTTCCTTCAGAAGTCAACTGGAAGTCAGAGAAGAGATGAATTAATAATTACAAATGCTTCATAACTGCACATCAAGTCCAGTAGCTTGCATTAATTGAAAATCCAAGCCCTCATGAGATCAATGGGAATTTTCTGTTGACCTTGGCAGGGAGATAAGCTCATACACACTTTGAAGGTAAGCTTGCTTGCTCCAATTGGTGTTGGTTACAGTTCCTTACCTTGCAACATGAATGTCCTTGAAGCAGAAGAGTGATCAGATTTTACCGCCCCTCTGTCCTCTGGGTCTGTGTTTTCCACCCTTTTTGCTTTCCTCTGCAGTAAAGCTGTGCACTGTTCAGCCTTTAACCCTTCTTTCCACATGATCTCTCTCATTTTTGCAGTAATTGGTTCACCTTAGGCTCAACTCACTCAATCAGGGTGTTGTGAGCTGGCCAGAGGGTCTCACAAGGGCGCCGATTAACCACCTCCAGGACTATGACCCCTCTGTACATCTTCTGGCATCCTGCAGAGTCAGAGAAGGTGGGGACTGTGTGATCAGCATGAAAAGTTCATTAAAAAGTTAGCAAACAGCTTCTAAACAGCAAAGACCAGAAAATGGCAGCTCTGGCAATGCCTCGAAGCTCTATCAAAGCAGTGGGAAAGGTTGATGGATGCTCTCAGCTGCAGCAGGGGCAGCATTCCCAACGGGAATATCAGGCAAATGAGAAAGGGCACACTGACTCCCAGGCTGGATGATGGTGGCAGAAAAGATCCCTGGTGGTAGTGCTTTGAGCAAGGGCATTGAAACCCTTCTGCATTCAATCTCATACCTAGACCACCCATTTTGGGGCCATAACTCAGAGGTTTGTTTGCAGCTGGAAGAAAGGTGACAGCAGGTGACACAGCAGCTCTAGAGAAGAATGGCAGCCCAAAATTTGGGAAATATATCTGCACTTTTGATGTTCTGCTTGAGGTAATTATAGGAAAAACAGGAGAGATTTTGTTGTTACAGTCAAGAAAATGGAGGCTACTCTGTATGACAAACTGTCCCTTAACGTCATCTGTGGAGGAAGCCATGAGTTTCCCCCAGCCCATTCTCTTTAGTCTCTGATCAAAGATGGAAGTCAAGCAGAAGACAAAATTAAGCGTGCAATTTCCGATTGATTCTCACTAGGTTTGTGCTGATGGCTTAAAAAAACAAAACAAAGCAAAACAACCCAAAAAACAAAACCACTAAAAAAAAAAAAAAAAAAAAAAAAAACAACACCAAAACAAACAAACAAAAAAAACCCAAAAACCAAAAACCAAAAAAAACAAAAAAACCCAAAAAACCCAACAAAAAACCAAACCAACAAACAAACAAAAAAAACCCAACCAAAATAAACCCTCCAAAACCCCCCAAAACCCAAAATCACAACAACAACAAAAAAATCAAAGCTGGGATTACAGGCTTAGCAATAGGAGTTCATATTTCAGCACATACTGGGCTCTTTGTTGTCCTGTCACACTGGTGGAATGAGACTATTAATGCATTGTCCCAGGCAGGCTGCATTATAAAGCCCAGTGGCTAAGTTCAATGAAAAAGACCACTAAGAAAAGCAGTGTGCAGCTTCCTACTGCTCCCTTTTTCTTGCAGAACTGTCTAGATGAGGCAGGGGAGAGGCAGTGGATGAAGTTGTAAGAACATTTCATAGAGGAGAAACTTGTGATAGTTAATAAGGTTCCTCGGCAAAGATTTCTAGCATCTACTCACTGTCCTACAAATCTTCCTGACTCTCTGAAGTGCTGTGTTTCAGCAGACCACAAATATTCCCTCTTTGTGAGCAGGGAAGGAATTACATGGTGGGCTGTAAGTACTTTCTCCAGTTGCCTGTTCAGCATTTCCCAAGTGTCTGTGGCACACAGGGACACAGGCATTCATTTTTAACCATAACATTCAGATGAAACAAAGTCCCCACTTCTGAAAAGAGCAAAATTAAAGATTGTTCAACATTTTGCATCAATGTGAGTTATCTGAAGAAGGCTTGCCCGATACCAACCTGGTATGCAGTGATAACAGGTTCTGGCATTCCTTGCAGAGGCCGTGAAGACCAGCAGTGGCCCCAGTGCAATTTAGGAAGTCCTGTCTCTTAATAACTGTTATTGATTGATGTGTGTTAGTGAAACTCCCTGACAGTGGGGTAATGCACAGTTTTTCTTGCCTCCTAGATGGATTATTCGTGAGTGGCTGGTGCTGAGACAGGCAGCCAAAACCTTGCTATTCTTTGCAAATATTTGTTGCTAAATAACAGTAACAGCCTGCTCTGAAATAATATTATGACCTTTAAATTTTTGCCAATCTCTGGTCAGGATGATCCCAAAGGAAGTTGTGTTGAGACCCAAACCCACCACCCATTTCCTTAGAACTGCAAGAAAGAAGCAACTTCCCTTTCAGCTCTAGCTATCTGCTAGACTGCTCATCTGAGACTGACAGTTGGCTTTTGGGGAATCACTACTCATTGCAGCTGGTAACAAGTGCATCACTTCACTGCAGTAGGATTCAGGTCTCTCTGAATGAGACCTGCCATTGCTTTCTGGGAATCACAAATGAGCACTGAAGTGTCTCCAGTGCAGCTCCAGGGCAGGTACTGGCAGGGCATGGGCAGCAGGCTGCCAGTCTTGGCAGGCTGGGGGTGTCAAGGCCAGGCACTGCTGGGGTGAGTTGCCAGGCTCACATGGGTGTACTGAGCTCATGCCTGCTCTGGGGTGGGTCAGAAGAGCCACTGTGCCCCTTTTGTGCCCAGATTTTCTCTCCCTGCCTCTGAAAGCCACTCCCACACAAATCCATTCACCTGCCTGTGTCTCAATTCCAGGTGCTATTAACTGTGTGTGTAAACGCCTCAAATACAGACAGTGGGTGAGCACCATCTATTCCAGGCATTTCACACAGAACTACTTTTTAATGCACAACTTAATGAACGTTTACAAAAGACTTTGAGTACCGGGGTTTGTAAGGGTTCTATAAAGGCAGAAAATGTTGTTTCATCACAATGTTTCTCAGCTGTGTTTCTTCTCTTTTCAACACTGAATGAGCTGGGAATGTCTCATTTTTTTTCTTCCCCCAATGCTTGTAGTGTTTTGTTCCCTTATTTGCATTTTTCAGAGGTATGTTGCAGGTGGGAAGAATTGCTTTTATGAAGAAGAACCATTCTAGGAGTCTCTAGCTCCCCTAGGTTTACCATGCAGAGCCTTCTGGCTCACAAACACAGATAGCTCTTGATGGACCAGTATGTAAATCCTCATGGCTCTTCAATGCCATCTGGCTGCTGGGGTTGCTGGGGCAGTTTTGGGGAGCCCATCCAGCCCCAGCCTTGCAGCCACTGCAGGCAGTCCAGCAGCACCCTGCTAATCCACCTGCAGCTGGGTGGTGACTCAGCTCTCCCCACTTCCCCAGCCTGGGCAAAGCTGATTTGCTTTTTGGGCTGCTTTTATGGCAGAGATGGTGTTAAATAACAGTCGATATGGCAACCTGTCTTCCTACTGCTTAATTTTGAAGGAAAACAAGACTAAAATGAAAAGGCCTTTTAGTCTTTTATTTGTCATTTTACTAATTACAGTATTACAGCATTTTCAAGGCCAAATTGGTACTGTTTGGGGAGATTAGCAGAGTGCAAAACCTACTGTGGTGTATTATATAGTGGTGGCTCATGGAAGAAAAGTAGTTGAATTAAAATCTTTATGGTTTAATGTGTTTATCCTGATGCAGATTCCATATATACATATCTATAATAGCAACTGCACAACATTCAGCAATGCTTAAAACAGAATTTCTTCCCCATGAGAGAATGAATAAGTCATTTGTCATATGTTTCCTTTAATTCATGGCTACAGAGCATTTTAGAACTGCTTGATGTAAATCTGTCTCATCTATTTGACAACTCTGATATTGAGTCATTCATTTTTATTCTATGACTTGAAAATTTCTATATTGCAGCTAGAGATGGGTGGCTAAAGTGCTAGTTTTGGACTATGGCTAGAATGTAACAATAGCTTTTGACCCTAGCTCCAGTCCCAAGGAAAGTGAATTTGGCAATCTCATTTCAATTCATAGTGAATAGCTGTTCACATAAAAAAATCAGCACCTACCATTTGTCATACTTGGCAGCTTCTGTTTAAGAATGGTCCAGAACTGCATTACCATGGAAACTAAATTACCTACTCCTACTCCTGGCTCAGAAGGTGATTTTAGCCGGTGGTGGAGGTTTCATATCACTGACAGAGGGAGGTGGGGTAACCTGGGGGAACTGTGATGTGTGTGACCCATAAGGACGCTGGCCTCAGCCCTCCAGTTTGAGTATTGCCATCTTCTGGTCATGTGCCATTGGGTTCAGACCACATGGGTTTCTTACACATCATGATTTATTGATTGATTTTTCTTATGGTAACAGCTACCAGCTCGAATTAGGACCAGGGCTGTGTTCTGTTCAGTGCTGTACATACATATGTTCAAAAACAATTTCTACTCTGAAGACCAGGCAAGAGTGAGGAGCTCCATATACTCCTTTTAAACTTGAAAATTAAAACAAGATGAACTATTTGCTTGAGATTACGTAGGAAAGTGGAGGTAGACCTAGCAAATAAATGCCCATTTCTTCATTCCCAGTACCCATACAGGGTGTTACTTATCCAATCCACTCCATCCTTCTTCAGCATTGCCACAAATTTATGCCAGGTGAGTTGGAAATACCACATGATTGGATAATTTTTGTTCCTGTCATCTACTAAAATTACTGCTGATTTATAGCACAGTGTTTTATTTCAAGCTGCTCAGTCCTGAAGTGAATAAACTTAATGGATTAGAGATCAATGTTTACTGGACACTGGAAGTTTTTAAGGTTATTTAGATACTATATGTTGATTTTGTAATTGTAAGCAAAAACTGTGCTATAACCACTCCATCCTTCAATAATGACTGAAAAAAAAGATGATTTCAATCTGCTGAGCTGTATATAACATCCCTTTTCCTCACAGATACTGCTTCTTAGTGAGATGTAAGCTAGTGGAAAGGCTAGAAAATAAATAAACATAAAAAATCCAACAATAATATGGAATGCTCTTATGCTCAGAGAGCTAGAAACTCAGCAGAGAGAAACAAAATTTTGCCATTCCTAGTGTGGTGGCTTAGGTGCAAGAGCAAAAAACCCATCAAGGCCAGGCCGGATGAAGTTCTGAACAATGTGGTCTAGTGGAAGGTGTCTCTGCCCATGGTTTTTAAGGGCTCTTCCAACCCAAAACTATTCTGTGATTCTGTGAGCATCCTCTGAAGATTTGGCTCTTAGTTCTTCAGATTTGCACCATAGAGCAAAAGAGTCCTTCATTTCCCTGCTGGAGGTGGATGCTGCTGGGAGAAACAAGGTCAAGAGCACCCATCTCTGCAGGACACGCTGGCAATCTGTGGCTTTCCACCCCATGGACTCCTGCCACATCCTCCTTCATCCATGGGTCTGAACTGCTCCCATTTCTCATTACACAACAACAGTAGGGGCTGCTGAGTATGGACACCCTTCTTGCTTTGCCCTTGCCATGGCCCTGGCAGAATGTTTGGGTCTCTTCTGCTCTGCCTTTGCTTTTTATATGCATCTTTCCTATTTAAGTGTCACAGATCACTGCACCAGCTGATTAGCCTATACATGAATTGAATATAAAAGAGCAAGTCCCCAAGTTGTAGGTAAAACCTTTTGTGAGATTAACTGGCTAAAAATAAGATGGAAATTGGCTCTGAGCTTTTGAGAATCTGTCGCTTCCTCAGGCCACAGGAAAGAAGAGCAAGGGGTAGCACTTCATAATTAATTATGAATTTATAATTAATTTGAAGCCTGAATCAACAACCTACTAGAGAAACTGCTATTACTTCCTCTGGATTCCCAGAATCTATTAGAGAGTTTGTTCCTCACAAGCAGTTTTCATAATTTCAGGGCCATTTACTATTAAGTTTAATTTTTTTTTTCAGCATCTTAATCTTTTGTATGATCCTGGTTTTTGATAATATTTCTGTTTAAGGGACCAGATCAATAGCTGTATGGGGTCTCTAGGCTATATAAGTGAATGCAAATTTGTTCCCTCCCTGGGTAGGAATGATTTGTTTAGTTGGGGAGGTTTATGTACTATTTTGAAGGCTGGTGCTTTTGACAGATAAACAATGCAAAAATATTCTGTGTTTCTGCAGCACATAATCTGATGTTCATTGTATACAAAGACTCCTTGCTCTGTGCTATAAATACAGCTGAACTTCTCTCCCCTCAGAGTTGCGTGTGGCTTAAGCAGACTGGTAGGGTGGGATTTTGAAAAGCAGTCAAGGCTGACCTTTTCCTACCTCCCCCCTAACGACGATGGTTAAAATTCCTGCTGACTTCAAGGAGAGTGGATCTGGATCAGTGTTGAACACTTCTGAAAATCCCACCTGTAAAGCCTGCAGAGTTCATTATAGGGGCAAAATTTTGTATAAAGCCCAGCAGGGACATACAGAAATTGTTAGCAGCTTACTAATGGCCTCCACAGTGGATGTGTGTATTGAATTTAATTGGGCTGCATCCCAGTAAGGTCCTGATATGCTTATGATTAATTTTCTCTACAGTCTACCTTTAACTTTTCTTTGAAACTGGATGGATACTCCATATTTGCACTTTTATAAAAGACTGGCAGTGAAATAGAGCATCCAGGTAATTATGCCCCAAGGAAGGGCTGTGAGTGAGGTAGACACTCAGTTAATGTAGCTGGATGGTAGCAATTTGGTGTCAATCCCTCTTGGTGTCCTGCTAAAATAAAGCAACCTTCAACGTGATCCTATTTAATTTTTGTGGGTACAGGCATGGTTAAATTTCTTTGTATAAGGTCAGCTTAGTAGTGTGAAGACATAAAATAAGCGTTGAGCACAGTGACACACTTGAAAGGGCAGGTTATATTTATTCTGTGTTGTGTCAAGGGCATGCTGCTTGCTAACTGTAATTAGACAGTGTATCTGGAGGTCTGTGGCCAAATAGCAAAGATGTCTTTGCAGAGTATAAAAGGACTATTGTGTTAGTCCCTGGTCTCAGAGGGTATGAAGATGTTTCCCTCTCCTGTCTGTTATTACTCATACTTGGTTACTTTTATGTAAATTCAGCCATGAGGAGAGCTGACAAGACTGTGACATGAAGAGATTTCACCTTTTTCACTGAAACAGGGCTTTTATTGTCTAGTAATACTGTCTTAGTTCTCTGCAAAGGAAAGAAAGAGATGTTATTGAAAATCCCATAATTAGCAGCTTAAGGTATAAACCATATAGAACCCTCTGTTCTACGATAAACCCCTTAATTAGCTTTGTAGGAACTGTTTAAAAGCAAGCATACATGCATCCTTATCACAAAATAATTATTTGCAAATAAACTCTTTCTCAACGTATCTTAGGAAAACACAAGATTATTAGTTCGCAGAGTTAAGCCAGCGGAGTAGCTGAAAAAGCATGAAAAGAGCTACAGAAGTTCTTTTCAGAATCCTGCTCTCTTTGGCATTATTTCTCTAAAGCTTGATTTATCAAGAGGAGAATACAGTATTTGGTTTCCCCACAAGTAAGCTCTTTTCATGTTTTGTCTTTGAAATGAAAATCGTCTTTTGGAACAAATATCAGCTCTATCAGATAACTGCATGCTTGTCATCCCTAACAGTGGGCTGGCAGGAAGACTGGGCGAGGATTTTTCTGCAGTACATTGAGTACACAGTGCTGGCACTAGATCAAGAATCAATTCCTCTGATATCGAAATATTGACTTGGCATGGCCAGTCTGATTTAAATGCTTATCATTCTTGACTTTGTAGGCTACATGCATACTGCAAACATTTTTCATTGTGGGTTTGAGAATAAACATCTTTACAGCTGCCTGGCCATTCCTAGCAGAATAACAAAGGGGCTGTGTGCGTGTATGGGAGCCTGTGTGTGTGAATGAAATTGCCAGCAGATTAATGCAACTGTCACTTCTGTGTAGGGCCATTTAGAAGAAGTTGAGAAGGGTATTTTTAATACTTGGAATTACACAGCATTGTTTCTCCAAGTGCAAACACGGGTTTCACTGCTCAGTCTGGATAGGTCTGGCCACTGAGCCGATGGAAGGGAGAACACAAACAAACCCTAACACAACTATTAAAACATTTTAAAATTTTTGCAATGTGAAATAATGCTACTACTAATACCACTAATAAAAAAGTAAAGATAATTTCCCATAGGCAATCAGAACACCTATTAAGTTAGCAACAGCGTTTAATTGGCATTATGGCATGCTTCAGTGAGGAAGACAATGGATCTTGCGGGTGCGCAAGTGGAACGCATTTGCATTTCATAGATGATTAAAATAGATTTGATTGCATTTGTCTGAAGCCTGGCAAGTGAAGGCACATCTGCTGCATTCGATGTGCCCTGCGTTTCCTAGGACTAATGGAGTGCACTGAGTCACCGCAAGACGGGCTTTTACCTCTGAAAGTCCCACAGCACCTTCTGCTGCACGGCCAGCTCCTTTGTTAGCCCTGGAGACCTCTTCTTATAAAGAATTGATGTAAAGTAGAGCAAGAAGGGAAGGATTTGAGGCAGTGAACCTGTCTTCATCTGGTTATGCAAGAGCCCAAGGGCTTTCTGCTGCTTCAAGGTAGAATTTATAAGGTGAGATGAAAGGTAATTTAAGTCATTAATTTACGTTAAGGGCTGGCAGAACAACAACGGCACATTTAATCTTGCTGTGAAAAAAAATTGGTGATTCGCAGAGTAGGGGTCAGAATTAGGGATCTGATTTCCTCTTCCATTCAGCTTAAAAGGGGCTGCTTCAAAATGGAGAGTTTTATTTACTAGAAACATAAAGCTGAGTTAATTGTCTTTGAAAAAAACATCCAAGAACTTTAAATATAATATAGAAAGCAATTAATTAATGGTACTAAAATGTTTTCCTCCTGCTTTTCATTACTTTCCCATCTAAATTCAACATTATAAAAACACTCCTGGCAGCAGTTCAGCTCAGACTTGTCACCCGCCACCCGAGCCCTGTGAAGGACAAGGGCTGCCCTTGCTCTGCAAGGGGAAATACTCTCTCCTGTGAGAACCTTTCCCTCTCCAGCTCAGTGGCCACTCAGCAGCTTTTTTTTTGGCAGTGCTGTGCCTTTTTGCCAGCCAGTGTAACCATTCAATGGTTGATGCTCTTGTCCTTCTCTATTACTTACTCCACTACACCAAGTGTGTCTCCTGGACTCTTACTGGGGTCCTTGTCTATGGATTCTGCTGTTTATTATTTCTCTACTCCAAAGTGCCTTCTATTTTTGCTGCCTTTGTGTTTCTTCTGCTCTTGCTACACGTTGTGCTCTGCTGTCCTTTGTTCTCACGACGTTGCTCTCTTTCATGTGCCAAATGACTACTCTTCCCTCTTTGAGGAATGTCTCTTAAAAACAGATTGCTCTTACCTCAAAGAGTGAAATAAAGAGGAGCTGGTTTGACTGGGAGAACCTGGAAAATATTCCTCCTCAGCTGAAAGGAGTTGGTCCAGGACACTAATGTTTCAGAATAGTTGGACGTGTTCAAGAGCAATTATGATGGGTTACTAAAGGAGCAGGTTTCTTGGATGGCTCCTGTGCTGCCACGCCCAGTGGTCCTTGCGTGGCTGTGGCCGTGATTCTGCCCTGCACCCTCTGCACTGTGGGCTCTTGGTATTCCTGTCTTTGAGTCCCAATCCTTGCTCACAGCATCCCTGCCATCACTACGAGGTGTACAGCTCTGCCATTGCTCATTTCCTGCCTCTCACTCCTTCCACTGCTCAGCTCCCTCAGGAACAGCCCCGGCACTGCCCATCTTGGGATAGTAGAGCAAATAGTCCCTCTGCCATTAGGAGAGCTCAGATATCACCTGTGTCTTGTGCTTTTCACTGGGATATTTCTGCATCCCTTGCTCTCTGAACTCCTTTTCTCTTGGCTGTGGTCATGCCTTGTTGGTCTGGATGTGTTGTAGGACAAGTTCCATGGGCTGGGTGGTAGCCGTGGGAGATCAAACACACAAGTGCTGGAATTTTTTAAAACTATGTTACTTTTGGAATGAAAATTACTGGGGATGTATGTCACATTGTTAAAACAATAATTAAATTTTGCCTATTGTGAGTCTTATTTTAATCATGTATATGTTGCAATTTTTTCCCATTTTACTTAAAGTATTCCCATAGAGAAAGAGTGCTTATAAAAAATTTCTCACCATTTATTGACAGTGCTTTTCTCTTCAGCTTTGTTGGTATTTAATCATAGCCCCTGGAGACAAGTTGCACATATTAACCTGTCAGAGAAATGTTAAAATTGTGTGACACTTAAGAATATATTCAGAAAGTCCATAAAACCATCACAGTGGTTCTGTTTTTTCTCCTCATCTGGTCATGTATTTTAACAACATTTCTCCATATACAGAATCTCTCACGCTATTGTTTTTCAATGTGGTCTCCCAGTTGGAAATGGCTTTTTGGAGGTTTTTGGATCACTGGCCAGAGAAATGTGGACCCTTGCTTGTGACCATCACCTGGTCTAGGGTCCCTAAGACGTCAAGACAAACAGAAGCCATGATCCAAGGCCTCATTTCAGTACTTCTGCTGGGCTGTAGGTAAAGCATCAACACAAAAACAAGAGCTGAGCCCTTCTGAATGCTAACTGATGGAGTAGTGTGGGCTATTATCTCCACAAAAAAATGACTAGCTGCCTGACCTATGATTGCTTATGCATAGCTCCTCTTATAAATTGCTGGTGATATTTGTTCTCTATGAATCCCCTAATGGACCAAGACATCTCATTAAGCTATGGGGAAGGTCTGTTTCCTTGGGTGCAGCTGGCCCTTTCTGAGGATGGAGTGGAAGGTAAGGAAAGGCCAAGGGAAAAAGAGCTTGGAGAAGGAAGAATGATGATCAGTGGTGCCTGCTTTTGAATAATGTTTTCATGCACAGGTTTCAGATGGTTAAATATGAATTTAGGCATCCAGCTTTAGACACACAGTCTGGGAAACAAACATTTCAGAGTGCACTCTGGATCCTGCAGCCAAGAGAAGTCCCCACGTAAGACAAATTGATGTTTCCACATGACAACACAGACACCAAACTCAGGGGGAAATATGGCTTTTAGCTTCAACAGTGTTTATCTGTGGTAAATGCTGGGGATATTCTTTATCAAGGCATATAAATAAATGTTTGTGTTTAGGCCTGTCCTTGAAGCAGTGCAGTATGGAATATAAAAATCATAATTAATACACAGGTCATGAGTTTGTAGATTTAATTTTTATTCAAATAAGGATTCTTTTTATGTAAGCATGTACATGCTAAAAAATTGTTTACCATGTTTCAGAAACACAAACATAAGGCTAAATTAAGCTTGATCAGTCAAGTCTGACTGTATCCTCTTTAATATACCATGGCTGACAATTCTAATCGTGAAGCTTGCAAGCTGTAGAAAAAGCATATTTTTTATACACCTTTGGGAGAGAGCTGGTAGCTTAGAAGTTTCTCTCCCTATTTCAGAAAGAAAAATGTTCATATGCAACAGAAAGATCTTTATTTGAAGGCAAAAATAGCACCTCTCTGTCATGTGCTCTAATTAACTTGCTGTGATGTCGCTCTGGTGATGGACACAGAAATAGACATTTGCGTTCCTAAATCCTGAAGTAGAAAATGAGGCATGAGTCAGGAGGATACAAGAGGGCAGAACTCATTTTCTTTTAATTACTTTTATTCAGGTTATATCATCCAGCAGCTGTTCAAGTTTCATTTCAAGATGTTGGATCCTCCTGAAATCCCAGCGTGTCATTTTTAATGGGTCTTACTCTCTTCTCCCTTATACATTATATAAGATTTTATATCTAAGTGCTGATAGAGAATGTAGACACTGTGAACAGTGTTCCCATTCACTGTTGAAGGATATAATTGTCCATCAAGTCTCTGACAGTAAAATAGAGGAGGCAGAAACTCTACAAAAAATGTGGCCAAACAATATGAGAATTCTCATTAGTAAACAAATAGCCAGGGAAGTGTCTAACTGTTCCTCCAGCTGGCATACACAAGTACCAAGGCCTGCTTTGGGGAAAGGCAGTGCGATTCAGAGCTGCATGGCACATTTTGGATGACTGTAAAGGCTTCACCACAATCTCTGCTTGGCACCAGAGCTTCAGGGAGCTTTGCTCACTGTGGCTCTAGATGGAGCTGGCAAAATTAAAGCTGTAGCCAGGTGAATGTCACTCCCATGTGGCTCTCTCTGCTTTTTGGTCTGCAGGGCAGGCTTGGCTGAGGGCACAGGAGGCCCTCCCCAGGTACAGTCCTGCTAGATACCTGCCAGTCTTCTGGCGGCTGTCACCACTGTCAGATTCAAGTCTTCAGTTCCAGGGCTTCCACTGAAGCCCTGAAATGAGAATAACATCGCTCTGTGTTCCAGCAACATCTGAAAATAAAGACATAATGCCTCCTGAACCAGCACACGCATCCTGCAGCTGAGGCTCGCCATGTGTCTGTGACTGCTGCTGAAGGCCGTCACTGCCCTTGAGGAGCAGCAAACTTGTGGAGAAGGCAACAGATGGACTTGCTGGGGACTGCATGAACTTAATATGTTTCCAATAATTTTCCTGCCTTTTTTGAGAAACAGTAGGAAAATGTGAAACACTTAGAAAATTCTGGTTTTCAGCTCCTCTTATATAGTGGCTGACTTCTTCTAATGATGGATGGTGGACTGAACTTTCTATGTGTGTCAGTGGACTTATTTTTCACTGCAAGGCCTGTAAGCACACCCTCTTGCAGGAGAGCACTTCTGTGAGGTTTTTTTTGGAGGTAGTTCTTTTCCATGCCCTCTTGGGATATTGGGTGAAAAGTAACTACGTGGCCTTCTAATTTCAGATGTGACCGTGAAGGAGTACAGGGTGCCTGAGACAGCATGAAAAAAGCTATGTAGAAAATCTTAGAAGTCCAGGTCAAAAAAAGGGAAAAAATCTGAAAATAAGAATATCTATATAGAGACCACATTATCTGTACTGTTTGAGAGTATTTGAAAGTCTGTAAGGTCTCTGAAGCATATTTTCTATGTACATTTAGGATGCCTTGACAATATAAATCAATATTTCAGTATTTAAAATCTAGGAAATGAAATGTGTATAAAATGGAACTGCCCGAATGAATTTTGACAGTCTCTCCTACATGCATTATTTATTTTTTATTGTTTTATTTTTTACAGATGTGGATGGCGACTGAACTGCTGCTGTAAACTTGTACCCAGGCAGCATTAAAACACATATTATTGGCTGAGTTCATAGTAATGATGTAGTTTAGTTATAAAACAGCTTTTGTTACAAACAACTTTACAAGCTTTAAATATATATCAAACTACTGAATATATGAGAACTATATTCATCTATACCTGAAATGCTTTTATATGGAATAGGTGATTCATAGCAGATCCAGAACACATATAAAACTTCTGAATATATATTTAGCAAAGGAAGTGAAGGCTATTTTAAATTTATGTTGAGCTGGAATTAGAAAGTGCCCACAACAGTGCATTAACAGACAAACTCCACCAAAGAGAGAGCCCTGTATCCTTAGGGTTTACAGACTGACCAGGGATTTGATTTAATCATCTACTTCCAAAGGGCCACCTTAGCTGACCATCACAAGCAGCATGCTGTGCCTCTGGTTTCCCAGCCCAACAACAGCATCACTGGAAATCAGCACCTCAGGGTTTTACAGCACAGACCTGTGTCCTGAAGGTCCCACGTGACCTTGGGCCCATCCTTATTCAGCTTCCCTGTTGCTCAGCCTCTCTGAGTCAAACATGGAGGCTCAATACTACTGAATAAATAAACCCTGAAGTCCACACTGTTTTAGCATTTTTTTTTTTTTTTTTAATTATTATTCCCTGTTTAAGCTTTTTTCCTCCCCCCCTGCAAGCTCTATAAATTTAAGATTCTTCCAAATGAATGCAAATGGCTCTTATTAGAAAAACAGAAACCAGAAAATCACTCCAGGACAAAAGCTATCCGCAGCATGTTTTAACGTTCAAATTAGAGTACCCTCCCCAGTGCTAAAATGGGTAAAATGGGATTTATAATGGAAGTGCTGACATGCTTACCAGACCCTATTGGCCTGTTGCTCTTTTGTCCTTCAAGTTATTAAAGTCTAGCCTGGTTGCCTAAGAGACAGGGTAGCTACTTAGAAGATATTTAGCCATCAGTAAAAATTAATGTCCAACGTATTTACTGGAAAAAAAAACCCCACTTAATTAAGTGCTCAAGTTATACAAGCCACCCACCAACTACAAGTGTGTTCTGGCAACAGAAGTGTTGTTGTTGCCCTGGTTCTACTTCATGATGTTATTTTTTTAAGTAAATGCATTTTTCAGCCTAACAGTTCTGGCTACAGCATATTGATAAGATAACTCTGCACTCAAAGGGAGACAGAGTATTTTTAGTCTTCTTTTCCAGTTACCAGTAGTTAATTAGTGACACTGTTGTGAGAGTGTTGATTCATTAAGAGTCTTCTCATTAACAGTCTGACTTTTATATGTAGAAGAAAAAGCCAGGGAAAGTAACGAGGCACTCAGCATTTTCTTCTGCTTCTTTGGTACTTGTATCTTTTGTAATGTCAACAGATGAGCTGGAAGCTTTCAAGACTGTAGGTTTTAAGCCAAGCTTGAGTGTGTGCAGTCTATTTTTTCTTAATTTGCACACTTAATGTGATTTCAGGGGCAAATTTTTATCTTTCTTGCATAAGAGGTAGATGGCAACTGCATGTGAAAATCAGATGTGAAAATTCTGTTCTTAAATTGCTTTTAATTGGAGCCTTAAAGGCTAACATGGAGACACTGGGGAAAATATGACTTTTGCTATGTTATTTAAATAGGCTGTTAGCCCCATCCCTAAACTTTATATGGCTTTGGATAGATTAGGAGGTCTCTGCTAAGCTATCAAATATATCATACTCATGTAAATTCCTTGCAAATATATAAATATGTATTTTTTGTTGTTTATAATTACCATTTAATTGTAGGATCATATTCCATAGCTTAACATTTATACAATGCCTGATACTTTAAGCATTGCACAAACATTAACTAATTAATAAAAACATCTGAGCAACTCTTCTGAGACTGTCATATTCCAAAGAGGTAAATTCCTCTTCTTGAAAAATAGGATTGTTCAAGCAAACACGCTGTAAGCTTTTAAATGGCAAATCTAAAATGACACAGTGGGACACCATTTCATGCCTGAAATCTGAGCACAAAGCCTTTATTTTTCCATGATATTTCTTTTTCTCCAGTCTTGTAAATAAATACTTGGTGATGACTTAGAAAGCAGAGGGGAGGAAGGCCAGAGATGAACTTGACATTGGCATGCACTTTGTTTTTATCTGCGTATAGTATTTCATTGGAATATAATAGTACACTGACTTATGTATTCTTTCCATCCTTAAATTCAACAGGACTCTTCAGTTCTGTCGTCAAAAAAGCAAAAAAAAAAAGCAAAGCAAACTGTATGGATTTAACCTTTGTTCTCCTTCATGAGAATTCATTAAACAAGTGTGTGGCTTTTAAGCATTTAACGAGTTATTTTGGCTTTGAAAGGTCTGATTTAGTGATGCAAAACTATGTGGTTATCTCTGGCTTGCAAACAATTCTGAAAAGCTCAAACCCAACCCATAACATATTGTTTGATAATTTTAAGCTATTCTGGCCCTTCTATTTTCCTACTCAGGGCTTTGCTTTCCATGATAATCTTACAGTTCTGGTCCCCTCTGTCTCAGTCAGAGATGACATTCAGAGCACATGTGACCAGCAAGTTGCTATTGCTGTGTATTTTTATATTCGGCATTGTTTCTGTAGAAAATCAGGACAAAACAAATCTCCACTGTTGGCATGTTGAGGTTTAAGGCAGACACAGTGATAAAAGATGCGTGAGCAAAGGGCAAAAACTGGCTTAAGGAGAATGGGGTATGCCTGGAATTTTTTTTCCCTTGGAAGTTACCTTTTTGAAAAATATTTTTTTAATATTTTGTTGTTTAAAATAGGAATGTTAGTGGCAAGTGATTTTTAATTTTAGGTTTCCTACTTTCTTTCTTCTCAGCCCTGACATCTGGGGCAATGTGGATACAACATATTTTTAATCATCCTTTGCGAATTTGAAAACAGAAAATATGCAAATATCTGATGAAAAAAAATGAATATGGAAAATGTTTTTTGCAGAACTTTCTGTTTTCTAAAATCTTCTAAACATACTTTACATTTTGGGAGCAGACATAATTAAAAGGCTGCAAGCACAGCATAAAGGCTGCAATATCACCTTAGGTTTATTTCACTTGGGGAGTAGTGTTAAGGATGAATGCTTTGGCAGCAGGGAGCCTCAGAAAGTTAATCCAAAAATTAAATTGCGAAAAGGGGGTTGAGGAAATGAAAATGACACTGACATAAGCAGCTGGAATCTCAGAAACCATCCAACGGTTTGATCTGTTGCCATGTTGTCTGCATGTCATGTCTTATATATAAGACAATTTAAAAATAGTGAAAAAAATATTAAAGTTAATGTAGTTAATGTAGATGTGATTTCACAAGAGATGTGCCATTTATTTTATTTGACAGCCAGGAATAACTAAATGGGAGTGAGAGCAGGAGGGTATGATGGCACCATATTCATTTCCTAAGTAGGATTTCAGCTCTAAAGCAGCTTTCTGCAACTTCTGATCACAGTTTCCCTTCATAGTGTTCAACATGCTACATCAATATTTATACATTTTAGATAACCAGCCAATGTCCTACAGCCCAATGTACTTTTTGTGGTGTGTATTCTCTATCCAAGGAACTGTGTTTAAGCTTGTCACTTCCGTGAATACCACTTCAAGCATAAACTCTGGGCTCCTTTATAGCAAGATCCTTATAGCAACATTTGGCTGCATGGTGATGACAACAGTTTGATAGTATGAGATGAACAGAGATTAAAAAAAAAAAAAGTCTTCTAGTGAGACACTCTACACAGAACTGCCTAGAGCAGAAGGGAAATTAACAGTCACTAAGTGTGAATTTACAAGGTCTCTTCACATTAATAAATTAAAATACTCTGAAAAGAGAATCAACAGATCTTAGCAGACTGGACAACACGAATAGAGCTGAAACACAAAATAATTAAAAATCATATAAAAGTAGAGGAATTTAGGATCGGTCATGCATGATCAAAGTTGTGTTACTCTACTTAGAATAGAATCCCTGCAAATAGAGCTTAAAGCCATCCCAACCACTGCAAATTTTTTTAACCTAATCAATCACTGCACGATTGTGCCTTAAATCTGCAGTTCTTAAATATTTGAAAGATACTAATTAATATATTAATAAAAATATGCAAGATATTCAAGATAAGGATATCCATAAAAAATATCCCCAAACATCCCATATGGTTTTCCACTTACATCAGTGTGATGTGAGAGTCCAAGGCTTATTTTCAGTGGCTTTGCTAACGGATCTTGTCCTGCCTTGAGCCAGCCACTGGCAGCGAGTTTGCTATATAGGGGGTGAGCAAAATGTGCTGCTTTGCTGTAGGGGCTGTGAGGTGCCTCAGCCCTTGGGCTGGAAAAGGAGAAAAGCACAGGTTCCCACACACTATTTTGCACATTTTCACGTTTTTAAATACAGTTTATGACCCGTGTGAAAGATTTCTTGTGTTATTGAGGAGGACTGAATAATCTGTCTTTTTCTACTCTGCTTATAATTTCATCAGAAAGCTCAGATATTCTGCTCCAGATCCTCAGCTGGCAGGAGTCACTAGCTACCCCACAGCTGGAGGGGGTCTAGTTTATCTCAGCTTCTGGAAGCTCAGTGATGCAATTTTTGGAAGGTATTTAGGCTTCTATTTCTTTGTGCACTTTTTCATAATTAGTTTTTATTTGTTAGATTTTTATTCGTCTTCTTCAATTTTTTCCTAAAATTTCTAATATCTGCTTCACCAGTAAATGAAAATCCCTATTCTTTCCACACCACTATTTTAAAATGACACTTTGCTTTCAATTAGAAACTATGCTAATGGTTTTGATTTCTTTTATTTTTCTTATTACTATTGATATCTACAGCTGCTGAAATTTTTAACATACTTACATTTTTTAAAATAATTTGACTGAAAAATAGCTGGATGTCTCTCAGACTGCTGTTCCGGAAACCTCACAATTTGCAGTCTTCAATTCAATTTCCATTAGAGATCACTGTGGTATTCAGCACAGGGCACTATGCAATGTCTAAGCAGTGTGCAGAAGTCCCTAGGGACAGTGCAATATGGTGAAGGGAGGCACCCACAAGAGAGTGTTGTGGGACTGTGCTGCTGGAAGAGGTGAACTTTCAGATGTATTCCAAAGCAAGCAAAGATGTATTTGCAAAAACAAGCAAACTTTCTGCCCATTAATCTGGCTGTTGGAGCAGCACTGCTCATGGAGCAGGGGGTGAAAGAGCAGGAGGTGGGTGTGCAGGTGAGGGCAGCTGTTGAATTTGAGATGGTTTACCATGCAGAGAGATGTCTGAACTGAAATGAGTAATGCAAATATAGGTACTGCAGAAAGTAAGAGAAAGCTGAGGGGAATAAGAGTGTTTAACAGACATGGAGTTACTGGGATTAGACTAGAAAGTGCTCTGCTATGGGTGCTACCACTGCTGCCAGCATCTAGTACTTCATGCAGGTTGCTAACAAAGGGCATCTCCATATACAAAACAAGGTACTGGGCTAGACAGAGTTTTTCAAACAATCTTCCAGGCCAGTGGCAAAACCTGGGGTACATCTCACTCTCCAAAAACTCCATTGCTGTGGGCACAGAGCCTGAGCCTAAGTACTGGCATCAGCATTGGGACAGAGCACCAAGGAGCCACGTGTGGGTTTTCCGAGTTAGCTTGGACTATGATTTTTAATCATACTTCTAGAGACCAAGATGAAGGTCACTCAGCCCTTTTGGCTAATAGTGACCATACATTGTCTGAATAGCACCATGTTCTTACTCACCTGACACTTTCCCAGACAGCTGAATTCAGATATTGCTGCATATTTTTCATTTAAGGAACAAAATGGCAGGAAATGGAGGAACAGAAAGGGAAAGAGCAGTGGCAAAGCTGAGTAGGTTTTGTGTGTGGCTGAAGGGCAAAGAACATACAGTAGGGAGAAACCCTGGAAAGGGGAGGGGAAGGGTGATTAGATAGCCTAATACGTTTTTTCTTCAGCGTTTAATTTCCTTAGGAGAACATGCTGCATTTTATGTCAGTGACAGATAATGAAGGAGTCAAAAGATAATAAGCTTGGTATTCAGAGAAGATCCCAAGAAGTGGTGTGTTACAGGGCTGTTTGGAAAGCTAAAATTCTCTGGTGATAGGAGATGGATGAGTTGGCTGAATGCCCCATGAGATTTTCCTCAGCCAATCTAAAATTAATTCCCCTTCATAATTAAAGTACATTTTATATTTTTAGGAACAGTTCTCTAAGTGGTTTTTGGTTTGTTTTTTTTTTTTTTCTGTTGTTTTTTTAATCCCCTACTCCTTCTTACTGTGTATCAGAGCCAGCCACTTTAATTATTAGTTTTCTTGATTTAGGCTGAAGAACATCCCAGAATGTTCATGTCTGTCTGTTTTAGCTGCTCATTTGATCTTGTATCCATTCTATAAGCTACCATGCATTTCTTTCTGCAATAGATCTTTAAGGCAGTGACTTGCAAGTATTAGCTCACAGATAAGGAGCTGTGACACAGTGAGAAAATGCAGGTGTCCCAGCGTCCTGGGGTGATGAGTGATGGACTAGGATTTTGAACTTCAGCCTCTCATTTTTTGGACTGTTTTTTCTGCCCAGTAATCTAGGGCTGATATCTGTATCAGGAGTTATGTAGGTGACATGCAGATCCATGAAAGTGGCATTCAGTGCAGTGGAACCTCCCACAATGGGCCAAATGGAGTTTTCAAAAAGATGCTGCACTGGTTTGTGCCTGATCCTCCCACAGTTGTGGATAAAGCTTCCACTGGTTTCAGTTCAGATGGTTCCACTTCTGAAGCCTGCTGATAAAGTGAATCAATTTTTCATTCCATTTTTTTAGCATGCTTTGGTGGAAACTTCCTCTGGGGTAAACCCAAACCAGCTCACTCCCACCTCCCTCCCATTTTTCCCTGGGACTGTTTAACCAAGAATATCCCAGTACTGACCCCAGCTCACAAGCCAGCTTCTGTTCCTGCTGAAGGGAGTGCAAGCCTAGCATCAGGAACAACAGCAGCATCTGACCCTAATTTAAACTAGTTGCAAATTGGAAGATGGAAACCGTAGTATATGTTGGCAGATTTCCTGGTGTTCCCAGACACTGGATCACTGCAATTCATCTGAATTCCAGTTTACCCCATAGGAATACAATGAGTCAATTAACCCTTTAAATAAATCAACTAATTCCAGAGCAATTGCACAGCATCTGTTTCTGCATTTTATCAGTTGCATAATAAAAATCTTCCTCTTGTCTTTCTGTTTCCTATTGCATTCTGTGCTTTGGATAAATATCACCAGTGCCTGCCAAGTCACAGTTGCAGAGACCTACTGCAGAAAATGGAACCAGAGACACATACTGGGAGAAATCGTCTTTAATGCAGTGCTTCAAATTGAATGCCTGCAGTGCTACACAGAATCACAGAGTGGTTTGTGTTGGAAGCAACCTGAAAAATCATCTGGTTTCATGGCAAATTTAAAACTAAAATCCACACCTCATTAACAATGAATCCTGATGAGTAAGTTAAGTAGAAGAAACATCAATAATTTATGGTGATGAACTCCGCATTTTCCCTCTCCCTTTTTGTGTTGTGTCTGTCTTTGGAAGCCTGTAGCATGTTACAAATGAAGTGCCACAGATGAGCTAGAAATAAAAAGCTAGGAGGTTTTCCAGGGAGACAGATAATAAATACAGAACCTCCACAAATGCAAACACACATGCTCTGGTCTGTTAAGAATTTTGAATCACACAGTGTTTTATCTTCTCAGAATTTCCCAAGTGGCAAAATATATCCCCAGGAAAAGACATGACAGCAGACGAAAAGCAAAGACAACCAGGAAATAAAATTCAAATCAGAAAGCCTACCATAATACAGTTCAGAATTACTTGTTCCCCGAATGATAAAGGAAAAGTAGTAGTCATGACAATGATCAATTTTGCTCGGAGAAGGCTACCAATTTAACAGTGGATAGACATCTTACAGATATGCTGGCTGAAATAGAACAGAGGGAATGAACCAAATTATTATATTTCCAAGTTTCAATTAGCTTATGTATTTTTACAGAGTGCTTCGGAATAGGGTCCAAAATCATCCTTTTATGTTGGTGTTTGTCACTCTGTGTTATTTCTTCTGTTGCCTAAAATGGACTTACCTTAGAGTTTTATTCTACTTTAGTTCCCAGATCAGATATCCTGTGTGTAACACTAGGAGGTACTTTTTTTAGAAAGCCTACTAATGTTGGTGATCCCTTTTATGCAGCTTTATTACCGCTACCTTCCTTTTTTGCATAAACCCTTGGCAATATATTTTCTGCTGGTAAAGGACATTATGGAATCAGGTGTTCCTTAAAGGAAAAATCTTCCTTCTTTTCAATGACCATACTAGCTCTGTTACCTTGAATACAATAAAAATACCCAGAATATTAATATCACGAAACTTTGAATTAAGTAATTTCTTTGTTTAAAGTCCTCAATTTTTTCATTATAAGATGTCAATTCTTTTATTCAGAGCCACAGTATAGGAATCTTTCCTAATGTGAAAGTCTCCTTTGCTTCTGTTTTAGGTAGTCGTGTCATAAAAGTGTGCTGAAATCAAATCTCAGTCTGTCTGCTTATAATGAGTGCAATTTTCAGGTGAGGCTGACATTGTTTCAGCAATCACTAAGAAGAAACGCTGAGGGCTGGAATGGAGAGTCAGAGTTGTCCATGGTAAAAAAGCAATAGTAAGTGTGTGGTAGGCAGTGAAGAAAGTCATAATGTGGTAAAACCTTCCAGCTCTAGTGAATCCATGGTTTTCAAATAGCCAGGAAAACTAGAGACTGTTATTCCCAGTCTCATGTTGAACGTTGATGTCTCTCTCAAGTAACAGGATTAAGGCACCAATGGTGTAATATTTTGGGGAGTGAAAAGTGCTCTCCTGAATACCTGAATGTTACTGTCCTGTACTGTTTTACTTTTGAGGTTGCTCTGAGAAATAGTGATGATTTGGTTTCACAAGCATGGTTTCAATGAGGAAAGAAGGTTCTATGGCCATACATCTCCCAGGCTGTGTGTTTGTGGGATCCCTGCTGGTGACAGTGGAGATGTGCTGTCAGGTCCTGCATTTATTCCTCAGGCATGGTCAGATTCCTGGTTTGTAGAGGTTTACCTGTGAGATTACTTTAACAAAGTTGGGGTGCTGCAAGGAAAGGAAGTTTGAGAATTTTAATTAGAATATCATTGTCTTACATCTTGTCATTGTTATAGGTCATAGGTTAAGGTGACAAGTAAGCTCTACAGGGTAATGTTTTGGCAAGATTCAAAGTGGACCTCTGAGATTGGAGAGCATTGAGAATATGGCTGTACATATATTTTTTTTCTTATATATCTGTTAATTTCATTCATATAGGCCTAACGCTCTATTAATAAAATTTTCCAACAAGAGATTATTTATAGGCTATCAATCATGATTATTATATGAAGATTTAAAGGTTTAGAGACAGGTCTATGAGAATGATTTTTAATTAAAGTTTGTTGTGACCTAAATCAGGTGGAAAAGCTGAACTAATGGTTAGTATCTGGGCATAGTAGGAGAGGTGATGATGCCACCTTGGGAACAGGGCATGGAGGTACAGACTGGTGGCAACCACAGTGGCAAGGATGACATTAATGTGAAGGTGAGTTAATTGATATTACATGGTTTTGATATTACATAGTTTTGTCTACACAATTAGTAAGTGAGGTAAAATGGTTCTTTTTAAAACTGGGTAGGTCAATTTGAGTTGGGTAGCAGGGTTTGAAAAACCCCTTTAGTAGTATTATAAAAAGAATCCTCAACCTACTGAAATTATCTTGGTTAATTTTCTACTGATCAGACTCTACAGTCTGAAGGACAAAAAAATTTCTGCCTTTATAAAAATTATTTGAACCCTAAATAAACCCCCTGTTCCTTTACAATGAAAATAAAATTTTTATTTGTTTAGCTCTTTCCTTAAGAGTAATTGGCACTTACTGATCACAAAGAATTTAGTGAAAACCCAGAGGGTCAGAAGAAATTGTAATATTAAGAGAAAAAGAAGAGGAAGATGAGAAATTACTTTAACACTTCAAGTGATATGGTATGAAAGCAAGTAGGCTGACAGGTTCTTAGTAAAGGAATTCAAGTCCTTTTACAGACCAATCTATAATTGCTGTACCATAACTAAAACACAAAAAGAATGAAGTTGTGACAGAGGGTCACACTTGCAGCTGCTGTTAGGAGCACAAAAGGACGAGGCAGGCCAGCAGGAGGTCAAGCAGGAAAGCTTCTACTTCATTTTTCTGACTCCATAATATATACAATTTTACAGACAGGCCAAGATTGGCTGCACAGGTAGCCACCTCTTCGACCTCATTGGTGAACATCACCATCAATCATCTTTCTCCTCCTAGAGAGGAGAAGTATGTAAAAAAAGACAATTTTCTAAAAACATACATCGTTTACTTGAAGCTGCGTAAGAACAAAATACGAACAGTGAAAAGCAGGCAAATTTGAGGCAACATGAAGCTGTTACCAGAAACGCCTAAAGTTTAGTTTTGTATCAACAGGTAAGGAACTGTGCTTGGCTGTATTTTCAGTGCCTGACTAGAAAGATAATAACAATTATTTCTCAGGGATTGTTTTACAGAAAATTTAAAGATGTATGCTGTGTGTATCATATAATTGGCATCTGTATTGCCTCAGGAATGAATCAATGTAATCCAAGACTGCAGCTACATAAACTTCCCCTCTCCTGTAAGGGAAACTTTTCCTTGGGTAAGAGTAAGCTGCAGAGCCATGATGAATTGCATAAAAACCTGTTTAACTATTTCCAGGCTGAATTGAATAAGAGAGACTTTATTAATTTCAAGGGTATCTTTAAAATTTTATTTATTTTTGGATTGGAAATAAAGATGAAAATAATTATGAAGAAAAATAGATATTCCACTAATTTCTGTATCACTCTAGTACAGGAAATTGTTTTTAGAGCAGTACTTCTGCTATTTATCTCAGGTGCAGATTTGCCAGACATCAGGACTCAAAAAGTAGGAAGGAAAATGTCATTGGCACAGCCTTGTACAACCCATGTGCCCCACATCGCTAAAGGCAGTAGCTGCCACAGGCCTGGTCTTATTGCTGTTTCTTCATTGTCAAAATAGCTGGAGAAATCACAAGACTGTTGGATACACACCAGAAAGTATTTTCCATACCCTTCCTGCGTATTAGGGGAAACAATGGATTTTAAGAAGGCAATGAGGAAGGAATATTTGAATAGGGTGTGAATGTCCATTGCATAGTACAAATGGTTTAAAGAACATCCCTGAAAGCTGGTGCCATGAAAGCACTCCTGCCACTGCCAGACATGCACTGTGACTTTCAAAGTTAGGATTTTTCTCGTTTTACATGATGTCCACCAGCCCATTCTTATTTGGGGTAATATTTTGGACTCCATCCTGCTGTTTTTCTTCATGCATGTAGGTGCTCTTGTTCTGGCCCAGTCTGCAGTTCCTTGGCTCCCACAGAGCCCAACACAATATGCCTTGCTGTCTCTCTGGTTATCCTGACAACAAGCTCCACCAAAGCTTTACTACCGAAGTGTTTACTACTGAATCCTGCAAATACCTTTTATTGGGAATTTACAGCACCCCTTGAGCCCAGCTCTGTTATGATTTCTGTATTTAGGACTGTGTCTCTCCCAGGCGTGATTACTCTGATCTCTTGCTACTTCTAACTGCAGAAATCTTCTCTCCCTCACAATCCAGCTTCTCACACTTAGGTCTACAAGTGGCCTTGCCTGAGCTGATGGGTCTGGGCAACTTCAAAAAGAGAAAGAGCAAACTTCTGCAGTTCTGGCACGATTGCACAAATTCAGCTGGTTGCAATGCTCCATCTCCCAGGAATAAGGACGAGGACTAATCAAATCAATCCAAACAAATCACCACCATGAAAGCAGATATTGCCTTTCAACACTTTCCCATCTACTCTATCTAATTCCCATATTCCTACTGACATAAAATAAACACCACTCTCCTCCCAGGACTGTCAGAATGTAGGAAACATTCAGAGATGGAGATGAACAAGGTAGGCGCAGAATTTGCAAGGTTTCTCTCCTTCCCTAAGAGGTATTACCCTGCATCGTTACCCTGAGAATTACTACGTTAAGATGAGATGCAATCAATTCTGTCTTGCTTATTTCCTCATTTTTGGTTCCAAAATATCAATATCAGCATGTGGCTTAAACACCTGTAAAGTAGAACACAAATCCATGGATGACTTCATCTGTTGTACAAATGTTAGTGAAATAGAAACAAAAAAGATTTAGTGATTAACGTCTCTGGAGAACACACGTATTTCAAAGTCATTGTTATTCCAGTAGTATCTAAACTACGAGAATAACAGTAAATTTGACTTAACAGAGGAGACAAAAGAGACAGGTGACTACTCTGAATGTGGATTGCTGTATTTTCTCCCCTCTGGCTGCTGAAGGTTATCATGCTGAATGATAGGAACATTGAGGTATTGACAGTTATTTTGCTCATTTCAGTCCATTACATCCCTGACTTACGTCTCAAATCTTAAGATTTGTAGAAAATCTTCATTAGGCTTAAAGGTGTTTCAGTTCAGTAGAGTCCTTACCATAAACAGTATGCCAGTTGTCAAAGAAACATTAAGAGAATACTTTTAAATGTTCCATGAAACCTCAGGAAAGCCAGATTAGACAATACTCAAAGGTAGGAGGAAAAGGCAAAATGCATAGACTCTCTATGGTGATTACAGGATAACTCATCAATAACAGCCTCTTATGCCTTTTTGGGTCCTTGACACAGTTTTTGCCCTGTGCTGTAAGATAATCCTTATACCAACTCAGCTGTAATCTTAAATCAAAGAAGAACACTTGGAGGATGGGTAGGAGGGCTAATAGTTCAAGGAAACAGATTTCTACAAAACTAAAATCCTTAACTTACATGAAGAATCAGCATACACAGATATCTCCTGTAAGTCCAGAAGCACCTCGTTGTGGGTTGGTGGTGTTGTGGTTTTTATTTTTGTTTGTTTGTTGAAAAATACCAGTTTCTTTTTAAACAAGGATCTTCTTTATGTGGACAATCTTAAAAGAGGGATCTGATCATTTGGACTCAGTAACAATCTTCTTAGGTCATACAACATTTTTAATTAACCTGATGTTCCAGTTATTTTAATTACCCTTGTAGTTCCAGGTAAAGGAACTATTCACTGCTTCCTCACCTCAATTTAAAAGCAGTGATGCTTTGCCCATTACACCACAGTGCTTCTGTTATTCCCATGGCTCAGGAACATATTGAAAAAAAATTCTGAAAACATATGTCTAAACCGGGAAGTATTTTGGGATGAAAGACAGTATGGAAGGGGAAAGTATGATACTGATCTTCTCAGAAAAGAAGAAAAACCCAAACCTTAAAATGAAGTATCAGTGAGCATTATCAAAAGATCAGCTTTGCCACTAAATGCAGCCTTTATAATTGCTTGTTGAATGAGAGCAGGGCATCAGCACTCCGTCCTATATCAAGGGTGATTCTGTGCACACCATCTGCCTTTGTTTCTAAATGAAGAGTCTGAATGCAATTTGAGACCATCTGAGGCAAAGGGGAGAGTCAATGGCTCAGATGACAGTCTGGGCTCAGCATAGCTGGCCTGGGTGGGGCTCCACGCTGAGCAGGGAGCTGCCAAGCAAGATGAGAGTAAACCACGTTGTGAAGGGAGTCTTACAGGCTTTCATAGGCCATATACTCTCTTTCATTAAATAACACACTCAATTGTCCCTAAGCCAGTCCTAGAGAGTTAGTGCTTTGGTAGCCAGCCAGCTCTTGTTATAAACTTTCTGGCACAAACTAGTAATATTTGTAACAAAGTCTATGGATGTGTTAACATATGGAATTTGGAAACACTCACTTACAGGTCCCAAAAGACGATGAGCTTCATATCTTCCACAATTTATTTCATGGAGATCTTTCTCTCCTCCCCAAAAAACCATCAAGACTTGTGCTCAAGAAATAAACCAGAAAAAATTATGTTTGATTAACACTGCATGGCGCCTTTTTTTTTTTTTTTTTTCCCAGATAGTGGGATATCCATAAACAGGTCATAAGTGTCTTTTATGTATATATGAAAATACTTTTTCTCCGGATTGATGACAAAAGTTTGCACTCACATAGCAAAATTCAAAGATTGTTGCTTAATAGCAATTTGTAATGTAAGACTACATATTTTCCATAATTGCGTGGATAAAGAAGAAATTCTGAAATGGCTGTTTTGAGACAAAAAACAGGCTTCCTGTCAGTAGACAGATGCCTTACTGGGCTCTGTGGTGTCCTTAGTGGAGCTCCAAAGGCTCTGTACAGTGGTAAAATTCATGCTAGGTCATGCAGCTGCATTCTAGTGCCTCTAGCTTGAAAACTTGGTTTGGCAAATTATTGTAGATGAGACTGAAATTTTGGGGCTGTGCCCCTAAAGCACGCATGGCTGTCTGTTTCTCAAAAGAGAAGAGAATTTCCGTGAAATTAAGACATATTATAAAGCATCTCCTGGGATTCTTGGTACAGTAATTTCTTATGAGTAGGCAGGACAATTATTCTCCTGGTTTAGGAGGCCACCATGAACACTGGAGCCCTGGTGTGCTGTGAAAAGTTGGGATTTGGGGTTTTGACTTTGATTTGACTGGAGGACTGGTAGGTGTCTAGCCTCATTGCAGCTTGCAAGAAAAGGCTCTACTACCTCAAAGCTTTCGAAATAGTGTTGTAAAGGTGTCCAAAGCATCTCATGGCAGCTGGAGAGTTTCAGAAGGGTTCTTACAGATTTATACAAATCTTGCAAGGTTCAAATAAAACACATGGAAATGTGGTGGCATTTGGTAACATATATTAAGTATGCTGATACATCCCACAGCAAGGGCAGGCAGTTCTTTTTTTCATCCTGTTAGTCAATTATGGTTAATTATTGCTATGATGGAAGTTTATATGGCTTATGTAGTTTTGTTTGGTTTTTGTGAGGCTTTTTTGTGGATTTTTTAAATTTTAATTTCTGCTTGTAGAGGTCAGTAGATGCAATTACTTATGTGGCTAATTCATGAGTCATTGTTTAAGAGATGAAGATGATGATTCACTTTGACAAAAGCTATTAATAGCTGCCTAGCACTATATTTTAAGGTCTTGGAAGAATCAGTGCCCTTTCCTTCCACAAGGAAATATAGTGTGGTAAGTCCTTTCCTAGCTTTGCTGTAATGCCAGAAGCACATCATTCACAGGATTATCATCTATGATAACAAGTTAACAATTTACATCTATGATAACAAGTTAACATAAAAACTAATGAGAGAGTTTTAAATAAGAGCTGACTTACACAACACAAGCTGGAGGATACTTGACCTAGTGATGGTGTCTGGGAATCATCTCCTCTCTCTTTTATTTTTTTTTTCTTGTTTATCCTTTTCCCCCTCCCCCTGCATTGCACATGGGCTGCTCATAGTCTCAGGCTGGGGTCATGTCTGCTCAGAGTATGGACAAATGCAAGTGCCTATTCTTGGGCCTGAGGGCAGGCAAGGCAGCTTTTGGCTGCTTGTGTTAGGAGTTTAATCAGCGCAATGCTACTGCTGAGATGATTCATTCTTTGTCCCAGTGGGATTTATTCACTGGGGTTATGCTGTGAACTATGCTAGGGTGCAGCAGAGATCAGTCTGGAATTCTCAGACACTGGGCAGAGTCTTTGCGGGTCCGTGTAGATCTACTTCTTGGGCTCTTGTGTGCAGGGACTGTGCTGGAGGTGGGTGCCTGTGACTGCAGCCCACTAGGGAGCTGCACAGACCTGCATAACAGCTTATATAGGAGGGACATCTGGCACTGGCCTACTACACTCCTGCTTTGTGAAGGCCAGGCCAACCTCAATATCAGCTCAGGTTTCCCAGAACCTGTCCACCAAAGTGCTGCAACCTTCCAAACCCAGAGCATCTCTGTGAAGCTGTCAGCAGCCAGCAGGACTGATCATCCCCCATGACATGGCACTGGGCAGAGGTCAGTGGGAGCACTGAGTCCAGTTCTGTCTTTCTCAGCACAAGAAAGGTATCAGCATGCAGAGTAAGCCCAAGGGAGGGTCACCAGGGTGGAGGTAGGACCGGAGCGACTGATGTAGAAGGAGAAGCTGAGGCACATGGTTTATTTTAGCCTGGAGAAGGAACAGCTGAAGAGAGGTCTCCTGGCTGCCTGCAGCTACCTATTGGGAAGCTGTAGGGAAGATGAATCCAGATTCTTATGAGAGTCACAGTGAAAGGGCAAAAGGCACAGACACAGCTTGGAAGACAGGAAATTCCAGTTAGCTATTAAGAATTATTTTTTCACTGGAAGAGCAGGAAAACGTGGAGCAGATTGTCTGGAGAACTGCTGGAGTCTTCGTCCTTGGAGATGCTCAGAACTCGAGAAGATAAGTCCAGAGCAAGCAGTTTAGTGCAGCAGATCTTGCTGGTATTGCATTAGATTAACTACTCCAGTTCTTTCCAATATTTTTTTTTTCTAATTCAATAATTTATAGTATATCAGCACTATCTCAAAACCAGCCTTGCACTGCATAGGCAAAGGTGTGTGACTACTACTCCTTTCCTTGTCAGAGATCATTGAATGAGTGGGAAAGAAAGATAAACTATTTTAAATTGATCAACATTTTGTACAATTCTTTATAGAACTTGTCAGTCTCAGCTTATGTTTCCTTTTTCTGTCCTTTTTAATTACTGAATGCAACCCCAAACTCTTGCATAAAAAAGGCCATGTGATGCAGGTGTAGAAAAGTGAAAATGTTAAAATGAATATTCCTCTTTCATTTCTGCCCCTGGTTTAGGATCATTGTGATGTAATCTGATTTAGGACTTTGAGACATTGTCTAAGCCATCCTCTGAGGCTGATTTAGACCCTTTCAGCAAATGTTCTTCTCTCTAGTAAGTTTTTGTCAGAGATCTGCATGCAGTTCACTAATTCTCTTCATGCCACAATAAACTTTAGTGAAGTCAATAGCTACTCTGGCAGCAAAGTAGAAATGAAAGAGACTCTCTATTTTCAGAGCTCTAAAATAGCCACTGATCCATCCTTTGGAAAATACTGCTCTCAGGGGGTCTGGTGAAGTGGTGTTGGGTTTCCAGGCAGAGAAACAGACAACTGTATTCTTGAGCATTTCGTGCTGACTTTCTGTGAAGTGACAAGGATGACTTCCCTGGAGGGCTGGCTATCTATAGGGATGAGATTAAATAGATGACTTTACCCTTCCTAAATTATGTGCCAGAGATATTACTGCCTCTCCTGTTTCAGTGCCTGCTCACTGGAACTTCTGCTGGCACCGAGGTCTGCATAACGTGGTGGCAATCCCTGTCACCAGGGTCCCCTGCCACTCCAAAGTACGTATTTAAAGGCAATCTTGAGTCCGGAAGGGAAGAAAGAAGAGAGTGTAATGCTGTGCTGTTTCAGCTGCTAATTGTGCCCAGATTAGTTAATTAGATAATTAACATAAGAATGCTCTCTTTTCATATTAGAGCATCATACATTTACAATAGAGCTGTTCATAAGTAGAGTGCTATGCTGTGGGAAACACTAATTAATTTTGCAAATTTGGACCTTTAATTGCTAAAGTGCTGTGCTTTCTCAATGTTTGTTTTAGAGTAATGTTAACTGATTACTGCCTGTTTGGAGAAGTATTTATTCTCTCTGCCAGTTGGACACATTCCTCTTGCTGTGCGACCAGAATCCCGGTTTATTTGCAATGTTAACTGCATTGCACTTCAGAGGAACCTGCAAGAGATGAGATTGTCTATTAGCCCAGCTGACATTGGACCCACTACCTGCACAAGCAATGCAGCCCATCATTTCCAGTTAGAACACATCCCAGTCATATATCTCTGTAGCCTGCATGCTTGATTATTGGAACAATGTTCCTCCTGGCTTCAAAACTGAATCTGGAAGAACTGCAGCTGGCAGATGCAACCACCTGCTTCCTTTGCAGCAGTTCTCAGAAAACATCAATCCATGTACCAGGCACTTTTCTGGCTCCCTAATGATCTCTGAGTCAATATTCAGGGCTTTGTGCTGAGTTCTCAGAAGCACTTATGTGAGCTGGGGAAATATCAGCAATGTCTGCAGGGTCTTGATGGTCTCCTCCTTGGACTCCAGCTCCCACCACCCCAAGAGGATTAGATCTATGGGCAACTCTGCAGCACCAGCACCATCCTCTTGGCTCAAAGAGTAATTCAACAGTTATTGTACCAGAAAGAAAGCAAGCCTCGACAGTACTGTCTTGCCCAATAAGACTTGTGTTTGCTTGGGTAAAGGGAGATACAGGCTTGCTTCCTTCTCCAAGGCTTCTTTATGCAACACATGAAAATTTTTGAGTTAGGAAATTTTAGCAGAGGTTTTCAATAACCCTTCCCCACCTAGCTTGGGTCATCAGTTGTGTCCAGTTTTCTTCTGGCGTGTATATGGGCATAGCATTCCCACCCTTGACTGTCACAAGGAAACACAAAAATCTCTGAATTAGTAAAAGGTCTGTGTGTTCTTAGAAACACCTTGATGTGAGATTTAAGACATTTTTTTTTTCTTCTGGCTGACATCTACAGTAGAGCTGTAGATGCTGGTCCAAAATCCTTACCATATTGCACAGAGGGCTTAGCTGCCCAGGTCAGCGGTATTGAGGCTAAGCTGAACAGGAGATGTCAATGTTCAGAATTTTCTGAATCTTTTGGTGAATGAGAACTGACTCAACTGTGTAAAGTCTTACCTGTGACTGATCACTGGCTGAAAATTTCAAGTTAGCCACTCATTCAGCAAAACTGAGTCAGCAAAACTCAGATACCAAAGCTGAATACAGAGATTAAAGAAATGCTTTCAACCTTTTCCACTTGTTTAGCTGATTTTTCCAGTAGCTTAACCAGCTTCAACAGGGGAAATACAACAGAAAACAATAGAAATATAGGCTGAACAGATGCATATGAAAATATTTTTTATATGAGCTTTATCACTTTTAGAAATGAGTGCAAATATTTCTACTGTGATACTGTTGCACCTTAAACCTTGGCAACACTCCTGGAAGAAGGGCAAGAAGAAAATACATCATTAATTGTGGAACAAAGGGTGTGGAAGAGGACCTTTAGTTGGGGAGGGGCTGTATGACAGTGAGAATTACATGATACATTTACTTGCTACTCCTATTTTGCTTTGTGCCTAAGCTGCTGCTGTTTTCATTGCAGGCTTCAAGTTGCTGCAATCATTCATTGAGGCAACAGTACAAAGCTGCCAGTTTGAAAACAAGACTTTTCTCAGTAACAGAAGAAAATGAAAAATTCAAGGGTAAGTCTGAAGATTACAAGGAACTTGAAAATCCTACAGAAAGTGAGCCTTTTAATTTAAGTAAGAAAAGAAATTAAGGTACAGATTTTGCTGTCTACCTGCTGAGTTAGTCTTATTGATTCCATGTAGGCCACACATTATTAAGTTGCATAACAGGTTTTGGATAATTACAGTATTCATCCCTTGGGTAGCATACTTTTTAGGGTTTATGTCTTGAGTTTTATCCCCTAGATTATTTCTAGTGCTAAGAATTTTTGCAAAGATGAAAAGACTGGATGAAATGTTTCAAAGAAGCATATTCAATGCTTTTTTTGAGCTTAATTATTTGGTCTTATATACCTGGCTCATCCACTGAATTCTAATTTTTTTGTAAGCCTTTATATTTCTGAACCAACAAGGTTCACATTTGCTCTGCTGAGGGGCAGGATATAGAACCCATGTACTTGTTCCATTATATTCTGAAGATATGTCTACAGTGAGTAATACAGTTTCTGAATGGCTGCTTTCTTCTGAATTTTCTTTTACTCACAGTATTTTTCCTGAAGCAAAGCTCTTCAATTATTCCAGCTCAGTGTTTACTGTGCTGCCCAGTAATGTTTTCCAGTGTTTGTTAGGATTTTGTTTTTTTGAAAACATCCTCCATGATCTTTGGAAGTTTGTGCTGGCTGTGGTAAAATCATCTTTACCCACAGAGGTCAGAAAGCAGTGATGTGCAGAAGACAGCCCTTCTCTTGGTATGGCAGTTCCACCAGGCAGCAGATGAGGGAGGTTTCTGCAGCTGAGGGAAGCTTAGCTGGATTCCAGTGCTGCAGCATCTGCAGTACTCACTGCCTGACTGCAGTAAGGCTTGAGGAGATATCTTCTCCCCCTTGCTTTCTCTCTCCCTGGTTCTTGACTGTACACACACATACATGCACTTCCTGTTGAGACACGTAGTTCAGCTGCTGTATGTGCTAAAGCACCAGTCTCGTCTCTCCTGAGATTATTCATTTCCTCATGTGCATAGGCTGTTTCATGTAGCAAACGATGCTACAAGGTTCCCTATTTGTAGTAATGCTCACAGGAGACACTTTTTGTGTTTCTCATCAAGGCTGCCTGTGCCAGGGAAAGATGAGTCAAAGCCGCTGCTTAACCGAGGCCATGTCTCGCAGGGGAAACCTCTGTTCCTATTGAACTACTGGGTTTGGATGTAAATTTTTTCCCTTCCACCATTTTAATACTGTCAATAGCACTATCGTGGGCTCATTTTAAAGTAATATTAAAAAATAAAAGGCTTTGCTGGTGTAGGTTAACTTTTGGGGAGGAATAGGCAGAAGCACAGCTCTATCAACAGGAACTATATCACTACAAAGAGAGTTTCCCATCTGGGAAAGAATGTTTTCCACATCTCGGTGTCAGTGAAACTTGAGTGGGTGTCCTGCAATTACTGTGGGAGTGTGGGGAAAGATGTAGCCATGGAATTAATAAGGTGTTAAGATGGAAAGCATGTTCTAGCAAAGGATTGTCAAAAGTATTGATGACTGAAGGTGAAAATATAAGGCAACTCTGAGTTAATATTTTGGCAGAACATTTCTGTATAAGATGCAGCCTATTTATGGCAGCTTCTCAAGGAATTAGTGACCTTTGAAGTGGTGCTGAAGTGGCAGAAGCAGTGGAGTGACATTTGTTGTTTTCTGTAGTACTGATTCAGACACGCAATGTTGACTTTATCAAGACATTCTCCTTCAGCCTAGTTTACTCAAATGCCTGGGCTATATATGTGTACATATATATGTGTGCAAGTGTGTGTATGTATAGATGTGTGTATAAAAACATGACAAAAGGATATTTTGAGAAATATTGTTCCCTGGCCAAATATAAAATACAGGTTAATTGTTAATTCTGCTTTTTTAAGTTCTGGAAAGTTTTTTGACTTGAGTGGGCCTTGGCTAAGATGTTGAACCAATGGAGAGATGCCCACTAAGGTAGAAATATGTTGATGGAAGAAGTTGCCATTCTCGTGTACTCATCACTGTCTGCAGTGGTGATTACTGTCCCCAGCAATTTCCCAGTTAAAGTCACTTAAGCTATCTTAATTGATTTTTCCTGAAGTAAATTAGAGTGCTCTGACAGGCTGCTTTGCCAGCCCTCTGATGAAGGCTGCAGCCTCCAGACGGGAGGTGATTGAACTGGCACTTATGGATCTGTAAGAGGAAAGGAAAGAAGTATGTTTTTTGTCTATGCCATATCAGATAACAATTCCTGGGAACTTTTATTGGACTTTTAGATCTTCTAAAAATTTTGTTGTTGTTATTATTATAAGCAACACAATGCACTATGCTCAGTGTGGGGTTTTTTAATGCTATGGCCACTTTTAGCTATGGCAACATTTTTTTTTATACTTGTCCTTTAGAAAATGCTGGGATGTTGAAATCAAAATGTCCTTCAAGACTTTATTGATTTGAATGAGATCTGGCTGTGAAAAATGGCTTAAATAGAGTTGCTATAATGTGCTAGAAATTTTCTGGAATAGAATAATGTAATTTATCATTTTAATGTTACTTTTTGAAGTTTACTTTTGCATTTGTGCTGAAAAAACCCACTTTAATTAAGCAGACAAGGGTTGACTCAAAATGCCTTCTTTTTATTAAGAAGCTTTAAGTAACAAAATGCCTTTGTGCTGATTTGTTGTTGGACCAACATTACAAATTGCAGAATTACTATGAATCTGTAAAAATGTATCAGAGGAGGCACATGATGTAGGTGACCTCTCTAGGAAATCTTCTGTGGATACTACTGTTGTGCAAGCAATGTTATACTGTGATGTCACTAAAAGGGTTTATTTCTACTCTAGCTTTATTGTCTCCATCAGTAACTTGAATAAGGGGGTCTACAAAAAAGTCAGGGAGGGACTTTTTATAAGGGCATGCGGTGATAGAATAAGGGCTGATGGCCTTAAATTATCAGAGATCAGATTTAGATTAGATAGAAGGAAGAAATTTTTAACAATGAGGATGATGGAACAGGTTCCCCAGAGAGGGGGCAAATGCCTAATCCTTGGAAGTGCTCAAGGCCAGGGCTTGAGCAACCTGGTCCAGGGGAAGAGGTCCATCCCTGTGGTGAGGGAACTAGGTCCAACTAGGTCTTTAAAGTCCCTTCCAGCCCAAACCACTCTATGAATTAGTTCCATCAGTATAATCCATTGATAAACCCCCCTATTGTGTGCAAAGAAGATGTGCACGAAGAAGAACGGAAAGTTTGATTCTGGTTCCATTTATTTGGGTGAAAATATAAATTAATGTAGTTTTGCTTAGCTTTTTAGCCTCATTCCTTTTTAACTTATAAAGTGAAAGGCGATAAAGCTCAAATGCACTAAAGTTTCTTTACAAAGAGACTGAAAGTAAAGCCCATATTATTCCAAGTCCTCTGAAGGCACAAACTGCTGCTCTGAACATGTTTAACCCTTGTTTATTGTGAACTTCTCATAAAAGGGAAAGGAGTGTGGCACTGGGCATCCTGCTGTGCAGAAGGACAACACAAATGACTACAACACTGAGAAGACAAATGAGCATACAGAAGGGCGCATTAGCAATTGTGACCTCTCATTATTAGGCACTGTCCTATTCAGTGCCATAATTTCAGTGGTAATTACTACTAATTGTTTTAATTTCTCCCTCCTGAGCTTCCTTAGAATTCATACCATCAGGTCAGTTTTCCTTGGCTGTCTTCAAATATGATAAATGTAAATTTTATTTTTATACTTGAGTCAAGACTTTGCAGAAATACCTTCTTCCTCTTTGTTCCAAAAGACGCTGGAGAGAATGCTAGAGTCTCCAGTGTTTTGCTTTCATCCCTCTCTCTGAATTATTAAAAATGAAGCCTCTAAGTAAACAACTGTAAAAATTAAATCACTACATGGAGCTTATAGTAACTGCAGGGTCTGCTGTAGCAGCTGCCTGACATTGTGGTGTTACATTCATCCCCAGGTTAAGGCAGAAGGAGAGGCAATTTCATCTGCACAGCACTGTGCCAGGCCAAATGATTTCCATCCAGAGCAGGTGCTGTGCAGTGCCTCTATTCCCTTATCACTTCCTGAGTCCTGGCCGGTGTGGTGCTCCTGCTCTGCCACCTGGGTGTGGGAGCTGGGAGAAGGATGTACACTTCTACCAGGGCATGATCAGCAGCAACCTGCTGGGAATGAAGGTGGATTCTTCATTCCTAGGTGTCCTCCTGTCAAGGTGAAAGGCTTTCTGAAATACATTTCCATCCAGGAAAAAACCAAAACAAAACCAACCAACCAACAAAAAAAAAAAGGTCTCAGATGACAACTAAATAAATTAACTAAGATGAGCAAAAGCTGGCAAAGCAAGGCTTCCTGGCCTTTAATTTAATAATTCAGGGGCAGGGGGTTGGGGTCAAAAGGGAACTAGATGAAACTGCAAAAATCTTCTGAATCCCATTGGTAAGTTTTACTTTAAAGGAAGTTTAGAAAAAGACTTTGGCTTTGTCTTTATGTTCTTCTATCCTCTCAGTTAAATTGGATGTTTCTATGACATTCTTTTCCACTACAAAGTAACTTTAATTAGCTCTCCTATGGTGTAAGCCTTTCCAGCTTAAAAAAATACAGTTACATTTAATGTCCATGTTCTCAGGCTTGCAGCTGCCCGCACTTGTGAGGCAGTCATAGAAAAAGAAAAACACAAAATTGAGGTGGGAGGAAGGTTTTCATTTGAACCCTTCCTGGTGGGAGCAAGTCATTAAACAAATGTTCAGTTTCCAGATTTGGAAAAATTACACAGTATATTTTGCAGAGCTGCTTTAGAAGCAACTGAGTAAGAGCATGGTATCTCACCAATAGGTATTGCATTTGAATTTTAGGAAAGGAAGCAGTAGACTATGACTTTGAAAAAGCCAAATAAAAGCCAAAGTCAGATTTTGGCTTGCCAAATAGAAACAACCTCAATCTAAATGGAATCCTTTGGGTTTTTGTTTTATGTTGTCTTTTCATTTTCACTCTTTGAACGAAAAATTAAGAAAATCCTTGAATCTGCAGACTGGCAGAAAAATAGCTTTTGCAGGCAAAAGGATATCCGTACATGTGGGTACTGCTGATTTTAGTAACAGTGCTTGGTTCAAACAAGGACAAATTCATATCATCAGTTTTTATCTTTGGTACAACTGGGAATTCCTGGCCATCTGATTATGGGCTGGCAACACTTTTATGGAAATTTATCAACTTGCTTTGAAGTTTTCTAAGTTTACCCTTGCATAGTGAACATATTGATAAGAGGTCTCATGGTACTGTGTTCACACATTAAACTTATGCGCATTGTCAGAGCAGCGAGACTGCAATTTAAAAACTGTGATAATGTGGCTTCTACCTGAGCTTTTTCCCCTCTCTGCATTAGGCCTTACAGGAGATACTTTGCATTTCCCAGGTATTTGAGAGTTTCTAGCAAGGTCAGAGTTCTACTGAATGTTCTTTCATGGAAGTTCTCCACAGGCCAGCCCAGATCAAAAACACAGTCAAAGGGTAGGCTGCTTTGCCATTTATACATTTATATGTAATTTTCAAAAATCTTGTATTCCACAACAGGTTTCTCTTGCCTCAGAGACAATGTGCTTCCAAATTTCCTGAAAGCTTACTTTTATAATCATGTAGTCTGAACAGAAATTTCCCACAGCAGAGAATTTACTTCTTTATTTAATGGTCAACATTTCAAATGCCTCCCAAATCAACATTTTTTAATAGAGGAGGACACACAAATGCCTGGAGTATGGAAGGATTCACAACTGCTCAACAGTATGGGGACATTAGTAGTAATATATATATTTAGAACTTAGGCACTATCTTTTTGAATAGACAACATGAACTTTACTGATATTGGCAAAGGATCTTTTTGGAGGCAAAATACAGAGCCTTCCTAAACCAACACAGATATTGGCATCTGATTCCATTAACTCTCAGAAGTATCCCACTAATTTACTGTGATATAGCTATTCCTATTATCCTGATTCTAAACTACATCTTTCATTGCCAAATTAACTAAAACTCTGTGAGAATGAACAAATGCATCATTTTGGTGAAGTCTCCCCAGCTGTCATCTATAACTTCTAACCCAAGTAAACCTGAGTTAGGGCAAGTTCAGAGTTATTTTTTAGGATAAAGCCCACAATAATGGAAATAAATGTCTCACTCAAAGTCAAGATCAGTCTGATGTGTTCTATATTGGTTTTAAAAATTGTTTGGCACAAGGATTTCTTTTTGTTGCCTTTGGATGTGCACCCAAGGCACTAAATGGGATCACCTGGGGCTCAAGAAAGCCCCTGTAGAGGCAGGCACAGGCTGCTGGCAGCACCAGCTTAGACTCACCCTTGGGGCCACAGCTGACCACGGGGATGGGCAATCTGTACCCAATAGTGATGGACCATGAACATGAAACAATTCTCAACACACAGCTGGGAGGTGAAAAAATGGCTTTGTTGTTATTGCCCTGTTCAAATGTACTGGCTTGTATTTTGGGTTATGTCTTGGCTGCAATGCTTTGTAGCAGAGGAAAGCACTAGGCAAGAGCTGATGTTAAGCTATCTTCAGGCCTCATCAGTTCTGCCTGGCTGGTCGCTCTTCCAGCATTAGACCAGTGTCAAGAAATCCTGATTTCCTTCTCATCCTGGCCCTGGAGAGGGTTCTGGGAACTGTAATCTGCGATACTGTGGGCGAAGGGCCAGCCCAGGCATTTGCGGGGTGTGCACAGCTGCGCCTCCACCAGCAGTAATGCAGCAGGACTGGGGCAGGGGAAAGCAGTGCTGGGGGCACGGGGGCCACACAGGGATCTGGTGGGGGTGTTTGGGCTCTCCTCCTCAGGGACACCACGTTGGTTGGTGGGGAGCCTGTCATTCTGCTTCACTGCACAGGGCACCATCTAGCTCCCCCATGGCCAAGCCTTCCTTTGCTGGGTGCTGCCAAAAGACCTTTTCTGCCAAATGCTGTCCCCAGTCTCAGCTGCAGCATAGGTGGAGGATCCCTCCAGGATGTGCTGGGACTAGGCCTGCCATGGTTCAGAGCTTGATTTCAGGGTTTGGCTTCTGTTCTGCTGTCAGTGTCATGGAAAGCTGCTGGGGAGAGAAACGAGAGGCTGCTTATGATTTTTCAGTTGACAGTCCTTGGATTTCTCTCCATACATTTAAAGAGTAAACCCACTGTGATATAGACTACTGTTATTCATCCAAAAATGTGGAAATGGTACATCTTTGTTTAATTGGAAAAAACCCACCAATGTTTATATCTTGAAACATTCATCAGCTGCTCAATGAGACAGTTATCTGCATGGTTTTACTTCCAAAAAGGAATGAAATACTTTATCTTAGAAAAATCCTGTAAGCGTGTTTGTTGCTATTTTATACCTAGATAAAGAAAATAACTTCTGATTGTCTTTAGATTATCCCAGTTGACAGTATATCAATGAACATGTCATTGTCAGATTATAAATGTTGCTATTTTTATGACTCTTGCAGTCCTGTTTTTGCCAACCAGTACTGTCTGTATCTCAGCCGACATCTCTGCATTAGCTCTGCGCCTTCCTTACCAGCACAGCATGTAAAGTTTTGTAACTGCCTTTGCTACAGCAGCCATTAGCAGCTGTATTTCCTGTATGAAATTATACTCTGGGATGTATTTCTTTACTCTGCTGCAGCTATATCTGCACATGATGACTACTTGGAGACAAAGAACCATGTCAAAAAGAAAGATGCAGCTTCAGAAAGTTGTGAGGAAATGCAACTTGGCTCTCAGCAAAGAGTGAGTTAAAAACACCTAACTGCTCTTTGCTGAATACATGACAGGACTAGAGATGAAAAACAATTTTGCAGTGGATATACAGGCCCTTAAGACAGGCAGACAGCTTATGGATCTGACTCTAAGGAAAACCAAAAACGCCCTAGCAATGCCAGAGAAGATTTCTATAAGGTTTTCCATCTTTTACACAGTCGCTACTATCCATCTGGTATGCAGAGAGATCAAACGCACAATTCAGAACACAACTGAAACACCAAAGTTTTTCAAATATGAAAAAAACAACCTGTAGAAGCAGATAGATAGGTATAAATTTATACAAATAAAATTTATAAATACAGATTTAAAAAATCCTTGTAACCCCAGGCAGCATTTCAACTGGGTTGTCCATCTTGACATTTGCGCTTCTGAACGCCTGCATTTTACAGAACACCAGATCCCCATTTCCCTGTGTCAACCCCTGCTTTGGTCTTTTGCCAGGATGGCAACCTTTAGAAATTTCACAGCTGGTTTTCCCCATGTTATATGAAACACTTTGCAAATGTTGCATCTATGTTGCTGGTATAGGTGGAAAGGAAATATTATTTGGAGTCCAGAAGTGAGGGAGAGAAAGGAGGGGAGGGAGCTTGTATCAGGCAGCGACTGCATTACAAAGGCATCAGTGGCAGGTGGGGACAGCATGCACAGCAAAGAGAAAGAATATAAAATAGCTAGTCACTGGTTTTACCACAAAGGCCAAGCCTTGGCAGTTTCTGCTACTGAAGAGAATTAGACAGAAACAGTCTCCCCAAGCATCCTATGATGCCATCTGGCTTATTACAGAGGAAATCCCCATTGGCAGTCTGGGGTTTTTTCCCTTCTTTTTCTTCACAACAACCTGAATGAGTGCCAAGATTATTTCTCTCTCTCATGCTCCTTCTCTTTGGCATCAAAACATCATTCTGTAGAAAAGGGAAATATGCACTGCATTGGCTCTGATGAAGGCAGCAATTTAAGGAGCAGGAGCCTTTGCAAGCTTTGAGATGGAAGCAGGGCTGATAAAAGAGATTAAACAACCTGGGACCCTTTTGATGAACAAACTGAACCATCTTAGTGCTGAAAAAGTAGAGATATAGTCAGATAGCTCTGATATACTGTCTGTGCTTGCCAGGAGAGCCATCTATTTCCATTATTAGCCTAAAGGGTGATGCAGGCAATGAAAGTGAGTCACCAAATAGGAGTTCAGGTGAGATGAAGGTAGCATGAGCAGGGAGTGCCTCTTTATTACAACTCTTCAAACCACCCACTGTGGGCAATTACTTTGTCACCTCCTTGTCCTTTCTGCAAGGCTTCCTTTCCTGAGTTTAGCAATGTGCATGCACAACAGTGGTCTGTACCTGACAGACAAGGAGACACGAGTAGTGCGGTTAGTTTTAATTGTTTTTCAGTGAAACATCCATATTAAATGCAGAATGGAGCTGATTTAAATTACAGCTTGCCTGAAAACTGTGATTGACCTGCAGAAAGGTCCTACCATGTTTAAAAAGATGATTATACTGGAAGAAAATGTTGAATGTTTTGCCAGACACTGAATATTAATTTTCATCTTAAATACTTAGTTTTGTGTGTGTGTAGTAACTCATGCATATACATGGAGCTAGATTTGTATAGATTTTTTTATTTTTTAAATATCCTTTTTTCTAGGTAAATAACTGTTTTGTGAGTTCCCCATAATCTCAGCAGTCTTTTTATTGCAGAAATCTTTGCAATGAATACCAGTTAACCAAATTTTTTGCAACCTAATAATTTTCATGTCAACTTGAAATGTTAATGAATATTTTGTAAATAATGCAGTGTGAATATGGGATGTGTATATGTCCTCTATAAAAGTCTGTCCCTTATTTTCACGCTGTGGTTAGGTAGGACACTTGTTCAATTCTGGCCTGGATATCATACATCTTCCTTCAATCTTTGTTATTAACACATCATATTTAATCTGTGGATAGAAAGAGAACAGCCACGTCTCCCCTTCTTCCTCTGCTTTTTGTCCAGTCATAAAACTAGAGCTCTGCCTCTCAGCCATGCTGCTTTTTGAGATCATAATTCAATTGCATTATTGTTGTGTTTTCTTCCTTCTTTCCTGCAGTATAAATGCCACTGAAGTATTTGCTTAAAAAATATAGAACTTGTTCAAAGTGGTGATGTTGTGGGTAAAATGACCTATTGATACCAAACCATCTGGAGAAAGAGGTGTTTAACAAACATAGGAAAAAAGCAATGCACTCAGCAGGTTGGGGAGAATGGTATCAGATGTCTGCAAAGAAACTGTTCTTATGTTAACACTAGTGCTTCCTGGCTTTGAAGTGTACTGTAAGTGCTTGAAGTGTATTGCGTGGAGTCTAGGGGTTTTTGGCAGTTTCTATTATTTCTTTTATCGTGTAACAGCCATATCTAAATTCAGAAAATATTATTGACAGTTGCAGGAAGAAAAATCTCAATTCTGTCACAGAAAAGGAAATAGGGGCATTCAGATATTACCAGAAGCATTCTATTGCTACATGAAAAAAAAAAGGGAAGAAATTCAAAAGACAATTTAGTATTGGGTGTGAATAAAGAAAGATGAGTTATGTTGCCTCCTGACAGATTTTGGTTTTGATGTAAGTTCCATATATTTCATGTATTAAGAGTGTTTTCTACTGTTATAAAAGTTACTGGCAGTGGATTTCAGACAGCTCTTCCCTGAGATGCTTCACCTGCCTGCAGAAGGATCTGGCTGTATGCCCAGCAAATACCTGAAGTGGCTGAGTGGTACCACTGTGTAAGACATTCACCCCTTTACTGTGAACTGAGCGAAACCTAAGACGATTTGCAGCCAGAGAGACAGAGGTCAGGATCCAGAGGTGTCTTTGAGGACATGCCCTTCATGGCCTCTATGCAACATAACCTGGCAGTGAAGAGACTGACATATCCTTACAGAAAACTGCTTTGCAAACCTCAGCAAACTGTGATTTGATGATCTCAGCAAACAATGTCTTTGTCTGCAGTGCTTGGGTCTCCCCCTCAATGTGGTGGATCCTGCTGGCAGGTGAAGTGGTATTGACAACCCTGGGTTTGTGCTGCTCAGGGCCAGACACTCCAATCTGCATGTCCAGGGGTGCAGCTGGGGGGCACGGAAAGGAAAAACTGTGAGCAGAGAGCACTGAGGAAAGACCAGAGAGATGGGAATAAAACTCTCTGCAGCCTGGCCTTCCATCTTTATGTGGGTGGCCTCTGGAAGGCTCTGTTTCCCTTGACCTGTTTTTTTTCAAAATGGAAATTTCCCAGGCAGAGCTTCTGAGCATTCCCCCATGGATGAAACAGGGAGGATCAGTCACCAAGACCTGGGAGCCAATGGGGAGCTGGGCTAGTTGGTAGAATTGTACCTAGAAGTAATAAAGACTTTATTAATAATCTTTATTAAAGGTTTGCTACTGTTTGATCACTGCTTATCAATATACCAGTTTTTATCTGAGTAGTCCCTTTCCATGAAGTTTGACAAGTGAAAAAAAGAAAAACAAAATAGCCAGCATCTAACCTGACAAACTGTATGTCCAAAGCTAATCCAGGAGTTAACTTATTCAAATCTAATGAACTGCCTCATTGTTTGAAGAGTGCTGATAAGTTTTTGATAAAAGGCCTTGTATTATTGCTTTTACACAGTTATATTGTCCTTGCAAAAGACAAATTGCTCAAAACAGAGGAAAAATGTACTTCCTTAAAAGTCTTTTCACAGAAAATATACACAAAACTAATGAAATAAATGAAAAAGGAACACATAATAAACAAAGGAGTGACATTTATGTGCAGGAGACATATAAAAATTGTCTTTGCAATAGAAAAGACATCTTGATTGTGAAATTGGCTACTGTTGGAATAACACAATTTTAGTAATCTCTCTATACCAAGCACAATATTTTATTCTTATTTTCTTTCAAATCTATCACTCAGTTTACTCGACTGCAGGAATTTTCACCAAGAAACATTGTAGTGACTGTATCAGTAATTTATATCTGATAAGAAATGAAAATATTCACGAATTTCTGTAAACTATGTGCTGGAAGTGTGGCACAGAATGATGAATAGTCCTTACTATCTGAAGGTATTTTTGTCTTCTGTTATCTCTAAAAGGACAGGTTTTGAAAGCACATGAGATCGAAAGTTTTTACTTTGTTACAGTGGTCTTAAGTAGACCTGTTCATCTCTAGGAAATGAGAAAATATTCAGATACCAGCAGCACCACAAACTCATGTTCCCCCATTCTCCTCTTCTGCAGACTGGGAAGTCTTTTTGATACTGTGTATAGCCTTTGCTGGAATTAGTGAGTCTGAGATGCATTTTTGCCTTTTCATTCAAATACTGGGCCTGGAAAACTGGTATTTAGAGAAATTAGGGACTGCCTGGTGTCACTGGAGCTCTCCTTTCCTCAAAACAGACACGAATACCTTGATCATATGTGTAATTCTGGCCCATGCCATGGTCAAATTCTCCCGCAAGCTGTGCAAACTGCACCATTCTCTCTGCCCACCTACAAATGCTGAATGCCACAGTTTAGCCTGCTGTATTGTAGAATTTGCACTGGGAATAGGGCAGGGCAGAATGCATTTGGTCACTTTGCAGTCATGGGCAGTTGCTTGTTTTTATCTCAGGTAAAACAAAAAGGACATGTGTATTGCATAACAGAAAGGCGGGATGTTGATAGGGGATGGATGATACCCATGGACACGAGCTGTGACTGGGTCCTTACCTGCACTGCTTATCCAGAAGCACAAGAAGTACTAGAGATAGACCAGCCCTTGCTGCCTCCTGCAAATCCATCTGCCTGAAAAAAGCCCCACCCATGGTGCTTTGTGGTAACTGCTGCTGAATGGGGAGTTCCAGGACAGCTCTTATCTTTCGGAGTGCACTCACATGAAGAATAGTTCAGATCTTAGCATTCTGTGTCCAAATATTTTGTATGTACTGTAGCTTAGCAATGCCCCCCAGGAAATATTACTCTGTCAGTAGGCAAACAATTGCTTAGCTTGAAAGAAATGTAATTATTTAAGGCATGCACAAATGTTTTTGGCTGCGTGGTGCCATAACATTATTAACTGTGGGGGAAAAGCTAGCTAGCTCTTTTTTAGAAACTATATTAACATTGTCCTGAAATGCAAAATTGCTGTAAGTCTTATCCTGACCAGAATTCCACATTTGCTCTTGATAGTAGATTGGATTTCAGAGCAGGATTAAGTAAATAAGTCATATTAAAATGACAAAATGGGTAAATAGAATATAATGTGAAATGAAATGTAAATTGGATTTAGGCAAACACTTTTATACAGACCTCCCGTCAAACCCTATCAGACTGCTTCAAATTCCTACTGTGATTTCTGCTCGCAGTTCTATTACATGTTGCCACTCAAGGGCATTTGATGTTTTCTCTCTCTGGAAATTCATTTGCATTTAAATGATTTGAAATAATCATAAAAGCCAAGTGCTATGAAGTTTGAAATTAGTTACTGTCTATAAATTGCGATGCCATTAAAAGATGATTTTGAAGAGCTTTGCTGTCTCAAATGTATGCAGATTAAAATCTAACAAAGTACACCTTGTTACAAAACTGTAAAGAATGGTGTGACATGGACTTAAATTGATTTATTCTCCTACTAGTGCCTATAAACTTCACATACTTGGGTTTCTTCTCAAAGTGGAAGAAACCCTTTCATTTGCCTGCTGAATCTGAGCCAAATTCCATTCTCAGATGGGGTTTCATTGGGTGTATCTGACACCAGTTTTTGGCCCTCAGAGTTTAATCTATATGGTCTATTAAATTTCTGGAAATGCTGTATGAATAGTTGGGTCCCATAATTTTTTTATGGAGGGAATAAAGGAGTGGGATCAGGAACAACAGAGGCCATTTACAGTTGGCAGTGTGCGTATGCGCATTTATACCTGTATCTGCTCAGTTTTTACCTCTCTCCCTTGAATTCCAATGTTCTCCTAGTAGGTGTTTCTACAGGATCTTCTCTCTGAGGCAGCTGGTGCTCCTGGTATGTCACCCTGGAGCCAGTCTGGCCTTCTTGCCTATGGAAAGGTAAAACCTTGTTAGGAGCACAAACACGTTTTGAAATACTGAAGCTGCTTTGGAATGAGAGCTCTTTTCTCCCTTCTCCTCCAGACAAGCTTAGGTAAAATAGAGCTGTCACCTCATAAACTCATCTTCTACCTCGCCTCCTTAGCACTATTCCACTTTTAACCTATTCTTGCTCTCTGCCTGTGAGACCTTGTTGCAGCCTACTGCCTAATATAAATTCCTACTCTCTCTTTGTTTATGCCATTGGGATACAATAACTTTACATTTTTGGATACCAACAGTACATTCCAAGTATATTTTCCTATCCCCAAATAATTTTAAATGGACTTAACCATAAATGTGTGTTCAACTATGTCTAGTTGTATAACTTGATCTTAAGATGTTTGTAAAAAGGAAAGTGAAGTTGTCTTGGTTTATAGGTCTCAGAACCCAGAGATGGAATTACCTCTTTATAAACATATTTATGTGAGGATTTTTATTATTCAGAAGAAAGAAAGAAGTGTGTAGAACATATCTTAAAGGCCAAGAAAAGGTTTTGGTTTTGTATTTCTGGTCTAACGGTTCAAAAAGTCTTGATATAGTTTCCTTGAAGATAACATTAGCTGTACAATTCTTACAAATCTTTTTAGTACAATAGAAAGTCCTATACTTGTTGGTGTATGAGTCATAAAATAAAGCAGCTGTCTTAACCACTTCTTTATGAGCAACTTTTTTTATCTGAAATTGTCTCAGTGGTTAGTGCAAACTACCAGATAATCCTTCCTGATCAATCCCTGATGAAAATTCAGTCTATGCACATTAGTGTGGGGGCAATACCTGGTATCTCAACTAGGGTTTATGGTTGCTGCAGGGTCAGATTAGTGATGGGGAGTGGGGGAAGCGAGACAGAAGTGAACTGATAAGTTTAACACATTATTGTTGCTCTAGGATGCCACGGGCCTCTTATGTTAGTGTTCTGGTAGAGTCCTGACTGGTAGAGTCCTTATCAGAAGGAAAATCCTTATGGATTCACTGTGCGGATCAGACTAAATAGCCCCCCAAAAAGGATGAGTCTGTCCAGTTCTGATCACTCCCTGGAAGATCAGTTGGAGGACAATGGATTCTACATAGGAAATGAGAGGTGGGCTATTTTGCCCTGGCAGGCTATTCATTGCAAAAACAGTTTTAGCTTCTATACAGATTTTGCTGAAAACCCCCTTGCCTGAATTATCGACCCAAGAACAAACATTCTTTCAGTCCCAGATGGTTTCATCTGAGCAGTACTACAGACTACCAGCATGTCTCTTTCATTCAAATTACCTGGCCACTTTGCTAGCAACCATTTACTTCAGTCACTTTCCACAGTCTGCTTCACGACCTTGGAATAAGACAATTTTGTCCATATCCCCATGAAGGGAGAACCCTGGAGCATCAGTACTGAGAAACTGCGGATAGGCCTTGGAAGTCTGATCTGTGCCTGAAAGTGTGAGAGGGTGCTGAGATACAGCAGTAATTTGGACAGGGATGAAGGATGCACCTATTCACTGTTGAACTGATCCAAGTGGTTACTCCAGGTGTCTGCTTTTCTCTCAGAAAAAATGTTCTTGAGAACAGTAGATAGTCTATCTTTCAGTGAGAAATCTTTTTTAGCACATTCGATAGAAAAGTTGGAAAAGCTTTTGTTTGAGCACAGTCTTCCATCACAGCAGGGTTTACTTAAATAAATTAAAAGCTTATGAAAAGACTGTTTTTTGACGCCTCTTTTACATAAGTCCTTTTAAGAAAGACATCCAATAAATGAGCTATGGTAATTGATTCTGTCCTGCTTTAAATCAATATTCACAGAGCACTGAAGAAAGTTTTGCAAATCATCTGGCTTTGAGAACTCTTACTACACAAAACAAGACCTGGCAAAACAGATAAAAAATTACTCATAACTGCAGATGAAATTGCGGCAGGAGATTTAACTGAAAAATATAACATTTTATGAACTCAGGGCAAACCATATCTCCCAGAACATATTGCAATCTGATCTCTGCAGATGTTATTGAAATAATGCAGAGTTTGATAAAAATGCATAAATTATACTTTATTGTTGTGGATTATAAAATACGTTCTGAAAGGGATGGTAAGCACAGCAGGCATTTTGCTTTATCTAGTTTGACAGCATTTCTTTGCCATTAAATGAGGAGACATAACTTAATATGTGCAAAAGGCAGAAAAGTAAGGGCCTAGACTGAAAACTTTCCAAAGATGGAATGATTTACTTGTGTGCTTACACATTGCTTAGCACAGAGACCTTTGAGTGTCCAGTGCTCTCCCTGGCACAGACACTAACATAAATAGCAGAAGAAACGTTCTTCTTTGCTCTCAAAAGATAATGTTTTCTTTATATTTTCAAAGCTTCATGTTTCATCTGCCATTTTTTCCTAACCACTCTCTACGGGCATTTTTTAGCTCTGCTTTGACCTATGTTAAGGAACATAAAGTTTTGGCTCCCCAAACCTGTGTAAGTTAAATATTGCAGCTCAGACCTGTCACTGCACAAGATGGGTTTGAGGGCCAGAACTGCAACACTGAATTTAAAACAGTGGGAGGTAACCCCATCTCCTACTACTGCAGTGACATTTTTAGTTTTAGGGTTTTTCCCCTCAGGCAAGCATTTCTAAATGTTCAGGAGTAGAAACTAACAGATGGGATTTCTTTAAAAAGATACAAACCACAGCTTAGGGTTTCAATACGATTTTTTTTTCTACCAGAAGGTAGGTAATTAATGATCCAATGTGCAGCCACCATACACTGGAATTTAAGCTGCTGGAAGTCTCATTTGTAACCATAAGAATGTGAAGGGACACAAAAAGCTTTATTTCTTTTTGTGGCTTTCCTGAGTTAAAATTAAACATATTACCAAGAGCTGACAATGCAATATTGTTGCATTAAAGCCGTGTTTATACTTTTTTCATGCAGAATGTTTCCTGTGAATAACAACCTATAGAATTTGTGGTATTTTTTGAAGGCAGAGGCTAAAGTTATTATTTCGCTGTTGTAATATCTGTTTGTAGCCACACATGCTGTGCCTACTGCCTGCATATTTTCTATACTGCCTGCAGTTTGCTACCCTGATCACTTCTCTTAATAGGGGTATTAGACATTCACTAGACAATATAGTTCCTTTTAGTTATCCAGCAGGAAACTGAATTTTGTCAACATGCTGTTTGTGTCCCAGATTTATCTTTCTACGAGTCATCTCTCTTTGGAGCTGGTGGTTGCTCATTGCAGCTCTGTTTTCATTCATTTTTGAAGTTGCTCTGTTGCAAAGTGCCAAGCTCCCATTTAGTCAGTTGTAAACAGGAGGCAACTGCTCCAGAGGAAAGTAATTAATACATTGATTTAGACTTTTTTAATATAAGCAGGAGAATAAATTTAAATAAAGGTGAAATACTTGGTTTCTTCTCTGGAGCTTGCTTAATGAAGCGGAGAAATGTACTGGGACAAAGAGTTATCCCTTCCTTGCAGAGACAAGAGTCTCGTGCTTCTTTTTGCATTGCCTCCAAGGAAAGAAATGGCCTCCAAGAGTACAGCACTAGTCAGAAAAGCAGTGATAGTTTAAGTCTAGAAAGCATTTAACAATATGCTTAAATTTAAGTTGGTTTTATTTATTTTTTTTTTTTTAGTACCATCAGCCTCAAAAGGATTTAACAAGGCACTTAACATCCTCTCTGAGCAAGGATACTTTCCTGGAGCTGCCCTTAACAAGGGAACTCTCCTTTTGGTATGCATTCTAATGCTCTTTGAGTTCTACCTCTTCTGCAACACTTCTGAGGAGCTGACTGCCTTAGGCAGGAATAGGATAAAGGCAAAGGGTTAAGTAATCAGTTGTCATCATACCTTTGCACACCATCCTGGCCATCCCGTGGGCTGCTGGTTTCTCTCATTCATCCATCCTTGAAACTTGCCCAGTAAATTACATAGAAGGTCACATTTGGGGTCCCAGAACTTGCACCAGAGACTGACCACACACAAATATATGTGGTCTAAAAATATGAAATAAGTACAGGGAAGGGTCATTCAAAAGGTAGTGCAGAATTGCTAACTGCTTACTTGCATGATTTTGGCCAACTGCTTGTCCACTTCTAATTATGCTTTTACTGTTGATTTAAATTGTAACATTAATAATATTTTCACATGATCTTTGCTTAGGGGGAAAGTAAGCAGAAGAGTGAACACCAATTAAGGGAAATGAAAGCAAATCTGTTTACTGATAATATATGTGACAACACTGAGACAGGTAAATTGTACTCAGGGATTTCTCTCTGCTCATGTTTATGATCTTCAATATATTTGTGCATTTCTCATTTGCTGCCCAGGCAAAGTTTGCATTTCCAAATTACAGATGTATCATGACAATTTTGGTCACAACAAGGTCAAAAATTATGCCATTCAGCAAACCTATGCTGCTACTTAATAGTACTTCTGAATGTGATTTTACTGGTCTCTGTTCTTGTTGAAGAATATACTAAAATTCAGATTAAAGGTAAATGCCTTCTTTATGCACTGAAATTTTTCACAGCTTCTTCCTCAGAGAAGCTTTTCTTTTCCTCATTTCATCTTGAAAGGTCATTTTAGGAACTAAAAAGCCCTGTTGCCAACTTTTTAAATAATTATGATCTCCAATAAAATGCCATCTATTTTTAACATTGTACTTTTTAATGTGTCTTTTTAAAAGACACAAGTAGATGACTTTTTCCATGAATAATGTATGACTTCAGAAACTTTGAATGCTATGACATAAATTATCAACTACTTTTCTACTGTTTGCTGATAAAGCGGGGGTGTTTTCCACACACTCTGTAGTCAGATCATGTTTGGAGTCAGCTTCATTTTGTTGCTGTATTTGAATGATGACATTTCATCATAGTTTATACCACTTAATGGCATAAAATGTCAGAAGGAAATGATCATAACACTTATGCAGGTGATAAGTATTCCCTGCCTCTACTTTGTGAAGTAAACCGAGGTGCACTCTGTAAAGTAAAAGCAGACACTGTGGCAAAGGTACTGGGATTAGGAACAGAGTGTGCCTGGTTCAGCAGAGGAAACACGTAGAAGATATCTCTCAAAAAATGGTTGTTGTCTTTAAAGGATTTAGAGGGGTGGTCAATATTGGTAAAAATCAGAGAGAGCCTCCAAAGCTATGTGCAGGGTCTGTGGAGCACAATAGTTGGACTTCATCACTGATGGCTGAGTGACCAGAGCAGAGTGTCCATGGGCAGTGCCAAAGTGTTTCAATATCCTCAGTTGCCAGTGTCAACAGTAGTGGTGTTGTATTTAAACTGATAATTCCAACATGAAGCAGGAAAACACTGAAATGGTTGAAAAACAGAATGAGAAGGAAAGTGCATAGCTGAGACTGCATTGTGGCAGTAAAATATTCAGTTGGTTTAACGTGCTTCAGGAAATAGTGATGTTTAGGATGAAAAGAAGAAGAAAATTAGTGGAAGTGGAGAAAACCAGATAAAATTTTTTTCAGGCAAGAAGCATATTAAAGCAAATAAAGAACTGGAGGGGGAGAGTCTGCTGGGACCTGGAGCTTAGCAGAGAAGTGGTAAAGCAAATAGCAGAAGTTAGAGAGAATAAAAGAGATGGAAACTGAAAGGAGAAAATAGCCTCACAGCGCATGGAAGCAAAATATCTGGAGGAGACCCTTGGGGACACTAGTGTGGATTTATGTCCTGCAATTATAATTAGTAAAGACGAGGGGATAAAATGAGATTTTGAATTTTTAGTAGGACAGAACTATTTCTAAGTTTTAAAGTAAGTTTTCTGTTGTCCTTGTCTGCTAATTTCTTTCTGAAGTCCAGAATTCATTGTATGTCTTTCCAGAAAGTACCTTGCCTGTGACACACCCTGGGATGATCTGCACTTGTCAGTGAAAGACACAGAAGGAAGAAAACTTCAGAGAAATTGCAAGATCCATTTGTAACAAACATAATAAACATTAATAAATTGCATGGTCAGAAATAGCACTGACATAAACAGGATGTGGCAACTGGAATGAGCATATTAAACTATGCTCATCCAATGATCAGATTTCCAGTGGGAGAAGAGTACTTATATTTTTTTAAAATGCTTTGTGGCTGTCAGATCCCTGGAAGAAGGTTATGGTTTTCATTGAAAATTCATGAAGGAGTTGAAAGGCAGAAACATCATACTTGGAAATCTAGAAATGTATGAATCCTTTGGCAGGCTCTGGATACTGCAAAACAGGCCCTACATTTGCCTAATAAAGCAACACTTGCAACATGTACATGCTTGTGGTAAGGAAGACAATGGAAATGTGAGGAATTTGTGTTCTTGAGTCCATGCATCTTAGGAATGTTTATAAGAGCAAATATTTATTAAGTTAGGATGGCTGTGTTTTTAGGATGTCTTGCAACCTGTTGTTACCTTGGAAATCACCCAGTCAAAATCATCAGAATTTATTCAAATACCTGGTCATTGGATATTTTGCAAAAACAATCTAAGTAACTTTGGAGAATGGACAGTCTTGAATAACTTAGAAAAGTTGCCTGAATATTTCCAATATTTTATTACTTACAATTCATTGTAGACTAGCAGCATTAATCTCAAATCCAGCTAGTCGCGCAATAATTGAGGATTCATAAAATGTTTCTGGGAATCACCGTGTAATTACCATTGTCTCCAGTGGTGGTACAGGAAAATAATATGCAATATTTCAAGATATTTAATTAAGAAGTGTCAGTGAGTTACTTTGAATATAAGTTCTATCACCCCCATATTACAAGCTTGTGTATGACTAGATGATGGATGAGTTCCCTCAGTAAGGAAGACAGATGAACTGAGGAACATCAATGTGATATGCAGAACTCAGTATGATGAAGTATACATAATTGTTGTTTACTCTTTAAAGGTGACCTACAAATACAATGCTTTAAGGTTACTTTTCTTGTCTTCCTTATAATGCAATAAAAAACTCTAAAAGTTCTCCAGTAGAAACTCTACTTTTTTCTTTCCTTAGAGATTGTTGTCCACTTTGTTTTTTTCTCCAAAGACCTCTGATCCATGAAGGTAGTAACAGGTTTATGGTATCAAGGAAAGATATCAAGGAAGAAAAATGTGTGTGTGAGGGTAATTTCTTATGTGGTCTGCTTTGGATGTGGGAGCTGTTATGAATTCATGTGTGGTTCACTAGTAATGTCAGCAGCAAAACCCAGCATCCCCATCTTGGGAATTGTAGAAAAAACCTTGTAGCCTTCACAACGAAAATGTAGTATGAGAGCACGGGCAAAACAGAAAAGAGAATTTAAAGAAAGATGGGTCTCCTAATAGTTATTTCTGTCAAAGGAATAAAGGAACTACCAGTTTCTATTTATGCTATTTAGCATAAACAATATGCTTTGTGTTTCTTGCTCAAGTAACTACTCTCTTACACTCTGTGGGCTGCATTACTTTACATTTTGACTAACTGCAGTTTTTCTTTCTGTCACCACACAGCTGACTTGATCACAGCCTTCAGTTTAGGAATCCTTGCTTTTTACTCTTGCTTACTAGCCCATTTGTCTTCTACTCTATCAGTGCCCTTTTCTGTGGACCCTAAGGTGATAATTACATTAGCTGTACTTCATCACAAGCTTGTTAGGGCTTGACAGTTGATTTTGGCTGACTATAATCAGCCTTGTCCCCACTTGTCATTGTCCCTTTGTGCAGTGGTTGAACATGACTCTTTCTACATTAGCAAGTAGTGTGCTCCATTAGGAGTGGATCTGCTGAGTGAAATAACCTGCACTGACCTCTCTGATATGTCTGGTTTTGGGGACTTGGTGCTAGTTACAGCCTGGTCCTGTAGGCTGAATGCTCGTTAATGCCTGAAGCACATCTTTGGGTTTGTTTTCATCTGAAAGAGGTCAATTTGTGTGCTCTGAGACAGGTGTCCGGTGAAAATCACAGCACTTAATGGGGAAATGGTTGAGAGATTTAAAAATGCGTTTCTGACCATCAGTGCTGATGAAGGTGCTTTTGCTGGTGCTGATATACCCAGGGTAGTACTGCTTCAGCTGGTCTAAGTGAGACCAGATTCCTAGGGCTTCTCTGTGTTCTAGGTTAAAAGGTAGATGAAAATATTTTTATAGTTTTTCTACAAGTAAATCTTCTCTTCCTGTGCTCATTTAGCAAATGCTCTTTTTACTCAGCATATGCATCTTGACAAAGTGTAATCTGGATTTATTCCCATGGAAATATCTCAGTGTGATGTCCAGCTGACTTCAGTGGATCATCTCAAAACTAGAACAGGTGAATCATCTTGTCCCTTTTACCTTTTCAGGATGGCTGAGGCCCTTTCCTTTTCCTTAACCATAAATTTGGACATGAAAAGGAGAATAACTGCATGTAACTACACTTCCTCTCTCTCTGCTTTTTTGTATGTCAATGTACTTGATCATGTTGAAATCCATGAGTCTCCCATCCTGGACTGTGCATATAATTAATTAAATTACAATAATAATAAAATTATAATAAAAAAGGATTTAAATTCTGTCAGTGAGTATAATTTTAAAATAAACTAGCGGAGTTCATTGAAAGATCCTACGTGTTAAGTAAGAATATGAGTGACTGAGACAGCTGATGAGTAAAATTGTGATTGAACAAAGTCTCCATTTATTTGACAGGAATATTTATTTGAAACAAGATTGAAAGCAGAGGTAGGGTCTACTTTTTGCCATTGTTGCAACCACCAATAGTGAAAGAAGTGCAGGAAGCATAGGAAGTGAAAAATCTGGTTGTGGTGGGCTTTACATTCTTCGGTCATGGGTCATGTGTTGAGAGTAGAGTTGTGTTCATTCTGACTCTCACTGAAAAACTTCTCATGAGAAGTCTTTGTTAATACAGTATTTGGTTCAATGGAGCCTTGGTTCATATCAGAGATCCCACAAAGGTGCTCAGAACACAGTGCCACTATGAGGGAAGACTCTCACAAATGTGCTATTTGCTTAGTTTTCTGTAAGTCCGAATGTGATCTTGTGTAAAACACATGTAAGCTGACTTTGAGTAAACAATTATTTTAGGAAAATGTGGCATCACTATTCTAAACTCTTTATCTCTTTCTTTCCCATATTTTTTCCCTTTTCTTCCATGCAGGCCTTTTGTGGAATATCTATTATTTAATTTATCTCATTCTGCATTTTTTCCCCAAAGGTTTCTTAAATAAAGATATTTTCTTTTTTCTGCATTTTAGGTCAAGACTAGAAGCAACAGTGATGCTTCTTTTTTTTTTTCTAATACAAACATATAGTTGTGAAGACTCATAAATAACTTTAATACCAATAAGCACAAGTAAAACTTGTTGATTGCACAGGAGATATATTTGCAGACAGAGTGAAAGCAGTGTGTTGTCATTGTTCCAAATCAAGGTGAAAACTTTATAATCATAGCACATCACAAAATGTCTTGTTATTTTAGAAGCTAACAGCCAGATCTTCAGCTATAAAAAAATGGTCTTAACACTGCTGATATTGCTGGACATATGGCAATCCATACCAGAGTGTCCTGGCCTTCTGATTTTTATTCTGCATCTTACACATAATTTTTGTCATCAATCTCTATTCATGTCAATGACAAATGCATATTTCACACAGTCAGAAATAGACAAAGAAGTGCATTCATTGTTATAACTGATAAATTAGTGTCTTTGTTCAAACAACTTGCATTTACATTCACTGTTAGAGGAAGAAAAGCTTCTTAAAAATTTATAAGCTGACTATGCAGGTTAACTTAAATGTGCAGTTGTACAGTGTTGACTCAGAGTTAAATTTAGGAACACTTCGCAAAACTAGTGGAAAGTAGAGCATTTGTTCAACATCACAGACTTGCAAATGGTTGAGCTAAATATATGGTGAGCATTCAGTCACAGGTCAGGCTCAAACAGTGTGCTCAGAGTGCTTTACATGCATTGATTGATCTAATTTTGGAAATAATTTTGTGATTTATTCAAAACTAGACAAGGCTGTGAGGAAAATACAGACCTATGGATACAGAAAAAGACTGATACATAAAACAAGCTTGATGCTCTGCTTCTTTTTGTGTGCCTTATGCAGCACATCTGGAAACAGTACTCGGCTACTGTGAGGTACCTCCTACACTTACACTGGGCATCCCCAGCCCATCTGACAGCAAAAGAATTTTTGTTTATCAATTTTTTTGTTCAGAGGCCTCTCTCCCCCTGTTTTTAGCAACCTAGGACCTGGGCTTTCATGCCCAGACATGTCATGTCTGAATAAATGTGTAATTCATGTGTGTAAATGCACAGTGTGCTCACATAAATCAGTTGCTCTCATCCACGAGTGACCAGACAGCTGCCTAACTGGCCATGTTCCCATACAAATACCCTATTTAGGAACAAGAATTAGGCATCCATGATATATGGATGTCATTTTATGCCCTTAAACTGACTAATGGGAAAATTATTTTTCACCCTTTATTTGTTTCACATTCTCCCATCTCCCTCTAACATGTCCCAGGACATAAAACACTCTGAAATGACCATCCAGTCTTTCAGATTATAAATTCCTCTGGGTGGGAGGATTTGCTTTATGTGTTTTCTTCTGTGAGCCCAGTGTACTCTCCTGTGCTAGGGAAGTGCTTGAGTGCATGTCTATAATTTTCAGCAAGACCAGTGTCTAAGGGCCATGAGTTCACTTGCCAGCCCACCACTTGTCTCCAGAGGTGCCATGTAGCCAGCCTGCAGATTACTTCTGGTGCTGGAGGTGTCCTAAGGACTTTGGTCCTCAGAAGCTGTGCAGAGGTTGTCTTGGGTTATGTAACCAAAAAAAAAAGTTTATTCTGTTCCATCTGTTAAAACCAGTTGAGGAGGTGTTTTCTTTATCTCTTGCAACTCCAGGGGGGCGGGAGTGTGTGCCTTCTGCTAATGGGCCAGCTGTTAAAACCAGGTGGAATATTGTTCCTTATTTCTTCCATGACATGTCCACCCTCCAGGTGGATATTTTCTGTTAATGGGCCATTAAGACTCACCAATGACACATTACATCATCTCATTGAAAGGTGCTTCACCTAGTGAGGGGAGTCAAATTATTCCTAGCTAGATAAAAACTAAGACGTAGGAACACCAGGCATTCTGGTTTTCCACTGGATTCATGAAGGAAGACTGGACCCATCTCACCATCACTGGACCCTTTTCTACAGGACCATCTCTACTCCAATAGAACCACGTCTGACACTCCAGGAGGGCTTACTTTGGACTGCTTCCAACACCCTGACCAACAGGGTGTCAGGTTGTATTTCTGACAGATCAGGGTTTCCAGGACTTTTGTTTGTTTTGTTTGCTTGTTTTTCGTACTACTACATTTGTATTCTTAATATTTCTAGTGAAGAACTGCTATTCCTATTCCCAAATCTTTGCCTAAAAAGCTTTTAATTGCAAAATTATAATTTGGAAGGGGGGATGCTTACATTCTCCATTCCAAGGGAAACTCCGGCTTTCCCTGCCAAATACCTGTCTTCCCAAACCAAGACAGAGCTTGTGGTGGTACATGCTGAACTTGTGCTTACAACAAAGACAAGACTTGATGACTCTTCCTCACCCCTTGTGAAGATCCTTCTGCCACAGTGCACTGTTGGGGTAGAGGCCCATGCATTCTGGTTAACTGATTTCAGCTAGGAATACTATTTAGTCAGATCTAACCAATTTTTTTTTAGCATGACCTGTTCGTTTAGAGCATCAAATATCTTTAAAGCCATCAAAAACTGAGATGAGTCCAGCCTCAGATGTTACTTGAAAATGAATGATCAGTCCTGCCTGGGTATAGGATATTTCTGATATGTTATGGGAACAGCTGTAGAGTCCTTTTTGAACTTGTTATTTAGCCAATGACTTGCTGACATCTGAATCTGCACAATTCATAATGAATAATTTAGACCATAGGGAGCAAAAAGTGTGACTGAATTAAAAGACAAAAAATACTTGAAAGTACTTTCATGATCCTTTTTCTTGCTTAAAACTTGAAGATCAAACAAGGAAAAGATGCAGTTTAGGATAATTTCACACTGTACAAGGAACCAGCAGAATTGTATAGTTGAGGTCATTGGATATATCCACTTTAAATGACATCTCTCTGTAGTCAGTCAGGACAAAGCTGTAAACATTAACAAGAAACTATTAAATATTTATTTTGTCTGTTTTTACTTGTCTTCAGAGGACCATTCTGTAAACAATTTATGTTACCAGGTAGAATTTATTCTACCGTTGTGTACGAATTAACTGTTGCTCACCTATTAATCCTGATTTTCTGTTTTGTTTTCAGCCAGTCTGAGAGGTGCAGAGATTCAGAGTCCAGAGCAATGTTGGAATACCATGTTGGAGTATTTTCTGAAATTTATGATGTATGTCACTGCTCTGAGGGTCAGTTAGGAAAGTTCAAGATTTCTGCAGTAACCTTTGTTGTGAAGAGAAGGATTGCCAGGCTTGGGGGAGTAAGTATTAACAGCTTAACTGTGCAAAAATGTATATTTAGTGCCCCCAACAAAGGCCATTCAGTCATAAGTATCTCTATATTTTTGAGTACAGAATTTCAAATATAAAGTCACCAGAGTCTGTATTTCAAATGTGGATGTAGCAAGTAGCCACAAGGCATTTCTTGAGCATGCCATGTTTAGATAGAGGTCTTATAGGCCAATGGCCATGACTCAGCTGGCACTGAATTAAACAGCTTCCAAAGAGCATTTACTCTCCAGAAACAGGGAATTAACCTAAGCCATGGTTGAAAATGTGTGTAAACAGCACTTATTTCGCTCCACCTCTGCTTTCTCTTTCCTGGGAAAGACAATGAATGAGGGTGCATGTACAGCAATAAAATTTTCTATTTATTGACTTGGTGCTCTGCAACAACATTTCAGTCTCTTTTTCTTTCGTACCCTGGGAATTTATTGTTTGAAAAATTCTCTGTGTAACTATGGTTTTTTCCTAGAGGATCATCAGGAAGACCTGTAAGGTGTTTCCTGACAGGAGATTGAGAGAGAAGAGAAAATGAGCTGCTGGTAAGAATGCTGCCTGCTGTCACAATTCCCTAATTCATGAAGGGACATAAAGCTTAGACAAAAATTTATGGTGCCTTAACCCTGGGAATGACTCAATTGTTTAACAGCATGTTTGTGTTCACACAAGCATAAGAGCTGGGGTGAAGTAGAGCATCCACTGGAGAGCTGCCATGGATGGATAGGGCCTCTTCAGGAAGGACCATGCAGGGGTGGTGGGAGTTCTGTCTGAAGGCAGCAGGGGTACATGGAGCTCTGCCCCGACATGGATGATGAGACGGCTCAGAACTTGCAAGTTGGGATCAGCAGGAGTAATAATGTAGGTGTTTTTGAACAGGGTGCCTGCTACCGCCAGCCTGATGGGGAAGAATGGATGAACCCTTCTGCAGACAGCTGGGAGAAGTCTCATTTTTGTAAACCCTGGTCCTCATGGGGGACTCCAACCACCCCAATGCCTGCTGGACTCAACACAGCAGGGCACAAGTGATCTGAGAGGTTTCTGGAGCACAGGGATGGTGACTTCCTGAGATGGGTGGTAGAAGAGCCCTCAAAGGGAAACACTGACAGACCTGATACTTACTAAGAGGAATGTTGTGGGCAGGTTTGGCTTCAGTGACCATGAGCTGTGGAATTCAGGGTCCTGAGAGGTGGGAGAAGTGGCAAGATCAGTATCACAATTCCGAACTTCAGAACAGATTTTTTCTTGTTCAAAGACCTATTTAGAAGAATCCCATGGGACGTGGCTCTGAATAGATGAGCAGACCCTAAGGGCTGCCTGATTTTCAAGATCACCTCCTCCAAGCTCAAGAATGGTCCAGCCTGACAAGCAGGAAAGCAAGAAAAAGTGGCAGAAGCTCTTCGTGGAATAAAGCAAGGAAGCTTTATCCACACTGAAGGAGAAGTGGGGTAGAGAATATTTAAACAAATTGCACATGCACAAATGCTTGAACCTGAAGGGATTTGAAGCAATCTCCCTATAGAAAGAGGATTCTGTGTTCTGAGCAGCTCTTCCACCTTTTTGTGACATGTGAATTTTGGTTTTTTTTTTGTCTGAAAAGAAAAATCTACTGAAAGCTGATTCATTTTTCTCAGCATAACCACTTCTCTAACCTTGCAAACATATTTCATACCTGCAAGGTGATAGTAAAACTGTTCAGGACAGTTTAAAACAAACAAATACACATCCGGGCAAGAAATAGAAATAATAATTGTAAACAGTTGAATACATCAAGCAATCTAAAGCCAAAGTAAATAGCTTATGAAATGTACATAATTACTACTATCTAAAAAACTATCACCAAGAATAAACCACAAACAGGAAAAATGGGTAATAAATGAGTATCTCCTCAATAACAATTTGTTTTGACTGGCCCTACAGTTCAAAATTTCTTAGGACCATATTGACCAATTTATAAAATAGACATTATATTTACAAATGAGGATTATTAAAAAAAAAAAAAAAAAACAACCCTGAAAGCTGTCCTGAAACTGTATTATTTGTCTTTGTGGGGTTTTTAGTTGTTGTTTGTTTGGAGTTTTTTGGTGTCAGAATCTGTTGATTAACTGCTGTGTTATATTTTTGTGAGAGATATCAATTTATCCAAGCTGATGGTCCATTTCAAAAGATCTCAGAATAAGATTCTTCACCTATTCAGTTGAAAGCTCACTATCCCACAGAGCCATTCTTTAATCACTTAAATGCACGCCTCCATAGAGAACAGAAAGTGTTCTTGACTTTATTAAAATACATTTCCTCTTCCAAGCTGAAAATGAATCCAGATTCAGAGTCAAAAGATTATCTTGTTCAGCTCTAAAAAGTTTTTTTATTTTTTTTGTGTCTGATGTTAATAAGCCTTGAAAGTTTGAGTGTTGTTGCTGGTGTATACTTTGATCAACGGATCCGAAATGAGAGCTCTTTGGCCTTGGCCCTTCTTTTCATTACATTCAGACAGCACTGAGTAGAATGGAGACCAAACTCATTTGGAGGCCTCTTAATGCCAACAGCAATACATAAAAATTATAGAAAGAATATTAGTAAGCACACAAGTTTTAGAGAGACAAATTTTTTTAAATTTCTGTCCTTTACTTGCTCTGTGATTTTTGACCTGAAGTCCTCTGTAAGAACTGAACAGGACTTTCTGAGAATTAGTGTGTCTTCCTGCAAAATGTGTTTCTAAGTTGAGCTGGGTGATATAAATGTCCTCTTCCCAGCTCCAGATATATCTGTCCAGTGACTTTTTCTTTTCATGTACCAATAAGACAGTTTTTCCCATATGACTGAGCAGATCTGTGAGCAGCACAATAAAGGAGACAAGAAGATGGAAGGTGCTGCAGGTAGCCATAATCCTATCCTCCTCTCCTGAACTCTATTAGATGGTTTTGAATTTATTCAACACAGCTTTACTCCTGGATCTGCTGGCAAAAATTAAAAATAATAAGAAAGAAACCTTGGGAAAAAAACCAAAAAACCAACCAAACCTGAAAAAAACCTTGTAAATACAAGTTTTTATGCCAGTCTTTCTCTTCACCCAGCAGTGGTTCAAAATGTAGAGAAGTTTGGTTTGGAAGGAATCAGTCACTGGAAAGTGGCATTGGTGACTGCTTTCTTGAATTCAGGCCAACACAATGCAGAACAAGGCTGCTTTAAGCATGCATAGCCTGCCTGCTTCTGGCTTTGGAGGAGACAGAGCTCTCCAGTAGATATAGGATCTGCAGGAGCTGCAGGAGCTGTAGCAGCTAGGAAGTTCATAGCAGTTATTCAAGCTAAAGATGTTCTCACCTTTTTACTGGCTTGGCTCTTAATTTGTTTCCAAAACCTACAAAAGTATGTTTTATCTTGAAAAACTAGCAATCATTTTGAGTTCTGGTTTTGTTTCTTGCAGACTGAAAAGAGCATTATTTTGATAGAGTTCTGTTTTACATTAAAATTTCTATAAAGTATATGTTTTATATCCTTCTGGCATACTGCTTCTGATCACCAACATCCAAAAACTCACCTCACCCAAATGAAAGACTGATCTGATTCACATTTTCAGGAAAAGATATAATGAGTGATCAGTTGCGGTTTGGAAACTTGCATAGCAGGTTCCAAAATGAGCAGTATTTATGGGTGTTTTATAAGCACTTAAAAATAGGATGGAAATAACAATATAGCTTTGACTACCAAAGAGATTTTATGAAATCTCCCTTTAAATTATAATGTCTTGAATTTAATGCATTTTAACGTTCCTAATTTTGAATTAGGAGGGAAAAGGAATTTGTGACATTTGCACTATGTGACTGCTATGTGGAAACTCACAGCATCTCATAATGGCTTAGATGGCAATAATAAATAAACAAAATAGCCCTTAAGCTATTTTTTTCCTCATTTGTATGTACAAAGATGTCACCAAAGTCGCATGTTTTCTCTCTGCAGTGGTAACAGAGTCCTTGTTTAAACTGTGGTTGTTATAAGAGTTTGTTACCATTACCTTCCTAATAGTTTTTATCATATGGTTGTACTTCTGAATCCATGGCATGTCTTGTGTTTGCTGTTGAGATGTAATTGAAAATTTGGATGCAAGAGGGTATTTACCTGTTTAGTAAGGAAATGTATAAAAAGAAGCCCATCAATTCTTGACATTCTGTATTGCACTTCAGTTTTCCATATCATTAAAAGCCTCACTGCTGGAAGCACAGTAAACAGGGATTTCTGGGTGGTGCTCGGCCATGGTGGAGGATAAGGAAGATAAAGAAATTCTTGTATTTTGGGGATAACTTAACTGGCATTTTTTGTTGCTTAGTGGCTTATTAGGTTGGACTTCATCTGGTTCACTGGTTTGATCACTGCTCTTAATGAGATGTCCTAGTCACCATTTCTGGCTTTAAGGTAGTTTTGCATTTGAGTGGGGTGAAAGGTCAAAGGCCTTGTAGCCAAAGGAGCTAGGTTTCCTGTCTTTAATTGCTGCTGATGAATATTCAGCTTTCAAAATGGAGAGAAAAGGAGTGGAAATCAAAGTGACTAGTGACTGAGAGACCCCAAAGAGCAGGAAGCTTCAGTACTTATCTGGTGATTCATATGCTTTGTGTTTTATCTATTGGCTCTGTGAATAAGCATCAGCCATGAGATGTCCATAAGGGGTTACACAGGGAAACCATTATTTTTCATGAAATGACACCTGAAGTAATTACAGAATCACAGGATGAGTTAGATTGGAAAAGACCTCTGAAATCATCAAGTCCAACCCATGACTCAGCATGTAAACTAGACCTTGGGACAAAGTGCCACCTCCAGGAACAGCGACTCTACCTACTCCCAGGGCAGTCCAATCCAATGGATTTCTTGTAAAGAAATTTCTCCTAATGTTCAAGCTAGGTGTCCCTTGGCAGAGCTTGAGGCCATGTCCTCTTGTCTTTTCACTGGTTACCTGGGAGAAGAGACAAGCCTCACTTGGCTACAATCTCCTTGCAGGCAGTTGTAGTGAGTGATAAGGTCTCCTATGAGCCTCATTTTCTCCAGTTAAACTACCCAGCTCCCTCAGCCACTCCTTATAGCATTTGTGCTCCAGACTTTTCCCAACTTTATAGCTTTTTTCTGGAGTCTCTTCAGATCCTCAATGGTTTTTTTGCATTGAGGGGCTCAAATCTGAACACAGGATTAGAGGTGTAACATCACCAGGGCTGAGTATAGGGGAGCAATCCTGTCCTGGTCCTGTTGGCCACAGTATTGACGATACAATCCAGGATGCTGTTTGCCTTATTGGCCACTTGGGCACAACCTGCTCATATTCAGTCACTGTCAACCAGCACCTGTGTGTCCTTCTTCCCTGGGCATATTTCCAGCCATTCTGTCCCCAGGCTGTAGCACTGCCTGGGGTTGTTGTGACCAAAGTGTAGGACACAGTCCTCGGTCTTGTTAAACCTCATATTGCTGTTCAAGGCCCTTTATTCAGCCTGTTCAGGATCTCCTCTGCAGAGCCCTCCTACCCTCCAGCAGACTGACACACACACCCAACTAGGTGTTGCCCATGAATTTACTAAGGATAGACACAATCCCCTCATCCAGATCATCAAAAACAACTCTGAATAAGACTGGGCCAAATACTGATCCCCAGGGAACATCGCTGGTGACTAGACATCAACTGGATGCAGCATCATGTTCTTGGATGAGAAGATTCAGTCCAATTCAAAGCTATGGATAAAAACATAATTCAAAAGAGCTTGAAAACAGCTAGGAATAAAATGGAGAAGAAACTGCAAGCAGGTCAGAACTTCTAGGTACACGGTGTGTGGGACAGCCAAATGCCCATTGAGGGGTGTTTCATAGAAATACATACACTTAAGGCCAAGGCATAAGTAGAACTTGGGTAACTGAGCAGTCTTCTATCTAAGGAACACACAAAAGATATTCTGGACTAAAGAGAGAGGATGAGCAACCAGGAAGAGAAGATAACATGGCAGGAAATAAAACAAGAATGGAGGCCAGTTTCAACAGAAGAGAGAAAAAGAAAATAGAAATAACTAAGGATAAAGACTCTAGAGAGAACAAGATGATATTAAAAGCAGAGAGCATGAACAGAGGGTGAACAGAGCACAGAGAATGAATATGAGGGAAGGTAAGTGGTGGAACACTTGCTCAGTGTTCAATAAAACTAAGTTTTCTTTGAGGATGACAGCTCCCTGAGATGCACAGCTATAGAGACTGCAGCTCAGAAGAGATGTATGAGGGAGTGGGGAAAATTTGTGACTAAATAATATCCCTTCATATTGGGGTATTACCAGATAACCTTAGCATCAAGGAAGTGATGGCTCAGGTGATTTTTTTGCCCTTGAAGAGAGTGAAGCTGTGAGAAGATAATGCAATTAGACGGATAGCACAAGATCTTGGGATATTTGGTCATTGCAATATTACATTGGACATTAGACATTTACAAAGAAGGTGGTGCAAAGGTAACTCTGAATCCAAGATTCACAATCTCAAGAGGAAACCCAATATACTAAAAGAGTAAGTGAATGTAGTCAGCCCAGACTGAGGAACTTGAGAACTAAGTGCAAATTACTTCTTTCTGTCAGAAGAACACAAACTGTCAGAAAGCTCTTTCTGAGCTAGAGTCAAGTCCTTACAGATGAGGAAAAAAAAAGATTAGAAATCAACATGGAACCTATATTGAGGAGAAAAACTAATGAGCAAATAAATCTGGCCTTTGCAAAGTACTCATTTCTGATGTAAAAAGAATAGTACTGGAAATGCAACTAAGTTAGAACTGGTAAATGATATTAAAATGAATAGAGGAAAAATATTTGCTTGGCTGTAAGAAACTTAGGTCAAGGAAATTTTGTCTAAAACAGTCCTCCTGTTTTGGTCAAAAATAGTATTATTTTTTACAGGCAGAGCAAGGATTATTTAATCTGACAAAATGGAAGCTGAGAAGGGATATATGAACACTGTCTGCAAATACAGTGCACTGTCTGGATGGAAAGGCACATCATAGGAATAAAGGGTCAGTCTGGATAATGAGGTAAGTTTCTGACCACAAGAACTTTGAGGCTGTGGAAAGGCTTTCAAGTGGGAATAAAATGGAGCTGGATGGATGAGATTATGAAAATGGAACTGGATGGATGAGATTATGAATTTTATGGATGAAATTATCAGCTATCTATGACAGCAAAAATTTCTACTTGATTATCTGGGAGTTTCTTTCCACTGCAATGACACTTCTAATTTGAAGGCTAGCACAGTAAGTCTTTCTGCTATGGAAGGGAAAGACAATTGTGAGAAAAAAGTTAGTTTTCATAATGACAGAGATGGGAAGTATGATAGAGGTTTTGATAGTCTGGGTGTATAATTATAGGCTTACTATTAGCCAAGATTTTTAGGGTTCATGTAGTTTTAAAACTCCTTTAGTTAAATTCAGCTGTGGCTTAAGGCATAATATTTCTTTGGGTAGAAATGAAAATATATATGTCTCAAGAAAACAGTGTGAATTTTTATTTCATGATATGAAAATACTTAAGTTTAAAATGGACAAAACAAAATGACCTAAATATTATCTCTTCTAAGAGACTACGAAACCTTCATCCCCAGATTTAATTTACTGAATTACATTTCTCCTTTTCCTTGGCTGAAAGCTTTTCAGGACTCTTTTAGAACATTGGTCTCAGTTCTCTTTCTTGCTACTCTTGTTCTTTCTGCATGTCACTTTTTGTAGTGAAAATTGTACAATGATTGGAAAACATATCCTATTGTTTCAGCTGTAGGATATATCAGTAAAGCTTACTTTCTGAGGTTTATAGCATAGAATAGACGTGTTCTGAAAATACATTTTTGGGCCATCAAGTGATATGGGATATGAATGAAGGGGACTTTAACTGGAGCTGTGATGTGATGCAGCAATCTATTGATGCTTGAAAAGAATATTTTTAAAGTCACTTGTCAATAAATAAGTGGATAAACTTGTAACCTCCTTTGAAGACAGAAGATGAAACGGGCCTTGCCAAGATTCCTCAGCAACCTCAGATAGCAGCCAGTTGTTCTCAGCAGGCTACATCAACATTTTCCAGCTATTTAGAGGCAGGACTGCATATCCAAAGGGCAGGAAAATGTGGTTTGTAGCAGAACAGCTGCTGCTAATAATGCAAGTGATGAGCTGAAATGAACAATGGATGTTAAGTTTTTAAGTTTCTCTAGACCCCTCTGGCTATGCTACCTATTGCAAGCCTGCTTTGACTTCACACCAGAGTATGTCATGATTCAATGGGAACCATACTACTCAAACCAATATGAAATTCAAATCAGAAAATATATATTTTCTAGGATAGGATTGAAGTCTTTTGTTCATGTGTTATAGTTGTTGTTTTTTTTTTTTTTTTTTACAATAAAGCTTTTGGATGGTTTTTATGGGTGTATAAAAATAACAATAATTAAAGAAAAGAATAGATGGTCTGAGAAAATCATCTTGCCAATTAGAAGAATCCTTTATTTTATGACTTATGACACTGTTAGGCTTAAATTGAAGGATGCCAGTGCTGAAAGGAGTGATTGAGAAATACATGAGAGTGCATAGAAATGCATCCTTTGTTTTGTGCAATAATAATTCATTCAATTAGGAAAAAAATTCCTAAAATGCTTCAATTGTAGTTACGAGAAATGTCTTGTTACTGCAGGCAGTTTGTTAGGTTCCAGAAATAAAGCATAGAAGTCAAATCCAGAGACACTGAGTAATGATGAGGTACACATTATTAACTTATTTGACCTATTGATTTTAAACAAGGCAAATCTGAATTTAGCTCAGTTGTCAGGCCTGGACTGCATGAGGGATCTGAGGGATCGCTGTTGCCTATTTCTTCATAATGTATCTCTTAAATTTCATCTTTTGACTCTTATTCATTTTGTTCCTCCTGAAATATTTGCAGTTTTTGTGGCAGCTTGGTCGCTTGCCTGGACGTATGTGGAGAACATTCTGAATCTTTCAAAAGAAAATAGTGCTGCCTGCCCACAGCTCACAATAGCTTGAGAAATGTCTTGTTTGGAGAACAGAGACCAATTCAGACTGCAGACAGATAGACAACTGCTTCCGGCTTAATTTTCTGACATGCTTTTGTACCCTTCAGGTGATTTACTTTGTCAATCTGGATTGGAATCTTTACTCTGGTTATATCTAGGGCATTTTATTCAGTGGTTGCAGCAGAGAACAGCAGGCCACTATTTACTTTTGTGTTTAATTCCTGGTTTTCAGTTCTATTTATGTTTTAAAAAGCAATAAAAATTTATTCTTACAGTGTTTTATATTAGCGTCATGTCATTCTTTTTAATCTTCCTTTTCTAGAAAGGCATAATTTGCTTCAGCCTTTATTTGATACCCACCTGTAGACTTACTGTGCTGTATCTAACCTTCCTGCTAAAATTGTACCAGAAAATAGGAATGAGTTCCCTTCCTGGCCAATTATCCCCTGAAACTTATGCATCTCTTCTTTGGTATCTGCTTCAATGTGCAAAATCATTTGATAAAATTATTTTTTAATGTAATATATGAGAAGATCAAATCCCATTTTTTCTCTGAGAACTCTTATTTTTCAACCTCCATGTGAATGTTTTTGTGTGTGATATGTCCCCCAGTGGGATGAAATGTGTGTGTTGTCCCACAACAAAGTACCCTGCAGAACTGATCAGGCAGTTTTGACTGTGTAGATCCACGACCACCAAAGTTTATAAGAAGCATAAATAATTTCTTTTCAGAATGTAGCAGAACTTTAAACCTCTTCAAAAATATAGTTAGCTATTTGTATTTAGAAGGAAGTCATAGTTCTTTTTAATTCTATATCTCTTCTGCAACAAAGTAAAAGTTTAATTATTGAAAGACATTTTGCATTTTATCTTCTCTTTTCCATCCTACTTCTTGGCACAGGCATGCCTTTAATAGCTCGTTTTTGAGAATTCAAATCCAGAAATGTTCTTATCTTGGGTGACAATCATGGAACAGGTGGCATCTACAAAGATGGGATTAGTCAAAGATAGGGTACCACAAGTTCTTTTGAACACATGTAGGAGTGATGTGCAAGAGGTGGAAAAAAGGGACTGTTTGGCTTGATTAAATGCAGGTGTTATGAACATGGAGCAGAAGAAAAGACTTTATTAAGCTTAGGGGTTACTTAAAAATTTACGAGACTATGAAAAATACCAGCTCTTTCCCAATTTAAAGAAAATCAACAACAACAAAAAAGAGATCCTAGGAACTGTGAAAGAGCAAGTGGTAGCAGCACAATGAAAATTTTCTTTTGCTTTGTTTGCTTAAAGGGACCTGGGAGGTGACTCAGCCTCACCACAGCCTGAAATCCAGGGTCTCTCCTGTTGTGGCTTTGCTGCTGCTGCTCCTGTGGGGTGTCTGTGTAATCTCCAAAAAACTTTCTTGGCTGAGGGCATGTTACCACCATGCTCTGAAGCTGAAAGGTGACTTAATAGTATCCATCAAGGCAATTGCCTGGTATGGAAATTCCCTAGAGAGGGGTTGTATGGCTTCAGTTCTGGGTGGCCTCAGACAGCTTTTGCCAGTTTTTCTAACCTTCCTGATACTCTTAGGAAAAAAATACGGAGTAAGCAGCATGGTCTGCTGATGTGGGCATGTCCATAAGACATTTCTGCTTTTGCTGCTGGATTTCATCCTGTGCCAAGTGCTTTGTTTCCTCTGTTGTTTGTGTCTGCAGCATGTGAAGACATAACACTCACCTCACTGTAGCCTTGGTGGCTACTGTTGTCACATGTTGACCCTTTCCATAATGCTGTGTTCCTCAGGTGTGATCTGGAAAGCATTTCTAAACTCCCAGAGGTTGTGACCCTGCTTGCTCCATGGGCAACACGGCAGAGTTTATGAATTCAAACTGGAAATGTGTTATTTTCAGACTCCTGTCTCTGAGTGTATCTACACACAAACTGATGATGATTTTCCAGCATCAGGGAAGGGACTGACACACCATCTCAAAATAATAAAGCCATTATATCATTTAATGATTGTTTGGCCAAAGAGAGACTACTAAGTGTGATAAAAGTGCTGGTTAAAGGTGACAACAGTGCTGCCTCTAAAAGCAATATTTTATTGTCTGTCTCAGAATGAGAACATGGCCATGTCAGAGTCAGCTTATCTCTCACAGCTTCTCTTTTCCACTCAGCAGAGTTGATTTTGAGAACTCTGCATGTGTTTCCCAGGCACATCTATAATGTGCAGTGAAGTTTTGTATGAAGAAAGGCTGCCCTGAGATGATAATTCAGGGCCAGAAATCTGAGATAATTGTAGATTCCAGCGCCCACTGGGACCAGCTCTTATTTCAGTAGAATGGTATGTACTGAGAGTTTTATGATTCTCTAGTCTTTCTTACAGCTGTTTATGGAAGAATTTTATGGATTATTTTTGGTGTCTGCATAAAGGGGTAAATGTAATATTTTCCTTAACAATGCCAGGTGATATATTTGCCCTGTAATTCTTGAAATGCTTGGAAATTAATTACTTTAAAATTGTACATGGAGTAAAAACTGGCCAAAAAGGAGCATTGAGCTACAACAAAACACTTCCATATCCAAATAAAAGAAAGAATGTAAAAGCATTTTTCATCATTCTTGCACATGTAATGTGGAACTAGCTGCTCATTCTCAGCACTTGCCCAATCTCTGTGTCTCACCTTGCAGAACATGAATGCAGTATATATATTTTTAGGGAATTAGCAGTGATAAGTATTGATATTATAGTGTTAAACACACAGCAGCAGCAGTAACAGTCAAGAAAATCTTGGCTATTTTCAACAAAGATTGAAGAGCTTCCACAGAATTTGTTCAAATCATGCTGCAAATCCACGTCTCCCAGAATAATTGGCACTTCACAGTACTTGGAAATTACATCTGGAAGTACTATTTTCTGTACAGCCTAGAAAATCTAGTCTCTCAGCTCCTCTGGCTCTCCAGCCTCCAGAATTGCTGCTTGAATGGATATATTGTGCAAAATCAGATTGATTTGGCATACAACAGGGTGCTCTCATCTAGTCACACAGAAAGCCAAATGCTTCATTAAATATTTTGCCAGTTCTACTTTTTAGAAACAGCACTTAACTGCACAGTTACTACAGCCATTACAATCCATCGAAGTGCTGCAATAAATTTCCTGTCGCCTGAATGGGAAAGTTTACATAATAGAACAAAATACAAGCTTTTATGCTGCTAGCCATTGAAAAAAATATATATATTTACACAGTTGGGACATCAGATAAAAGGTACTGGCTTTACAGTGTTACAGCCAGGACTGCAGATAGAAAGTAGTATTAACTGTCCCTGTCTTTCTCAAAAAGGGAGCTTTTAATTTCTGTTTTTAAAATTTATACTGTTCCTTCTGATTCTGAGTAATTCAGTGAAAATGAAAGGGCTCACTTCCTTTTTCTACAGCTAACTGTCCTAGGAAGTAGACATTATTATGTAGTATGGACTTGGGTAGAAGCCCATATTCTAACTTCTGCTGATGGTGATTTTTACCCGTTCTTCTCATCCCAGTGCTCCTTACACAGACCCGAGTCTGCAGATTCAGAGTGGGGAAAAGGGCCCAGAAATTAATTACAGACTAATGTTTTCTTACAATGTTTTCTTATTGAAGACAGTTACATCTGCTGTCCATACCTGAACAACATTGAATTCTAACTTACAAAATGGAGGCAATGAGGCTAAAGCCATGTTTTTTTGTTGTAGAGAATTTCCGCAGCAGGCAGGTAATTAATTAGACTCTTACAGGTGAAGGTAATACATTTAGGAAAGCCATGTCTGCTCAAAGAGCACAGGATCCTCGTGGTGAGGCACTTACCAGTGGAGGTGATGCTACAAAAGAGCTCTTTTTCAGATGGGTTATAGCTGGGCACCGCAGCCTTCAGGTGGCAAAGCCTGCAGCTCTGGAGGCAGAGTCTGCAGGAAAGAAAAACACTCACTTGCCTTCTGCCAAGCAGGTAGTCCTAAAGCCACCCAGGCTACTGCTGCTATTTATTGGTGATATAGAAAAAGCTGGGATGCTGCCCTTAGATGCAGACAGCAGGAAAAGTGGGGTCAGTGGGTGGGATAGCTATGGCCTCTGAAATTCCGAGACTGGTGATTAATAAAATTCAACAACTTTCTTCAAATATAAATAGATTTTTAAAATATGCATACATCTATACACAGACAAATAAATACATTCAGAACTTCTGCCATGGAAAAAGTTTCTTTAGACTCAAATACTTTAGTAATTTTTAGTGGGTTTTTTTTGTTGCTTGAAGTGTTCGACAGTACTTACACTGTTGTTTGCCCAGGGTGGTCTGCGTAGGTCACTGTAAGTCTTGGAAAGAAAGGCTAGGCACAGTACCCTTTAATTTTCATGGACAAGCTTGGTTGAATCACTGGGGAAGCCATGAACGATCTATTCATAACCAGAGACTTTAAACATATTATGCTGTTCATACATATTATGAATGTGTGTGGCCCTCTAATTACCATCCAATCATCAGAGCATCAAAGTGTCTTACTTTGTTTACAGTCCTGAAAAACCAGAGTCAGGTTTTATGAGCCTGACAATATAATTTTTTTTGTTTTGTTTATATTCTGTGATTTCTTTTTAATCATATGAGAAGAAACTTTCTACATAATCATTGCAATAAACCTTTTGTGAGACTTTTGGAAAATTATTTTGTACTTGCAGTGCTGAAAATGGATGCTGAGTCCTATTTATATGTTCAAAAATAAGTCCTTAAATCTTTTAAAGTAGAGAGGACTTGGGGGACCTCCCTGTAGGTGCCCCTGTTTATATTGCCAAACTTTAGCTAGTGGTTGCAAAAACCCAGCAGCCAACTTACTAATGAGCTTGTTTTGACAGGACTGCATAGCTCATTGCTTATTAATGCAGTGTTGCTGGCTGGATCATGCCACACTTTCTGGAACTGTAAAAGGGATTCAAGAGACTATATCAAAACCAAGCTGCAAACATAATTTGGAATCAGACTCACTGGATTCAAAATCCAGTTCAAATAATCAGGACAGGACTGCCATTTTCCCAAGCACTGCTATTCTCTTCAGCTCAAAACTTTGAGAGTCTTTAGTATTCTGAGACAAATTTATCCTGGGGATAAGCTCAAATGAAGTGAGTGAAGTCACACCAGGGATTCATTTGGCTCATTACTAACATCTTGTCTCCTACCAGCATGCTCTGCATTGCTCAGCTGACACACTCTGGGGTGTGATGAAGACAGAAAGGGTTGGTTCAGCTTTCAGACTCCTCTATCTTTTCCATGGAAATTTGGTTTTTTTTAATTTTGTTTTTAAAATAAGAGAAGTGTATAAGTGCTATGGGCTGAAAAAAGCTTAGAAACCAAGCAATATCAAAGTCATAACAGAGGGAATTGCAGTGATCATTGGGAAATACCTTCCTCAAACTTATTCCTCCTGTCATGCTAGGTAGTTGAAATTTTGTAGTGTAATGCATTTTGTTAATGTGTTTAGGGATTCATGAGGCCTTCATGATCCTATTGACTTGCCATAAAACATCCTATGGGCTTTTCCATATGCAGTATTTCTGGAAGAATCTTTATCCTTGCTCAATTTCTAACTGAAATGTGTAAAGATGGATTGACATCAATCATCATCTATGACATCAACAATCTCTGACAAGCTTGAAGAATTGATCCATTTGGCCTGAGAATTAATCTGGCATTGAAGTCTCAACACTGTCTACTCAAAGATGACCTCAGGGCACGTTTTGCAAACATTCTTTATTAATTTAGATTTAGAAATCTCCAGAATAAATACAGTAGCTTTGTTTTATAGTTCCATTCACACAAATACATGGAAGGAAACAATGGAAATTGGAAAGTCTGAAACATTTCCTTTTTATTTTTTTAACTGAAATATTTACGATGTTGTGATTACATTACATACATGAACATGCGTGTAGGTAGATGCACTTGGACATGTGGACACTTGTGGACAGACTCACACAGAGAAGTATGCACATGTTTCTCCCTGAGGAGGCATTTCTATCTCATTGATTATAGGACATTGCCCTTAAAAATAATGGAGAATAGGTTAAACAAAATTCTCACTTTAAATCCATAAAAAAAATTTAAGATGACAAGAGTGAAGTTAAATTTCCAGTTTATGGACAAGATAAGAAAATTACAACATTACACAAAACTTTGCCAGTATGTCTCTGCCAAGACAATATAAATGTGGAGCCACATTGTACTAAGTCAGATCAAATCTCTGGGGATCAAGGCTTGAAAAACAAAAAACCCCATCTATATACTCATGCAGTTCTTGCTGATTAATTGTATCACCTCCAGGACTGACAGAGCATCATTACAGAGGATGAGTACACTCAGCTTCTTCTGGTTTTGGACTTCTTCAGCCTGAGAGCTCCAGACACCATGTTTGTATTGCTCTGGTACACAATTCTGATGAGTTCTAAGAAACTCATTTATCTACAAGTCTATGTGTCTGTCTTATTATACAGATAAGCACAGTATGGCCTAATATCCTTTGTGAACCTAAAATATTGTCTTTTATTTTTAGAACTCCCATGAATGCCACTGGAATTACTTGGATACCTGAAAGCCAAACTTGGTCTTAAGTTCATAAAAGTTAATAGTATTAGTAGAATACTCTAATTAGGAGATCTCCTACACTTAGCAGGAACAGTAGAATTTAATAACTTATAATTTCAGCTCTGATATACGTACATGAGGTTAGAATAAGCCTTTTTCTTTTCCACACTAAAAGAACCTGCTCTGACTGGTTTTGCTTCAAATATTTCATGTGATTTATAATAAAAGATATTTTTTTTCTGTGAAAATAAATCCAAAGGACATCTTCTCTTTTCTTTTAAAAGTATTTCAAATGGTTTTAATTTTACTATCTGCATGCATTGATAATATAGAATAATCTTAAATAAGAATAGGAATACATCTAAATAGTACCTTTTCATTTGTACTGCTAGCTAGGTTATGACCCTGTAACCTTTCAGCTCTCATTGCTGGAATCAGAAACAGGAGACTATGGTACGTTTTCTTTGGCTTCATGATAAGATATAACTGGTTTTGTTTCAGTCCATGTTGCTTTCACTGTCATGGAATTTGGCTTCAAAAATTAGCTTTGAGAGAAACATAACATCTCAAATTGAAGAAAACTGACTTAAAGAACAGTGTGCATTATTCTGCCGGCATATACTCATACAATGCCCTAAATACTGAAAATTCTTCAGTCTTAGTTGAATTGAACAGAAAACACCTTTTGACTCTTAGTGAAACATCTGATAAATATTAATTTCTTTGTTTTTGTTGAAAAGCTGAAAATTCTCCAAATTTCCTACAGTTTCTTCCCCTGCAAATGTTTGATTCTGGGCCAATGAGATAATAATATGATCTTTCGCTCTCCTCTGAAATAAAAAGTCTTCACATAAAACAAGACTATTATTAAGTGCGCTGTGACTTATAAGATTCTTCAATGTACACTAAACATACCATATCAAATCTTACTAAAAGGGGGAAGCAAATTGCCATGCTGATGATTTTGAGATCCTTTCTAATCACCTGTGCTGGGATGAACTCATCTAAATTTTATCATCTTTAAGGCAGAAGTCTTGTTTTAGATGATCATTGCAGCTTCTGCTATTCTAAGAGCAGTGAGATGAACCTGGTCCCTGCAATGATACCAAAAGGGCTGGAAAGGATTTAAAGAGTACAGAGATATTATAGGGAAAGGTAGAGGGAATCAACAGCCAAGGAGAGTGAGATAACCCAAAGTGGATGGAAGGAGAAAAGGCAAAGTTCCTGTTCAGCCAGGGAAAGGAACATTGAGGGCACATTTCATTCAATACTTACATACTGTAAACAGTAAATAAATATAGGGTGAGAAGTGACTCCCAAGGACAGCTGTAGCTGGCTTGCTGCTTTGGAGATTTAGAACTGCAAGGCATCTGAGAGAAAAACCCAGACAGCTCAGAGATGGGGTTGAATTTCTTTACTAGTTTGTGTTTTTCCATGTAAATACTAGCAAAGTTGAAATGATCACTAATAGAAAGGCATTTACAAGACTTTCTCTTTCTGTGGAATATGCATTTCTAGTTCATCAGAAGTCCCCTATTCCTCAGGAGACCCATCATGATGGTATGCTCCAAAGTGGTGTTTCCTTTTAATTTCTTCTGATTATTCATTTGCTCCATAATGTGGATGTTCCAAAGTTTTTAAAGTTGTATAGCCTTTCTATAGACAGCTAATGCACCTGTTGATATGGAGGTTGCTTTTTCAGAGATCTACATCCATTTCAATACACAGTTTTGGTAAGAAAAATGATACATTTAGGAAGAAATTCCTTACTTTGGTGTTGGAACAGTTTGCCCAGAGAAGCTGCGGATGCCCCAGCCTTAGAAGTGTTCAAGGCCAGATTGGATGGGGATTTGAACAAATCTAGTGGAAGATGTTCCCTCAAATTTCAGAGGGGTTAGAAGGAAATGATCTTTAAAGTTTTTTTCCAACAAAAACCATTCTAGGATTCTACGAAATTTAACACTGGCTGGTTTGGCAGTTAGGGTTGGAATATGGTCTCATGGGTGCATTTCATAAACACTCATCATATTTTCTTTGAATATGTTTAGATTTATACCAAATAATGCCCATCTTTGCTAAAAATGTTAGGAAGTGTATTTATGTATCTTCAGCACCCTATAGCATACAGATGTTTGAAGAAAATACCAATAGTAAGAACAACAAAAGGAGTTTCCAGGACTTCAAAGTAACAAGACTCCATTAAATCCTTTTCAAGTATATGGTTCTTGATCAAATATTTCTGCAGTTGAGATGTTTTGGGGCAGATGTAGGCTATGAAAACAGGTAGTCTCTTGACACAGATGCCATCAGTTCTCAGTTGCTAGGATGAGAGGGACAAAGGCATCTGTTCAATTAGCTGTGTAAGTATAGAAACATATGAATAGACTAAACTTGCTCAGAAATGGCCACTTCTGGCAAACTGGTAAATGCTGCAGTAATTTTTTAGAATTAACAAACAGGAACAGAGCAGCAGCTTAGCATAGAATTAATCATGATTATCTGTAGAACCTCAAATTCCTTCTAATCTTCAGAAATTTTTAAAAACCAAGTAAGCATAAAGTTAAGACATCTGATTTCTTTAACACAACCCCCCCTCAGAATTAGACATGGGTGTTAATCATAGTTTGATGAATTCTCATTTATATTTTAGGAGTAAATGAAGTCTCTTTAACAAAAGGCTTAAAGAATTTCATGAAAGTGTGATTTCCAGCTGTACAATATTGCTGGTTTGCTTTTATATGGCCGTCATGAGTATCAAAGTAAATTTAACCTTAATTATGTTGGAAGTCTCTGTAGATTTTTTAAGTAGCTGCAAATCTTCAGTGCTGAATATGGAGCAACAAATTTCCTATTAGAGAAACATATTGGTAGTTTGTTAAACAAGTCACACCTGATTGCCAGTTACACCTCATTTGTATGCTGTTAAGACAAGCCCCTTCACATTTAGTTATGTATTGTTTCAAACAACTTGCCAGCAAAGATTTTTCTTTGGATCTCAGAAAGCAATATTTTATACATACTCAAAAACAATAACATTTGAATGACAGTTATTTTCAACTTGGGATTTTGACAAAGACTCTTAATTGTTATTCCCAGGCAAAAATCTTCATTAACAGGGAGTCTGGGTTATGAATATTTATTGATTACCTAAGGAGAGAATCTCTGAGAGGAAAAGTTATTTTCTAAATAATTCAACCTATAAAAATTAGTTTGGGAATTCCTTGGTTTACGTTTAAAATACATATGAAATTCCTACAGCTCTTGAAATCTGAACTGCTTCAAATCCTGACTTAACCACTGCTTTGCCACTGTCCATGTACCCAAGCACCTGCCACACCTGGTCTTCATGATCCAAGTCTTTTTCTCTTAAGACAAGGAAACCTGGTATTTTGAAAACAAAAATTGTTCACAGAGTGTTGGTTGGGTCTGGGTGCAGCTAAAACAGGGTCACTCACATGGGCTCTTAAATTTAGTTCCCTCTTTTGACTTTTAGAAACCAATTCTTAATAGTGTTTCTTCTTTGTTTATTTTTTTCCATATAAATAAATAATAGCTGAATAAAGGAAACACCCTAGTTAAATGTAGTGAGAAAGTTTATGAAAATCAGAAAGCAAAGGATGAACCAAACAGAAGGAAGAAAAAGAATAGTATTTTCTCCCGTAGTTTACCCTACCTCATCACACCGTGATCCAAAGCAATGGATACCAATGGGGTATAGTTTCTTTCAAAAAAAGACCCAACACATATACAGAGAATGAAACAAGTTGCCAAATTCTTTGCATGTAATTCAGTAGATGGATGCAGCACTGATTGAATCACACAGTTTTCAAACAAGATATTATTATTTCATTATTTTACACTGATCCTTTGTTTGTACTGTATTATTTAGACATTGAAACATGGTACAAGACTTTAACACTCCTGATCCAACTCACATTCCAAACACATGAAATGGGTAAAATTCTCATTTAATGAGAACAGAAATAATTGACAAATAAATTTATTTGTAGAACAGTTGAAATACCTCATGCAGAGTTGCAGTCCAGTGATGCCTGTAGCTTCTTGTTGTATATTGTGCTTTAGAGAAAATGTCATGTGAATTTCTCTCTGCTGCTGTCCAATTATAGTGAAAACTACTATACCAGGGTAAGAGTAAGAAAACAGAGCTGACAGCAATGGGACTTGCTGTTGCCTGTATGCTGCACAGCTGTCTCTGCTGGCAAAACCACAGGTACTACATGCCCTTGCTTAAAGCCCTGCTAAAGATCAGATCACTATTTAAATTTGTATTAGTGATAAAACACAACTTTCTGTAGTTGCAAGGGAAAACTTGGACAGATAAATGTAGTTGCAAGCAGGTGCATGCAGGAGTCTGCAGGTCTGGAACAGCCCTGAGAGATGCATACAATGCTGGAGTGCTAATTCAGGACTGTTTCATGAAGCTCAGCACCAGCCCAGCAGAAACAGGAAGAGAAGAACACAGGAGGCTTACATGGACCTATGTTGCTTAATTTAGGCATAGGAAGCCTCCCAAATATTGCCTGCAGGAAGGACAAGATGGCAAGCGCTGCTCTCAGGGCTGGGAGGAGGCAAAGTGAACTCTTTGCCTCTTGAAAGGGAAGTAGACCTGCAGCCTGGCAGGACTTGTGGATTGCCTTGGCTTCTCAGTAGGAACAATATTTGCTGGCAATAAACTGCTACACACACTAAGTAGTGCTGGTTTTCTAGGTAGAGAGTTGCAGAACTATTTATTTTCCTGACCAAATGTTGAAAAGAGGGTATATTCTCCACTGATCTTTACATTTTTATCCTAATACCCCCAGATTCTGGAGACAGAGGTCAGTCATTGTGTGAGTATATTTGTTTTACTGCATATCTAAATTTTAAGGCCTGCTTTCAGGAATTAAACTATCTAAAGTAAATATGTGACAGTATATTCAGAGTGATGAATATTTTGAGACTGTACAATTTACCAGGCTGAAAATGCTTTTTCTGTGCAATAGATGGGTTCTTGCAACACATTTGAGTCAATGCATCTGGCTGATACTTTATTCCCAGTCATAGCTTCCCTCTGGCATTTGTCATCATGGCTGAGTGGGAAAATCCTTAGTAACTGACTGTTAGGGTTATATCTTACAGTGTGAAGAAACGGAGATTTCAGTTTACCTTTCTGTACAAAGAAAATGAGCCAATTTGATTGAATTATCATACAAGGGAGAAGACTGCCAGCTGTTGGAATCCATCCTGTAGTTATCCTTTGTAAATGGGGTTCAAAAAGCATTGTCCATCATGGCCATAGAACTACTGAAGACACTAAAACTGTCAACAGATTTGGTCCAAGGGCCTGTTTGTGGTGGAAAAAATGTTCCTCCATCATCATTAAAAGTCCCATTTTTCATGAGGGAACTTTGAAAACAGTGCGTTAGCATGATATTTAGCTGTATGTAAATAGAACAAGTTGTAATTAAAAACTGAACATATGGTTTCCAGTTTGGAGTTTCACTAATTCCCTTCACAATTCTTGAGAATAAAAGTGAGGAGTAGATTTTAGGATTTCACCACTTCGTGAAACTTTGCATCAGAAATGTCATAGGTTATTAAGATCCAAATGGTGGGTTCAGACTCCCTGGAATGAATTAATTCTTGCCTTACAAACATAAGTCAGGTGACATTTGATGTTTCTATGCCATCTACTGCACTGGTGGCTGGATGGCAGCTGCAGCAGCCATGCTGTCCTTCTAGCCCCTCTGCTTGTTATTCTCCAGCTCCCACCTTGCTGCTGTTTTCCCCAGTCTAACATTTAAGTAATTCACGTTGGAAGTACCTTACTGTTGCTTCAAGTTTGTCTGTTTTTCACTTTTTTCATTTTGTTCTCACGCAGCTTCAAGTAAACTATGTATATTATTAGAATTGTTTACATTCTTCCTCTCTAGGAGGAGAAAGATGATTGATGGTGATAGTCACCAACGAGGTCGAAGAGGTGGCTACCTGTGCAGCCAATCTTGGCCTGCCTGTAAATTTGTATATATATGGAGTCAGAAAAGTAAAGTAGAAGCTTTCCTGCTTGACCTCCTGCTGGCCTGCGTCGTCCTTTCGTGCTCCTAACAGCAGCCGCAAGTGTGACCCTCCATCACACCTGACTGTTCTTTCTCTATCAAAATACAACCATTGGATACATAACAGCAGGGAAGCAGTTAGGCAACAATTAATTTATTTTTTTCTTTTGGTGTTTAAAACATTTTGCTTCCAGCAGCAGAGTATTTGGAGGAACAAAAGAGATACTAAGCAGAGATGACCTGGATGGGGAGGGAATTGAATAGGTTGAGAGATAAATGACAACATGCTCAAGGGTTATGAGAGCCATCTAGTGATAAATACACTAGGAGTGAAAAAGGTCACTCTGAATAAGTGAGTGCAAAAAGTAATCAAGCATTAGAAAGAAGGACATGCCATGTGTAAAGAATGAGGTACTGGAGTTAAGGGTATAAATGCTGATAAGGAAAAGAAAATGGGAGAATGAAAGCAGATTGTCCAAGAGCTTTCAAAAGTCGCACAATAAAATTGGCTTCAAGAACACCAGGACAAAGAGGTTGGTCAGAGCTGCTGAAAAGGGCAAGGACTGCCACAAGGGAAGCTGATGCCTGGGTGCAGCCAAGAAGCAGCCAGGCAAGTCAGAGGCGGACTGTGGAGGCAGGTGGGCACAGCACATCCTTTCCTGGGAAGCTGTTGTGCCCAAAGGCAGCCTCCACAGCTTTGGGGCTGCTCTAACAGAGGAGAGCAATAGCTGGAAATGGGGCTTAAGCCAGGGGCACAGCACAGATGTGTCCTTGGCAGCCCTTTGCTTGCCATACTGCGCTGCCATCAGGAAAGGCAGAAGCTGTGTGCCTGCAGGAATTGCTTCAGGCTGGTCATGCTTGTTCTGCAGTCAGATTCTGCACAAAGCCTCTGTCTGGCATTCAGGGAAGATCTACCCTGACGTGCAGCAATGATAGCTTGCTGAGAATGTTTTTACTGCTAGGACACTGAATCATATGCAGAGCCTAGTCATTTCAACACCCACCTGGTTTACTTTAACACAAGACCTGTTTCTATAAATTTTACAAGTCTTCCGTATGGCATATACAGGAGATTAATTTTGGACCCCTTCTGCATGTTTACATCTTGATTCTGGGCACTTTAATAACGTAGTTAAAGATGGAAAAAATCTCAGAGAAAAAAATCTCAGGGAAAAAATTCCTGTGTTTCCTGCCAGCTTGTCTAACTAGTTCTTGTCAGCCTATCTCTTGGGCTGTAAGAGAGCTGTGAGCTTTAGGCTTTTCATCTCTGCATGTCACAGACAGCCCACAGGGTGAGGACACAGAAATGGCAGCTATAGTGCCAATGTTAAGCCAAGCAAGATTAGTGCATCAGAAACGTGATCTCACCTGAGGGAGAGGATGCTCTCTGGAGGAACTTGGGCAAGCTTGAGAAATAAGCTTGTGAGAACCTCGTGAGGTTCAACAAGGCCAAGTACAAGGTGCTACACCTGGGTTGGGGCAATATCCATGCAGACTGAGGGATGAACAGATGGAGAGATGTCCTGAGAAGAAGGACTTGGGGATGCTCATTGATGGATGGAGGGATGGACGAAAAGCTGCACATGAGCTGACAATGAGCACTTGCAGCTCAGAAGGACAACCACATCCTTGCCTGCTTTAAAAGCAGTGTGGCCAGCAGGTAAAGGGAGATGTTTCTGCCCCTCTGCTCCCAGAAGACCAGCTGGAATTCGGCACTCAGCTCTGGGGCCCTCAGGACATGAAAGAGGAACCATTTCAAGAGGAGGGCCACAGAAATGATCAGAGGGATGGAGCACCTCTTATATAAGGACAAGCTAAAAGGGTTGGGGCTGTTCAGCCTGGATAAAGGAAGGCTCCAGGGAGACCTCACTCTGGCCTTTCAGTGTTTAAAGAGGAACCCTTATAAGACAGGTGGAGACAGATTAGCAGGGCCTTTGTGACAGGACAAGTAATGGTTTTAAACTAAAATAGAGTAGATTTTGACTAGATATAAGAAAGAAATTTTCTCATTATGAGAGCGGCAAAACACTGGAACAGACCCTCCAGAGAGGGGATAGATGCCCCATCGCTGGAAACATTTAAGATCAGGTTGGATGTGGTGCTGGTTGAGGATGTCCCTGATCATTGTATGCAATTGGACTAGATAACCTGTAGAGATCCCTTCCAACATCAACTGTTCTATGCTTCTGTGAATGTAAGAAACCAAGGACTTGCCTGACCATTCAGATAAACCTGACTGGCATAGAGCTCTTGATTAAAGTTCCTCAGTGCTCTTCTTCCTTATATGAGGACTGCAGGCAAAGTAATAGTATGGGACATATAAGAAATTCGATTAATGCCTGATGAGTTATACAAGAAAAGGGTGATGGAAAATATATTGGTGTGCAACCCCCCCCCAAATCTGAGTTAAAGTTGCGATTAAGTAAGAATAGTGGGAATTCTGAATAATATAATTTAATTTTGTCATTTTGGGGGATGAATAGATCCTGAAACACTTGAAAGGTTTATCATGGAGTTAGTTATCATAGTTAGTTATCATAGTCGTTCTATACTTGTAGGGAGCCCTTGGCTCCCATTATTTGCTGTGATGTTGCTTAGGTGAAACTCCCCAAAAATCCATCAGCAGAGAACTAAAACCTGCATCACCAGCTGTGGAATACTCCAGGGGATATGAGTGAGAGGCACAGGATACAAAGACTGGGATTTTAGCATATGCACCACTAGAGAGTTTTAATTGCTTGCCACAAGGAAGGGAGAAGACCTACAGTGAAGTGTTGCTTTTGCCTTTTTTCTCCAGAAATATCTTCTCGTTCTCTTTGCTAATGAGAACAAGACAAACTTTGGGTTTTTGTGTTTGTTTGTTTGTAAGACACTGCCTTTTTCCAGACTTATTTAGCTGTGGTTTTAATGTGAGACAGTCACTGAAATAACATTTAAATTGAGATATTCCTTGCTTATTTCAAAAGAAAGCTAAGCATAAAGAGGGAACAATCCAATACAGAATTTCTTTCATGATTGATCTCTACTTCTAAGGAGATATTCTGTATTTCTCCCATAAGGAAAAAAAACCAAATCTTTATATACTCTTGAGTGAGCTCATGGCTTGTTTTGAACTGATTAACATATAGTGTACTGGGAACAGGCAACAAGAAACATGGTAAAGAAAACTTCATAGCAATGTGTAACTGGGATTACTGGAGGTTATTTGTAGTTGATTATAATGGAGATAAAAACAAAAATTAAGAAAATGTCCAGTATGGGATACCTAAAATAAAATTAAAATCAATAGTATTCCTGCTTGGTCTGGCCTTGCTGGGGGGTTTAGCTGACTCTTACCATTATTGGTTCTGCTTGGAAACTGAGGAAACCTTTTTATGCTCATGAGATGTATGCCCATGCCCCTGGGGCATGGTCCAACACACTCAGCAATAGAGAGTTATCAGAGAGATGTGTGTCTCTCCACCATGGAAGAGAAAGTGTGCAAGAAAGCTTCCATGTCCTCAGTGAATCAGCAGCTTCTCAATGCTGCCTTGCTTTGAAAGCTGAGACATCACAGTTCATCACATCTGTAGTTCTGAAAATAATGGATGGCTTGATCCTAGGCCCACAAGTCCTGCACTGGGCACAAGAGATGGATGAGCTGTCCTCTGGCAGGGATCCCAGCACCCAGGTTGCCTGGCAAATAAGTCACTCATTGCTTCATATATGAGACTATGTGTATGTACACAGAAAGCAGCATTTTCCATCCTACAGAGGAAAAGTGAAGGGGAATTTGCAAGGACTGTGTTACGGAATTTTGTTTATGCTCTTCCTATTGGCATTAGAGGGGACAGACCTGCCCCTGCCTCATTCAGATTGAACAAACTCCATCTGACAAAGCAGCTGGACAAACTCTGAATTTACTTCCTAGGTAATAAGAGCATAAGTATTATCACAGCTCAACCCCATGTCCCACTCACATGTGATGCTGTGTCACAAGGTTGTGTCCCCCAAAAGCTGGGCAGAGATAATTGTTTTCTGTCTTTAACTGTTTTTAGAAGTTTTGTTCTTATCCTTTCAGCTTTAATGGCTTGCCTCTTTCCTGTAGTCTGGATAATCAATGCTGCAGTGTTTATAATCAACACTGAGTGATTTTTCATGAAGTAAAACACAAAGAGTGGCCTTGCTGAGTAGGCAACATGATTGTATTTGATTTTTATTTTATTCTTAACCATTTATTCCTAACCATTTATTCCTAACCTGGCCCTCTTCTCCCTGCAACTATCAGGCTTTCAGCATAAATGATAGAGGAGAGGCATACACTGGCTTGCTTCATATTAGGCTATATTCATGGTTACTGATGTTTCATAAATCACACCTGAACAACTGAATTTTGGTAGAGGTCTGCAGATCTTATATTGGTTCTGCAAACACATGTGTAGAGAAAGAAGTTGAGAGGCATGTGTGTATAGCCCTGTGGGTAGGGAGATTCACAGGAAACATTTCTTACCTTATGCAGAACTTTTCCCCGCTGGCGGTCTTCAGGTCTAGCATTAACATCATGTCACAAGCAAATGTCAAAGATGTTTTATCAGGTTATTTCATTTTGGTTTTGCAATTAATATGCACCTACATCGTTTCCTCTTCTTTGTCCTTACTCTCCAGTTATTAAAACACTTTAATATTCCCTATGGATATTCTTTATTCAGCCTACACATATTTAATACAAGCAGCTCCTCTGAGGGAAGCAGTCTTTCTATCAGCACCTCTACTGAAACAAGCTTATGCCCTCCTTGAATGCAAAGTGGAGGAATACAATTGGAAACTAAATGACCTTAGAGAAAAAGCATCAAGTGAACATCATAAACTCCTTAAGTCTTAATTTCTAAAAATGACACTGATATACTAAAAAAGCCATTATGCATCAGTATGCGTTGTCTCACAGGGTTGAGGTGTCACGTGGCAAAAACATATGTGAAATAAGAAGAACAAATTGTTACCTCTTAACAAATGATATTTATAATCTAAAAAAAGAAAAAAAAATCTGGGCAGTAAGATAGAATTTGGAGGCAGTGCTGAGTTGAAAATATAATCTTGCCTTTGGTTCTTCAGCCATCTCTGTTGGAGGTAGATTGTCTGGCCAGTGATAGGCTAATTCCTTCAAAAAACATTTGAGGAAAGAGTGGATGAAAGCATTTCAACCAAGACCCTTTGGTCTTAAGAATTATTTTAAGCTTCTTAGTTGTGTCTAACTTCCACCTTGCAATATTAATTTTCATCAGAGTCATGCCTTTCAGATTTTCCAAAAAGAGGAGTCTTTTTCAGCACCTGCAGGATGAACTATTCTTCTCAGGATGACACATTTTCAAGAAAATTTCTATTTTGCGGCTCTTTGCTCAAGCACTGAGTTGCAAAATATTCTTGTCCTTCATGACTGTATAACGTTATGTGGAAAATAAATGAATGTAGCTTTTTCTCCTTTAGGTCATGCATGTTGATATTCATCCAGACTGGATCTAAGGCAGAACTCTCCTGGATAAAAATCACCTCCTCTGCCTTTAGATGGATCTTTCTTCCTGGCACAGAAAAGGATTCAGGGGTGGGTGCACAGCTGACTTTTCTCTGTCACAGTGATGACTGGCTCTCCAGTGAAAGCATCTCCCCATTCTTATTGTTCTATGAAAATGAGGTATTTTTAGCTCACTTTGCAGACACCAATTGGCAGTGACATTCTGCCCTTTTAGAAAAGTAAATTCAGTCACTGAAAATATAAGTTCCAGTGCTGCAAACAGATGTGTGTGGATAGTCTGTGCCTCTTTCCTGATCCATATTGATTAGGGATAAGGGTCTGTCTCTGCAGATAGCTTTGAAGGTTCAAGGTCTCTGTTGTGGCAACATGAGCAGTTGCTGAGAGCCTGTACATAAAAGGAAACTGGGAGATGAAGTGGAAAATCTCGTCTCTGACCTCCCTCCCGACAGCATCGGAGGAAAGAATGTCAACTTGGGCATTTTTTGGCTTTAACTATGGATAGCTTCAGTGGAGTTAATGATACTTAACTAGTGTTTCTGTAGACAGCTAATCTGTTCTTCTGATCCTCCCAAGGCTGCCTGCCCCCTTTCCCCTTTTTATTAAAAAATGAACTCAGTCAAAGCAGAATTTTAATCTTTTGTGACCTGCAGTTTTCATAAAGAGCTGGTTGGACAGGAGCAATCATAAAGTTTCTGTATCTGATGCCATTGTTCTGAAGCATTTGTTGTGCTTCCCACTTGTGGTTCAGCTGATAAGCACAGTTCAAGGAATAGAAAAAGCATTGTTGATTGTCAACAGGCCTAACAAAACCTGATTGTGTTCTGATGGTATTTTAACAGAGATATTCTTTTAAAAAAATGTGCAAAGTTGACTGTGCTGCTTTGGATAGACATTTTTTAAATGCAAAAAATGCAATGGGAACAACAAAAGACATTAAAATCTTTAAGATGAAAGACAGATTTTTTTTTTCTATCCAATCCATTAGGTTGTCTCAGGGATGGATTATGTGCTGTAATTATCACCATAAATTCACCTGATTAAAAAATTTACATAATTAGTGTATTAGTAAGTAGCTTTGAAAAGAACTGCTACATGTATTTGTGTGTGCATATATATATATAGTCAAAAAGATCACGCACACATATATGCAAATTATATATATCGTCAAAGAAAGGCATCTAGTAACCAAGACTTTTCTTCTGTCATAATTCAAAGACCAGTGGCTGAAAAACAAGAAACTGGAGATTTTTAGGAGACAATTTCAAAATGTTTTATAAGCGTTTTCTCCTCTCCTCTCCTCTCCTCTCCTCTCCTCTCCTCTCCTCTCCTCTCCTCTCCTCTCCTCTCCTCTCCTCTCCTCTCCTCTCCTCTCCTCTCCTCTCCTCTCCTCTCCTCTCCTCTCCTCTCCTCTCCTCTCCTCTCCTCTCCTCTCCTCTCCTCTCCTCTCCTCTCCTCTCCTCTCCTCTCCTCTCCTCTCCTCTCCTCTCCTCTCCTCTCCTTTTTCTAAACAATGATGGAGAATAGTTAGGAAAAAAGAAATATTTATTGACTTTGTAATGGGATTAAGGAAAATTGGAAGAGAGTATCATTAACCCAAGGGATAAATGTTATATATGCAATCACTGCTATCCAAACCGTTGTTCATCTGGAAAACCAATTTAAGTTAAGCCTTTTTTAATTGCTTCTCTGTGTACATTTACTCAAATCAAGGAAGGGGCAGAAATATTTATTTTCTCTTTGTCAGAATTTTGTTGTGAATGTATACCTTTATTTTTCTTTTCTCTTCTCTTCTCCTTTGGATACTTCTTATAAAATAGATTTGAACAGAAACATCTGCTTCTGAATCAGAGTATCTCTGTCCACTGAAGGAAGGAAGATTTCATACTGCAGCAACAGGGATTGGGGTGCAGCAGAAGGTGTCTAAATGAGACTGAGAATTTCTCAGTACAATATCACAGAAACTCCTTTATGTCAGAATGAAACATTAGATATTAAACTTCTGGAGAGTGTTCAGGGAAGGACTGCGTTTTGTGGAGAGTTGGACAGTGTTCAGGGGAGGGCTGTGAGGATGGGGAGGGTCTGGAGGGGAAACCTGGTGAGGAGTGACTGAGGTCACTTGGTCTGTTCAGGCTGAAGAGGAGGAGACTGAGGAGAGACCTCACTGCAGTTACAACTTTCTCATGAGAGGAAGTGAATGGGTCACACAGGCACACGGTGTGATCCTTGGGGTGTCCTGGGCAGCACCAGGATTTGGGCTTGATGATCCTAATATGTTCCCTCCAACTCAGCATATTCTTTGATTCTATGGCTCTCACATCTCCTTGGCTCTGGGAAAAAAGAATTTCCTTGGAAAATTTGCTACTTCATTTTCTGTTTTTCTCTTTAACAAAAGGATGCAGCTTTACCGCAGGATGGTAAATAGATGCAGCAAAGGGGCTGCATTTCAATTGTAGCTATCACTCAGGCTGGTTAACTGTTACCTGCTTGTTCAAAGAGGGAAAGGCATTGAGATGAACTGGGCAGTGTAAGAATAGAGATTAGTTTAACATTTGGGACACTGCTGACTGTATTTCAATATTGACCTTGAATATTTCCTTGTCAGTAATGTATATATTAAGTCTTTGAACACCAACATTATTTTATTGATGAAGTAACCTTTTGCTTGTGATAATACTGGGAAACCACTGCATGTATTTCAATGGAATTTTTCTATGTGAGAAAAGCAACAGTAAAAAGCTCAATTTTACAATTTTCTTTTCCGTGCAAAACTGCCCACAAACCTCTGCATAAAACATTTTTCCTTTGTCAGCATATCAGAAGGTAAATTCTCAGTGCTAAATCTTGGCACAGTGTGTATGTGGAACTTCATGGCATACCTGTCAGATGTTCTGATTCATTTTTAGGACTCTGAAATATCACAGCTATAAAAGATTTAAAAGTTCAGCACAGATTCAGCTGCTTAATTCAAAGAACTGAGCTCATTAACTGTTTACCTTCCCTTTGAATACCCTCCAGGCTGAAAACGGGAAGTGGCATTTTAACAATGAGCAATGCACCAGCGTTGTACTAATGAGCTGCTTGGCATATTCACCTCCATGCCACTCTGCAGAAGTTCATTCTCTTGCATGGTGCACTGTGTGGGGAGAAGGTAGCAGCACCCAGGCAGGCAGCCCAGGCTGGCGAAAGTCACAGAGACCATTGAACACAATGTCAGCCCCCTTCTCTTCCCTCACATCCACAAGAAAATACAGATCTACCGCTGCACAAGGATGCATCTTGTGGTTGCTGCAGATTTCCTCACCAATCCTTTTAATTTTCCTTTCATTTCATTCCGCTTTCTATCAGCTGGAGGAACATGGGTTCCACAAAGAAACAAGAAACCACAAACGGGTGGTCCTTGCCTTGAAAGATTTTACATGTGCTGACAGCAAAGCTGCAGAAAAAGGCTCTCCTTATTTCACACAACAGATTTCAAGGCTGCTGCATACAGGGCTGTCCAGCGTATATTTGATCCCCTTATTTACTTATAGACCCTCTCTGAAGTCTTTATAAGAAGTGAAACCAAACAGTACCTAATGTTCATTTAAAAACATGTAGATTTGCTGCTGCCCCAGCCCTTTTCTCTTCAAGAACTAGGTCTATTTACTGGAAATTTTTGGCAGTCCCAGGGTGGTGAGTACCTACATGTTTCAATGCTGCATTCTCTTTGCTGGGAGATGCTGTGGAATGTAAACTTCTCTAATGGCAGTTCCTTCAAGTCCTTTTCAGTATTGTCAAGTTTCCTTATTAATAGAAGAGAAGCAATCTTCCTTCAATGGCAGCAACTCTCTAGGCAACCTCTGAATTTATAAGAATACAGATGGTGCCTGCCATTTCTTTTTTTCAGTACTACACTGCATTATCTGACATGTGGAACTTGTTTGGTACCATAATGCAGCAGCTGGAGACACTTTTCTTAGAGGTAAAGGCAGTTTTGTTTGCATTTTTCTTGGCAGCATTGAATTTTGCCCACCTGCAGACAACATTAATATTTTTTCCCCTTCTGAGATAGCAGAGCTCATGATGGTGATCTGATTTGAAATATTTTGCACTATGCCTCTTCCTCTCTGCACCATAAACTGATAGAGCTAAGCACATCCTCCTTCAAAAAAGGAAGGAAAAGGAAGGACAAGGAAGGAAAGGAAAAGGAAACGGAAAGGAAATGGAAAGTAAAAGGAAAAGGAAAGGAAAGGAAGGGAAAAAGGAAAAGGAAAAGGGAAAGGAAAGGAAGGGAAGGAAAAGGAAAGGAAAAGAAAAGGAAAGGGAAAGGAAAGGATTAAAAGGAAGAGGAAAGGAAAGGAACTGAAGGAAAGGAAAGGGAAGGAAAAGGAAAGGAAAGGAAAAAGGAAAGGCAAAGGAAAGGGAAAGGAAGGAAAAGGAAGGAAAGGAAAGGAAAGGACGAAAAGGACAAGGAAAAGGAATAGAAAGAGAAAGGGAAAGGGAAGGAAAGGAAAGGAAGGAAAAGGAAAGGGAAAGAAGGAAAGGGAAAGCAGGCTAGCATCTAGATAAGTCTGTACGTGGCATTTAGAGTGTCTAAATTGAAATATTATGCTTTGGGATCTATCTCTGGCAGATGACAGTGCTAGATTTGAATTCAAACTATACAAACCCCAGGACTTTTATTAGAAGAATAAATGGGAATGAATTCTATAAAGCTTTGCAGTTCAGGCTGATCTTTCCTGACAGACTCTGGTGTGCTGCTGACTGTACTGGAACAGCCCAAAAACGGACAGAAAGAGGAGGCTCTCCTGACTGAAGTGCAAAGATGCATTAATCATAGGGAGGATGGCTATGTCTTAGCTTCTGACAGCAAAATCCATACATTTGGTTGATTGCATGCTGTTGGTTAGCTCGTTTCTGGGATATTTTCCTATTTTGTTTGTCAATAGCTGTTATTGCAGCAATTTGGGATTCAGATTCTGGGCTTTTTAATTTTAACTCCTCTCTTTTTTAATGGCTCTCAAAACAGCCTGCTAGTCCAGTCTATAGCATAGCTGAAGAAAATGGAAAGACCTAGAATAAAATGGCATGGAAATAGTACGATTTCTGATGCCTTAGATGGTACTTTTAGCAACTCCTTTGCTCCTGACCCTATTGGAGAGCTTACCAACTTAGCCAGGCTTTAGATCTGTGCTACTTAGTAAAGATTTGCAGTTGGTGTTATTGTTTGGCTCATTACCAGTTCTCACTTGCAAAGACATGAAAGAGTTAAAGAAGTTCAAGGAGTCTTTTCTAAGTAAGGTGATAACTCCTCCTATTTGTCATGTTGTTAAGAGTTTCTTCAGGGTTTTTATCCAGACTACATAAGAGAAAACAGGCACCCAGATAAAGGATCAGTTTACCTTCGTTTTTGAGTGCAAATATCAAGAGGCTGACAGGTCTCCTGTGTGCAGGCAGAGGCTCTCATTTGCTACAGGAATTTAGCATTAGTACATTGCAAAAATATGGTACAGTTGTAAATATCAGCAGACTTCTCTTTTCAAATGTGCAGGAAAAGAGAGTGGGAGCAAAACCATATCTCTCCAGCTGCAGCTCAGTCAGATATATTCCTCACTTATTCAGTATATAGGCATTTTTTGTGCAAGTCACCTGGATTTTGAACTGAATTACAAGATCAGCTGTTCTGACAGGACAAAAAGAATATCTTTAGTTCCACAGTTAGTAAACCAAATCAGCAGAACATGACTTTTTTGTGTTTTCTCTGTAAAAACCAACTGTTCCCTATTGCTGGAGGTGAAAGGGTACATTTTTTCGTTTGGCCACATGGAATGACTGAATTTCAGCCACTTCACTGTTCTAGCAGAAATTTTTCTCCTAAGGAACTTGATGGGTAAATAGAAATATCTGTAAAAGCAACTAGAACGGATTCTTCTTTGGCTGTTATCTAAAAGTGGTTTTAAAAAGTAGCTGAGTAATTTGATAATCTGTTGAAGATTATTACTATAAAGCACTGAACAGAAGTGTTGCAGCTTTGTGGGCTGTTTGAGGCTTGACTCTTCTCACTGCATCAATGAAGTCCCTTCTGAAGCACAGGGACCCTGAGGTGAGGCAGGCAGCTACAGAGGTCTGGGATAAAAAATTACTCTTCTCACTTTCACAGAATCATAGAAATCTAAAATACTTTGTATTGGAAGAGACAAAATTCACCTAGTCCCAACCCTGTCGTGGGCAGGGACACCTTCCACTAGACCAATTGTTCAAAGCCTCAACCAACTTGGACTTAAACATTTCCAAGGATAAAGCACTCTAACTTCTCAGAGAAACCAGTTCCAGTGCCTCACAGTAAAGAATTTCTTTCTACAACGTAATGTAAACCTGCCCTCTTTCAGTTTGAAGCTATTCCCCCTTTTTCTGTCACTCCATGCTCTTGTAAAAGTCTTTATCCTTCTCCCTTGTAGGCTCCCTTTATGTGCTGGAATGTGCTTTAAGGTTTCCCCATAGCTTTTTCTTCTCCAGGCTGAACCACCCCAAATCTCTCAACCTGTACTTTCATCATCTTAAAAGAAAAAAAAAAAAAAAAAAAAAAAAAGAGAGAGAGAGATAGAGATATGAGGGGAATAAAGGGAATGTTAAATAAGTCATAGAGCAGAAGGAATACAACTGGATAATCCCATTTTCCCCAGACATCTCTAGGGAAATAGCAAAATGGCAGATATTATGTAAGAGACTCAAGCCCTTCTAATAGGGGTGCCTGCCTTCTTGCAAGGATAAATTGGATTGGCATGTCTAAACTTGGAAAAGGAGTTAATGAAGGAAACTAAAATATGGCACAAAGGACAGAAAAAAAGCAAGCATTGAAAAAATTGATTACGGTTTCTCACAGTTTCACTCGCTGTCTTCTAATGCTTGCATAATTTGAGCCTGTCTGGGGAAGTTTTTTGCCTTTTTACCACAGGATGTTGTGGATGTTAAAAGTAGAAGTGGCTGCAAAAGGCAATTCATGGAATTAATGGGAAATAAAAAGATCCTTACAGGATGTTAAACACAGAGGAAAATACAATAACTGGCTTAGGATACTAAGATTTCTGACAACTGAGACGATACATTAGGGAGAGTATCTGGGTGTGCTTGTGCTTTTTCTATCTTCTTGCCTTTATTCATTAATGCCAAGTTTTGATCTGAATACACTTTTTGTCCTTCAGCTGCAGTATTGCTAAAAGCAAATTCTGTGGTTAAAGGAAGGGAATAAAAGGTTCTAGCTGATGCCTGTCAATTACTGTGTTGAAGTCTTTTCCTGCTTCCCTTACATCCAAAAAGTAATGATTTCAGAGGAGTTGGTGTCAGTTCACTGAAGTTCCAGTAGCAACAAGCAAAGCAAGAGGAATTATTTAAATGTGTCTTAATCCTCCTTAGTAGAGTCCTTCTCCTATGCGTGAAAAAACTCTGAAAAATTTTAATAGTGGAGCAAAACCAGTCATTTAACAATTACGTCAAAGTTTAACTCATCAGCACTTGCCAGTTGGGGGCAGGGGGAGGCAGGGTGGCAGGGATGGTTTAACCTGCTGTCCTAGAATTTATTTATGCCTTGCAAAAAATCACGTCTCGGAGTGAAAAATTACCACCCTATTACCTCTGTCCAGACAGTTTTAAGTTCACTTTTCCAAAACAATTCAATTTATATCAGTCGCTTTTGAACTCTGTCTGTATATTAAAATGTAATACTCATGGCTGAATGAAATAAACTCTTGATTTTATATCTGAATATTTGATATTAGCGATTTCATATTGTTGCATTACCTTAAAGTTTTCAGATTGCTAGATTCACCTGGATAGACTATCTCTTTTTTTTAGTATTCAAATAAATGCAAAATGTCTCCATTTAGTCTTCTCATTAATGTTTAAAATATAATTTTCTTTAACAATTAATATGGGCTTTTTTGATGTTGCAGATATGGAAGACAGATGTAAAACAGCTGTAGGATAACTCCCCTTGGTCCTGTTTCTTGACTTTGGCAGCAGCAAACTTGGTACAGTTTTAAAATCTTTCTAGTTTCTGGTTTACCTTTCAGAACTTTTCCAGATGTTGACTCTACTCCCTTGTTGTGTCTCTGCTTCAGCTCCAGCCCACTCCCCTGGCCCACACAGGAGCCACAGGACAGATTCATATCAGCTCTGCAAACAGCAGAGGAGGATGATACAACACTTACTCTCATTACACATGTGTGGCAGCCTGAAGGGGAGTGGGAGGTTATTGTAGGAACTTCCAAAGGAGCTACTGAAAACCTAAGCCAGTTTCTCTGCTTAAAGAGCCCTGGCTCAAGAGTCTTCCCTTGGCAAGGGGACCCAAATCAGCCAGGTGCAGAGGTTCTGGGTGGTGGGGAGGGACATGTTGCTGCAGGCAGGGAGTGACTGTGGTGTGCATTGCTTCCGTATGGTGCCAGCCATAGGTGCCGTGACTCATGCAGGCACTGCACCAATGCCATTGATGCTATCGATCTGCTTGTCTCCCAGCTGTTCCCTAGATGTGCTGCAGTGTAAATCCTCCTGGCAGGGCTTCAAGCAAGGTCATTTTGTATGCAGAGGCAGTAACAGAGCTCCACGTAATGCCCTGATCCTTTTTCATATGGGGAGGGTTTTTTGTTTGACGGTTTTTGGTAGTTTGTCATTTGGTTGTTTGCTTGGCTTTTCTGGATTTGGGTCTTTTTTATTGTTTGGTTTGGTTTAGGTTACAGTCTGCAAAGTACTCATACATGCCCATCTCCTGTTGTGTTGCACAGGTACACTAGGCAGGTGCCTAGAGAGAGGCTGATGAAGAAGCCACAGTGTTACCACGCAGGACGTTGCTAAATCGCTTCCCCCATTAACTAGCGACATTGGAGTTAAACTAATGAGAAACATGTCTGCTGCAGTGCAGTATGCATTTGTTCTTGGAGTCTGCTTTCTTCAGCTTATTTACTGTTTTACCAACGCTCTTAGTCACCATTACAGCTGATTAATGATGCCTTTCATTAAAGGGAAACTATTATGGACAGTCTTATTTGATCTACTTTGAAACTTTTCTGTTTGTGATCATCATCTTCTGTCCCTCCTTTCTCCTCCTTCTCATCTTTTCTCAGAAATAATAAGTGAGGCAAGAGATAATGCCTTCACAGCCTTTGATCAACTGCTATACATATGGCACATGATGAAAATCAGACAAAAACTAAAATGATATTATTGATAAAACATGTACTTCTACATTAATAATTTGCCATCATCTAAACTGCCATAAAATCCTCAGCTAGACCGATATAATCCTAATGCCTTTTGCACAATAGGCAGGTTTTAAAGTACAGAACTACATCTCTTTGATATAATCTGTATCAAAACTTGCTGTATAAAGGATGACCTCAGGATTTAGGATTTCTACAGCTGGGATATTCAGGTGCTTACTTTAGGCTTATCTGACCTTGCCTGTTTTATAAATAGCTGTCTGAAATGAGTCTTCAGTAATATTAGAGGTGCAAAACACTCAGTTCTGATTTTCCTTTTCAAACAAAAACCCATACATGTGTGTTCTGAGAATTCTATCCAGGATTCTGGATAGATCCATAGATCTAGTTGATGGGAAGCAGGGGCTGTGGCCCCACCAGGGTATGTATTTTTGAAACCAGTTTGCACCATTTGTTTTTTTATACAGATGTCTCATTTTGTACAATGAAAATAAAACGTGTATTTGTGGATTTTTCCCATTCGTAGAAGTACTCACAGTCCTTGGAGTTTCTCAAAACATTTAAATTTATCAGCAGGAATTGCTGGAAAGCAAAGGCAAGACACTTTCTGGGGCTTTAGCATTACCATCTCTCTGATATGCCAGTATGCAGAGGGCATGACTTAGCCAAATCTCTACTCACTAAAAGTTCAATCACAGAAGAGCTTTGTCTAATTGGAAACAAGGAGCAGAGACTACACAACTGAAAGAAAACACATTTTCAAGAGAATGTGTAGATCAATTACATCTTATTAATATAGCTTTTTTCATAAAAAAACATATGATCCAGCTCATAAATGCCCTAAAAATATTCAGCCCACTGCAAAGACAGCACCTTAACACTGTGCTGGAGAGATGAGGGAATCAGGAATGCCTGTTTTTTCTCATAGGTTTCAAGTTGCAAATATTTTTTACCCCATGATTCATCAGATATGTTTGTCTCACAATTTATCTACTCAATTTACTACTATTCATCTTTTTTCCTTCTGCCATGCTGTCTCCTTGTATTTTTGAACAATATCATTCTTCTTCTAGGTTTGATTTCCTATCACCCCAAATCAAGAGAAATAAAGGTTTAGCAACATGTCAAGAGGGTATCTGGATTGAGGAAAAGATGTGAAAGGTAAAAAAACCCCAAGGCTTCCATAGATGTGATATTTTGACTGACCAATTTTATTCTGTGGCAGCCTGCTAGGCCAAGTATTTTTAAAATGCCTCTTTGCAGTGGTGCCACACAGATATAGATGAAATCTCATGTGGAACCATTATCTGATTTCTCTGTATTTCTCTGTATGATTATTTCTCTATACCAACTACTGCTATACTCAATATTATATATTGTTATACTCTGCCTATAGCACATTTTCCCAATTCTTTACGCATCTCTTATGTCTCTTGTCCAATACTGAGGATGTGTCTGTGCCCTCATGATCCAGAGGTGCTCAACAAATGTTTTCTGGAAGTTATTCAGTAATACATAGGTGTAGTGCATTTTCCATTTGAAAAAGGAAAGCTTTTTACCCCTGGAATTGAAGCTACAATTGAAGCTATTGTACCTGTGAACAGCTTCTTGAATATGACAGAGCAGAGTGTATGAAAAATACAAGTACAGTGAATGGCTTCTCAAGGACAGGAGCTGTTTGCAGCCTTTCTCACACATAAATACTGTGTCTATTACTCACCAGAACAAACTGGGTGATTACTAAATGTGGAACATGAGAAATCAAATCAAGATAGTGTTATGAAGCTCAGTGGACTATGGTATTAGAAATGTGCTCGACTTAAACAGCTCTGAATTTTTAGTATCTTTAGTCAGAGAAAGACACAACCTGATGTAAAGAGGGGTTTTTTTTGTGATGTCCAAAATATATTTTTAAGCTTAGTTCTTTGTGAATGTTCTCGATTCCACAACTCCTGCATGTTTTGTTTATACTATTTCCCTGATCATTACAATGCCTTAAAGCATTACAGTCTCTTAGAGACATGGAATTTGCAAAGTGTGTTGTAATCACAGTAAAAGCAAGACAAATTTCTGTGATAATACAGGGCTTTGGTTCAGTATATGAGCACAAGATCAATAAGCAGTACATTGATGAACATTCAGTCTGCACTGAGGTGAAAGGAGCAAGACACACATTTAAAACAAAGGCTGCAGCTGAGAAATTTTCAACAAATCATTTATGTTCTGGTAGTGTTTTACCTCAGGTGCCCTTTACATTCTGTGAGGACAAACTGTACTGCACATATCAGCATTTGCTTTGCTTAACAGTGGAAGAGAGCACAGATTTAAAACTGAAAAAGACAAAACATATCAGGGACACCTCATTCACAATCACTTCAAATCACAGAGGACCTTGTAGTGCATGAGATGATATATTGCTCTCCATACTGCTATTTCCCTGGTTTATCCAGTCTTCAAAATTTCTTATATTCATTGCAGAAAGCCCATTATACATCACATATAATTATGCTCAACTCTTTTCTCAGAGATTTATCTTTTCAATTTTTAACCACAGGTTGTGACTTTGAACACCACCCTGTCTGCTCAGGGCCTGATTATTAAGGGAATTACACAAGAATTGCTAAAAGAGTTAGTGGTGGTGACAATTTGAGTCTGACCTTAACACAACCTTGTTAATGGTGCGGCCAATGCCTTTATCTAAATGTCTACTTATATGCTCTGATTGTGGTTTATTTTGCTGCAGAGAACCTTGTCAAGCACAAGAGTTGCTGACTGTAGATCAATAGCTGCATGAGCCTAGTCTGCTATCCTGGTCTTTTCTGGGTGATTTGTTTTGCACCAAAGGTCTGCTGTCAGTGGATGTGTTTGGCCAGTGAAGGTCTCACACATCTCTTTGAATTGCCTGGCATTTGGATGGGGAAATTCTTTACTGTCTTTGGAAGTTCTTACAAGTATCTCATATTAGTTATAAATGGTAAAATTAAAAATATTAAAAAGAAAGTTTATCAGTTTATCAGAAAAAAAATTAGTTCTGGTTGTAAACTGGAGATACATACTTAAATAAATAAAGTTTATTCAGGGTTTCAGATGAAATGATAAGGCATAAAGCTAAATATGTTTTGTTTTTAAACTTTTATCCTCTTCTTTTTTCTTAGTGTATCAAAATGGAATGAGTAGCATTTCATCATTTTTGTTTTTCCCTCCCACCTTTTTCTCTATCTTCCCTCTTTCTTATCTTTTTGGAAATTGTTATGCTCCAGATGTACTTGTGTAATAAAGTCCAATAATACATTTCAAAATATTATACTTCTCAAAATTTAAAACTGTAAACAGTTCTGCCAAAAGTTAGGCAGAAAAAAATGAAATAGATTTTAATCCAAAAACATCATAGGTTTTACTTCTGTTATTAAAAGGTTTTACAAAAGAATAAGAAAAAGGGGAAAGTATATGAAAGGGGAGCTATTTTTGTTATTATTTCAGAATTTAATATTACCATTTGTTTGTATTATGTCAAGAAAAACAGATGGGGAATTGTGATTAAAAATTTGTTTTGACTTTAGATGCCTTCCCTCAAAATCATGAGAAATGTCTCTGCATCTGGCTTCAGAATTTAAATACCTCTGCACATGATGGGTGCTGCAGGAAGTGATTCATTCCACTTGTTAAGGATGCAGTGAGTCTGCCTTGAGAGGTGCCCATATATCTCCTGCCAGTGGAAGGAGAGTAGTCTAGAAAACAAGTTTAAGCAAGGTTGTCTAGAGGGCTGAAGTCAGAAGTGGTGCTTCCACTTCTCTTTCCTTTTGAAATTTGCAGTGAGCAGTCCCACACATTTGTAGGTAGCCAGATCACTGTGATGATCTGTCCTGAGGTACCTAAACTGCAAATCCTTGAGGCATGAAGAATTTATGTATGTGTGTGTGTGTGTGTGTGTTTAAAGCACTGAGTATAATAAAACCGTGATTGAGGGGATAGCATAAAACCATTACACAAACTTCAGTGGTTATTGTTTTGTATTTTTTTTGCACACAGCCTTTTGGAAAAATTATAAAGCTGCCAAGCCCATTAAACTGGAGCATCCTGGGCAGTTACTAAGATGATATTAAGTAATTTCTAGGTGTTATGTGATGTTTTTATAAATATTAGATAAGAAAGAGCACAAAATAGCCAGGCACTTTTTAAGCTGAAAATAATAAATACAGGGCATTACTTTATGATGGTTCACATTTAATATTAAAATCCTGCTGATGATCCTGACTTTGGAAGGCTACATTTGTAGAGATTGATCTATAGCTATGAAGCAGATGATTTAATGACAGCTCTACGAGGCCAGTAACTCCTGAGCCTGTCTGTTCTTTCTCCCCTAATGGGATATGTACATTCTTGTTTTCTTTCTGACCCTTAAAAAAAACAAACCAAAACCAAACAAACAAAACAAAAGCAAAACCCAAACCAACCAACCAACCAACCAACCAACCCCCCCAAAAAAAAAAAAAAAGGAAAAAAGTTTTAGATCATAGTACCACCCTCTTCATGATATTTTGTGACTCTGCTAGAATTTTAGAATTTCTGGATTTCAGGTTGTAGTTAGTTAGCTTTCAGAAGACTTTGTAGTGACTGCTTTGATTTTATACTTTTCTCAGAAGAGTGTCATTACTATATCCATCCCATTAAAGCAGTTCCAATTGGTGACTCCAGTAAAGAAACAACATTCTGTGAGTGACGAACAATTAAAAAAAGTTTGATCTGTACCACGTTAACTCCTTGGTTACATTGGAAGGTGTTGGTATCTCTACAACATAATTCACATTTCCTAGGACTGGAGGATAGTAGGACAGCCTAAGTTGGAAGGAACCACAGGAGTGCAAACTCCTGCCCAAATTCTGGGCAGCTGTGAGATCAGTCAAATCTTTATAGTCTCCAGGGATGGGGATTGCACATCCTCTCTGGACAGCCTGCTCCACTGCCTGGCTGTTGTCACGGGACAAAAAAGTAATCGTTTTGCATTATTCCAGTCATATTTATCAGCTACTTCTTCTGCAGCTTTAATACACTTGGTCTAAAATTTTTGATGAAACAATTTCTTGGAAAATATACAGAAGCACTAGGGCACTTTGAATAGTGTAGCCATATAAATAAAAGCTGTCAAGGAAAAGAATTGTGATTGAAAGCATTTTGTTTTAGAGTTACTATTATTGAAAGAGACCAGAGTAAATTTTTGAATCTATTTATCTATCTATCAATCTCTATGAACATGTGTTTTTTTATTTTATGGCATATCAGTTTTAGGCATTACCTGTGTATATGACATTTATAGAGACCCACTACTAAGAATGAAAAAAATTAATACACAACCACACGTGTATAATGAGCAGGCAAAAAAAAAAAAAAAAAAATCTGTATTTTGAAAAAAATGCTTTATCTTGCAACTGAAATCAACATCTTTCCTAAATCATTTTCAAGGTAAGAAGCTTATTGTTATAGCAATGTCTCCAAAGCATTCATTTCTACTGACAGAAGAAAAGAATCTGAATTTCTCTTAAAACAGACAGACCAAATTTGATCAGATCTTAATCTAAATTCTACCTGCTGATGCTTTCAAAATGGTTTATATGGAAGATTGAAGGAACCAACAGAAATAACCTCAGTTTTCCTGCTAAGTACCATGAATGTCACTGATTTTGATCTTCATCCTATCCTGAGACAAAATTTCACTCAATGTCTTTTACTAGTTTTGTCAATTAAGGATACTGAAAATAATCTTAATAGCATTATTTAGACAGCCTTTATGTTTTATAATCACAGCCATAAGTTTTACATGACTTTTTGTTAGGAATTTTACATATAGAACTATATATTTTTTTGCTCTTTAAGAGAGCAAAAAATACAGTAAACTGTTCAGCTGTGGTACAACATAGATAAAACTAAAGGTCTCAGATAAATCCTCAGCAGGCGAAAAATAAATGACATTTCATTGACTTCAATGGAGGTACTCCTGTATGTGCCAGTGAGGATCAGGAATATGAAAGAAAGCATTACAAGAGCCATGAAGAAAACAAAAGCATTGAAATATTCTAATATACTGTGATTGTGTGTGGATCCCCAGAGAGTTGCATTCTAGAAATAGACTAGGAACTGCAATTACAATGTGGATAAAGAAAGACAATGAAACCATCTCATTTTAGATTCATAGGGTCAGAAAAGAGAAATTGCCTGACATATTCTCCCCCTTTGAAAACCACATATGTTAACAAAGGAGGGAGAGCACAAAACCTAGAGCAGAAGAATTTGCTGCATCACATTTAAAAGCTTTCAGAAAGGAGTATTTTTGTGTGCTTAAGGAAACAACAATACTGAGTTAATTCTGCAAATGGGGTTAGCCAGAAATTTGAAGAGCTGAGGTGAAACCTAAGTGAAGCTGAATATTTACAACTTCACTCTCTCCTAATCCTAATGCTGCAGCATGAATACATTTTCATAATCTGTGTGCTTGTGAGTCATCCTGGTGTCCTTTGCTGCACAAATTCACACTGGGCTATGTAATTATTTTTAGAAAATAGGAACTTTGTCATCTTTGCCCTGCAGAGGGAACGGGTGATGCCACTGGATCCCCATTGCTTTCCTGAACTTGTGACAATGAGGAACAAGTTCACACCAGTGATTATTCATGAGCTTTGTCATAATCAGGATGTGTATATGTAGATACAGAGCTACTGGGAACATTTTCAATTAGAGCTCTGTGTGATTAGGAGTAGTGATGCTTGCTTCAAGCTTTACCAGCTGATGAAAATAACCTTCCAAACATGGTATCTCAGTCCTGAAAGGCCTGAGGGGCTTCCCATCCTGAAGGAAGGATCTGGCAAAGGGCGAGAAATAGTGCACATGATTGAATGCCTTCTTTCCACACATAAAAGTGTGGGCCTGACAAGAAGTACTTGGGACTACTGGGCAGCTTAGGGACTGTGTAATGAGATATGGAGACCTTCACCTTTGGGTCACCTGTGACATAAAGTCATTATCATCTGTCAGCTGTTTAGCACATGTGAAATGAATGTTGTCCTCTGTTCCCTGTGCACAGAACTGCAGCTAGCCCAAATGGCATGTATTGTCATATTTCAAAGGACATCCAGATCACTAAGATTTCCTATAGTGCTGAGAATGACTCCCCTCATTCATAGATGTTTCTCTTGTGCATATTTCTTGATTTTACTAGAGGCTGATCTTGATCTTGATTTATGCTGTTTGAGATCCCCCACTCCCTTGTGTCAGTAACTATTTAATATAAAACACATAAAAAAGATTGGGAGTGGGATCCACATTCCCTGCAGAAGAAAGGCCATCAGAACAGCTCTTGTTCAAACCTGGACTGCACATATCCCAGCGCCTTGTTCTGAATCAATGTCCAGGGAAAAGCATGATAAAGAATATAAATACAGAAACACCCTTCTGCCCATCTATCCTAAGATGCATATCCGTACTTCTCCCAGATCTGAAGACTTCCTGAGTAAGGTGAAGTTGTTCCTGTGTTTGCCTCCTGATGGACCTATCATTCATGAATCAGGCTGCTCTTTTCTGGAACACGTTTGTATTTTTTCTCCCTGCAGGCTGATAGCAAAGAGCTCAGAATGTTGGGCTCCTTCCTGAATTTTACCTTCTCTTTACACCTCCATCAGTTTTCCATGCCTATCTCAGGGGTCATAGCCTCAGATGGGGAACCAAACATCTCAGCTGAATCACAGGCTGATGGTCAGACAACTTTCCAAGAACATTTCTAGACATGCCTTGACATTTCCCAGGGAAATGGAAAAAGCATTTCTGATGGCTATGAGAAACCTAGACTCCCAATCTTCCCACTTCTCGAGCACATAATTTAATCCTTATTAAATGGAAGGAGAGAGCTGCAGGTGGCTATCCTCTGGGTAGGCTAAAGCCAGGAGAGGGTGATCCAGGGCACCTGGTTTTACTCTGGTTGTTACACATATGAGCAGTGGAGATCTAACAGGCTCAGACCAAGAAAGTGTGTCTACACTGAGAAACACAGCTTCTTCTAATGCCTTGCCTTTGACCTTTCCACATGCACAGTGAACTTACAGAGGACAAAAGATGTGATTGATTTTCCAATGCAGAGGACAAGAGGAAGAAAAGGAAGCAAGGCACAATGTGCCTGGTTTCCCTGTTTGTGCAATGCTGTCCAGCTAGCTTAGGTTTTAAAGGAATACAGTAGGAAATGCTAGCTAGCTCTTTGTTGTGATACCATTTTTGATAAAACCTCAGGTTATAATTGTGTAGTGACATCAAATTATTTTTTCTTATAGATTTGCTATTCATAGCAATTTTTACATGGATTAAACTGGACCTTTGTAATGTTTAATATTTACAGTATACTTATGAACAATATATCCAGACTTGTAAAAATGTAAAACAGCTCTGACCTCTATTCTCTTCTTTTTTGCAGTGTCAAAAATAATCCCTCATCCCCAAGAAATGCTGGCTGAGGGGGCACACAAGTACAGATGGGCACAAGATCCCAAAAAGTGCTGGCAAACGTAGCTATTCCCTATAATAAATATGCTTGCTTGCTTGGACTGAAAACTTATAAACATGCTTGCATGTTTAAGTTTGCAATGCTTGCTTGCAAGGACTGAAAACTTATAAACAATAACTTGCAGCCTGCACAGAGAGTAAATTAAAGCAATTGATTGAATAGATATAGATGATGATATAGATATAGATAGATATAGATATAGATATAGATATAGATATAGATGATATAGATATAGATATAGATAAAAAAAAGAAATCATAAGCACACTCCATAAAATCACAAGTCCATAAATTCCACTACAGTGGAACTCCCATGTAATGAAAGGTAAAACTCAGCAGGACTTCTCATACATTCCCACTTTATTTAATACAGTGTTTGGGTTTTACATTGCTCCTGATAAATGAAAGCCATCATATTGTTGCCATGGACTACACCTTGCTAAGGAGTTTCCAAAGGAGTAACTTTATGGGTTACTGCATAAACATAGATTTGATGCATGGAGCCCCTGACTGCAACACTGTGTTGTTGAAGATGGTTTTAGAATGTCCTACAAATATTTCTGAGGCAGATACAGCAGTGTATTACACACTGACTCATTATGCTGTGTCTTGATTCAGTGACACTGAGAAATGTAGGCACACTATTCCATGATATATTTAAAGGGTAACTTCTAGTGAAAACAAACATTAAAGCATCTTTGGCTGCTGACATGTAGAGCATAATTGCAATGCTAATATTCAGCAATGTTAGTTTCCTGTTCAATAAAGAAAAAAATAACTAAACTAAGTGGACAAAAATACAATATTTTGATTGAGTTCTACAATTTCTACAATTTACGGGGTTTTTTTAAGTCATCTGGCTGACATCATTATTATTATAGGACACTGTACATAAAGCCATTGTTGCATCACGAAATCAAAAGTATTTACTTAGAGAAAGCTTTAGAGAGAATCCCAGATTTTTTTGCCTCGAGGTTCTGCTCTGCTGTGTGAACCCCTGAAATGTTATCTGAATTAATATTTTGAGAATTGCTTATTTCTAAATTTGCCAATTATATTTATAGGAACTAAATATTTTCTGACTTAAATTATATCTTTTCTTTAGATAAAGGAAATCCTATGTCTCATAAATATTTCATAAGAAATATAAAAAATGTGAGCTTGTTTTAAAGATAAGGTGTGAAGGTTTTTAGGAAAAAAAATGCCACAGAGACGTTGAATTTCAGAAAGAATACCAGTGAAGAAATTCAGAATAAACTAACTTATTTTAAGGTAAAAAAAAAAAATACATTGTATCCTACATTTATATACTTAGAGCATTTATGCAATTCCCATAATTATATATGGAAGTAACCAGTTATTATAGACTGCTAATGCAAATGTGTAAGTAGTTGAAAACACACATATACATTTTAGCATAACAGCATGTTGGAATTCATATGCAGATTGATATTTATATTTATATTTGATAATTTACAAATAATATTTTGTCACTGCTGTATAAATATATGTGTGTGCATGTAATAATAATCTTCAATACTATCTTTTAGTGTATTTGTTTCATAACTATATGCAGTGAAAAATAAATTTTAACTATTTAAATATAAATTCATATCTAAAGATAAGAATGCATGTTACAGCAACTGTTTGGAATTGTTGATCTTTTTCAACATATTACCATTGCTGGTAATGGGATGTACTTTGTGAAATTTCAACTTTCTGAGTCAAGGGGTTAACATTTAATCAATAGTTCTCACTGTTATGGGCTCTTCTGGGAAATACTAGTTGTGATATATGCTATGCATCATGAAGCAAGAGTTAGAGCCTGGTAGAAAAATAATCTGATTGCAGAGTTTCATTGACAGTGCTCTACCCATACATTTTCTGTATGTCATTATTTTCCATAAAGTCCACATAAAATTGCCATGGTCTTTTCCATTATAGTGTCTAAAAGATGTTACATACCAGAGTGTTATTGTGCTCCTGTGAAAATCCATGCCAGGTTCCCACTGGGAGTTTCTAGGGGCTGTTAATAAATTGGAATGTAATGAACTGGTGCTCGTATTTTCTCAGTTAAACAGTAGGTATGGGGTTTCCTTACTGGAACACAACTGGAAAAACTGTGTGGTCTCATCTTATTAAAATAAAAAGACTGGTCAGAAGAAAAATCCTTCACCTAAATATTCCAATGTCTTCCCAAATTGTAATTCCAGAGTTATAAATGAATAGATTTTAGAACAAAAAAGGAAAGCTGTGGTTATTTAGTGTGGGAGAAGTGAGAGGTGACAACGGTAAAATAATCCAATGGTAAGATAAATCCCTATTTGTAAGAATATCTAGTCTGTTGTCTGAGTTGGATACCAAGGGATTATTCCTCAGTCCTGTCATGCCCCCATGGCTCTATAGAAGACCATGAGGGCTCACAAGCCTGTGTACATGACCAGACTGAAGAGTGGACAATATCTGGACCAAGGCCCAGTCTCATGGGCCAGTGTAGTGAGACAGACTGAACAGCCTCATCAAGCCATTCCTATTTCTGCATGGCTTGGTGAGTAAGGCACGACCATGCCAGCGAGTTTTGCTGAAAAATACTCAAGAAGTCCCAACAGGTTATGTGAAAGAGCAGTTCTTTCTCAAAAACATTTTCTTCAGTTACAATTTTGTGATAACATGTATCTTTTTTTTCTTCTCTCAGAAAGACATAAACACCTCCCTGCCACTGCCAAGACTTCAGATTTTACGTCTGAGTCTGATGCTTTACAAAAGGACCATATCTTACTATTTGGCTCCTCTTGCCCATATGCTCACAGGAGTCAGCAGGAGACCTTATCACTCCCTTGGCCTGGCCTTTTTGGAACGGGAATACCTGAAAGTTTCCATGCTCTGGAAGGGTTTGAAGACCACTGTGGACAGTGAACGGAGATTACATGTGGTCCCATCTTCCTAGAAAATAATTGTAGGTAATGGCTTTCCAGGAGAAGTTTATTTCTACACTTTTTTTCCTTGCACCTATTATAGAGGAGTACTGAGCAGACAGCAGTAGTAAATAGAATCTTATTTATTTTTTGTTAGGATCCATGCTCAAAATTTTTTCTCTCTCTAAGATGTAATTCAGGCACAGAAAATCCCATCAACAGCCCTATATATGTTTCTTTTGCTGTTTTATTCTGGGGTTTTGTAGGTGAAATGATAACACAGAAGAATTGTGTGTTACTTGTGTGTAATCTTTAATTAAGAACATGCTTGCTATTCCCCTCACAACTTTGCGAGAGCAGAAAGCTAAAAGAGAAAACAGATTACTCTTGCAGTATGTTTGTGGCAGTTTTTATATTGCTGAGAGCAATGGGGACTAGCAATGTATCTGTTTACAGGAGGTATTCCTGTTTAGTACATATGTCACTCAACCCAGCAATCTAACTTGAAGGAATCATTATTTTGCTACATAACTTAAAGGACACCAGTCCCTGTAAATCAGCTATGCACCATGCATGTAAATGCTGAGTTTTTTACTGCCGGTTTGGAGGGAATTTATAGAGTAGTTCTCCAATAAATAACTTAATTGCTGAAATGTAAAGGCTGCAAATGTGTTGCAGTGTAGCAGCGCTTCTCCTAAATGAGGCTACATCTTCCTTACAAGAAAATTTATGCTTGAAGAAATACTACATTTTTAGGCTGCATGAAAATGAGCTGCTAAGGAATACACAAAATTTCTTGTTTTCATACAGTCTTTTAGTTTTCATTCTACTCTTACATTACCCACTTCAGTTTTCCTCTGCTGACTTACAGGCTATATGTAGCAGAAATGGTATGCAAATGCAGGAGAGACTCTGTCCTGTGATTTTTAAATATGTCCTTTAAGTATGTCCTAACTCCTGACCCATGGAGTGCAAGACTTTTTAAAAAATCAAAACAAACCAGACTGCATATGGGATGATTTGATATAACAATGTATGGTACACAATCCAGATAGGAAATAGGGAAAAAACAGTGCCACTTTTGGACAGCTCTGTCATTCTTAGCTCCATATGGCTCTTCAATTGAGAGCTTATACACATGCCCATCTTCTTCTCTTCATTTTAGTGTTTACATCAGTAAGTAGAAATTAAATTTCATTTTAGTTAGTTAGAGGTGTCTGGTTTGCTCTAGATTCAGGTCACACTTATTGGCTATGGATGCAGTTGATTTGTATCACTGAAATACTTAAGAAGTGAATGCTCAAGTGCACAGAACAAAATTCACAGAGTAAAAAGTAATCATATTTACTTTCCTGGGTTCATGCTGAACCATTTCCTAATCTGTTAATGGTTCATATTGCTTGTCATGGGACAAACATATTTGACAGTCTAAGCAATAAATCCAGCAAATATAGCTTAATGGTCTGTCAGAGCCAGGAGCACAGGCTCAGGTGTGGTACAGCTACCTCAGTATTTCCTGCCAAGGCAAAGCCATGGTGTGTCAAGTCTTAATGAGTCAGGCAAAGCCCACAGACAAAGCTTCACAATTATGATGTGGAATTGGAATATTAAACACCAATGCCCTGACTGACTCTCCATCAGGATTAAAAATCTCATTGAACTTTCTCTAATGTTTCTTTCTGGCCTTATGGTGATCCTTTTCCTTGGCCTTACTCTTTGTACAGAGAGTGATGCTTCTTGGCATTTTTTTTCCCCTTGACCTCAGACAGGCTTTTACTCCAGTTTTGTTCAGTAACTTATTCCAGGTACAGAGCACAGAATACAATCTCACCTGAGAATATCATCCCCACATTCTTCACCTTATGCCATGTCCAGAAAGACCCAAATTGGGAAAAAAATTCAAATATGACAAAAAAAGTTGTCATTTCAACACCTTATCCAGTACTAACTGCAATTCATTGGCATTTCTTTCTGAATAGAGTAAGATAAAACAAACCAAAGCAAAACAAGCAGATTCATGTGATAAAGATTCAATACAAGGTAGTAATTTACTTCAGCTACTGACTATATTCAACCTGATTTAAATATCTTAATATTTAATTATCTATATTCATCTTACTGAAATGCGCATAAAGGAACATCTTCAAAGAAATTAGCTTTGAACATTATTTACAGACAAGGTGACAGCTGTCTAATTCATTCTCTTGCACCAAGGGAGAACAGCAAAGTGATGCAAAAAGGTTTTGAACTGTATTATTTAATTCACATAATAAATTTCAAGTAGAGTCATGTGGTAGGGTTCTGTGTGGTTCATTGCCTTTCTACTGATTGTCTTATTAGATGTTTGCACATCTACGTCTGGCCCACATAAATTATTTCTCTAGTTGTCTTGAGTAAACTTGCAACAGCAAAATAGTATGTTTTTACAACAGTGTGTACTCCTCTGGTGTGTGTGTGCATATTTAGCATGAGACATTCTCAAAAGCACAATACTGTTTCAAAGGCTTTAAGGCAGAGGAATGTTAATGTGATTGCTTTCAGTGCTGATTGTGTACTCTGCACTGAGCAAGTTCTGTTCTGCTCTCAGTGGCTTATTGACTAGGGCTTGATGGCAAATGGCAGGAAAACAATTCTGCAGGTGGGTAGATAGATAGACCTTTTGGGCTTCTGTCCAGTAAGGAGGGATGCAAACATTATTTGTAATGAAAAAAAAAAAACCCAAAACAAACCACTTTGGGCATTGATTCTCTGCATAAAATAGTGTTGGGAGTGCTGTGCACTGCAGTTTCTATAATCCTTTTAGCACTGAGCTGTGTAATGCTGGTCTTTCATTAAAATACTCTTGAGGATAAGGAAGAGCAGATATAGTCCTGACCTTACCAAATTTATAATTTTGGATAGAAGATTCAAACTTTAATGTCAAATAGCTGTTGTGTCAGTCCAGAGAGCAGTAAGTGAAAAGAAGACTGAAAAGCTGAGATGTAAAAAGGTTAAAAACTATGTTTTAGCAACAGGCTCTACAGAAACCAATTGCCCTGATGTAGATTAAGCTGTACACTGACCTTTCAAAGAATAAGCATTCTTCTCAACTGTCATTGTATGAATGCATGAAACAAGCAATATCATTAAGGAAGACACCCAGGCTGGTAGACTTTGAAGAGAATATGTCAATGATCCACCCATTCAGCAAAAGAAGTGAAGGTTAGAGATTGTACATATAAAATAAATTTGACTGAGAAACTACAATTATTTTTGTTTCTTGAAAACAGTTTGGTCATAAAATCTGGAATTATTTAGAGCTTTTGTACTCAAATAAATAAATAAATGCATGCACACACAGAGATATATATATGTATATCAAGGGCTAAAATCAGCTGTTGTGAACCTCTCCAGCCTTTTGCACCTACATGTGTTTCCTACTCAGTGGGAGAGAGCATTCTTAGCCTATGAAAATTATGATTATTTCAGACATTTTGCATTTTGCATCTGGCAAATGGTACTTAAGAAATAGTCTCTGCATGGTGCTAACAACATCCAATCATTCTTAGTACTTGTTAAATTCTGAGATGTTTTCACTATTCTTTACAGAAAAATATTACTTCTCTTTTGAGTCCCTAGAAGAAATTGTGACACCAGGAAAGCATGAACACATAAAGGTTTAGGCTGTGCCAAATTAGAAATTGCATCTGGAAGAGTGTGGTCAGCAGATAAAAAGGGGTTATCTTTCTCCTCCACCGTCCTGGAGAGACCACAACTGCAGTGCTGTGTCCAGTTCTGGGACTCCCAGTTCAAGAAAGACGAGGAATTTCTGAAGTGGTGAAGCACAGGGCTAATAAGATGATTTTGGGCCAAAGCACCTCACTTATGGGAAAAGGATGAGAGAGCTGGCCTATTTAACCTGGAGAAGAGAAAACTGAAGGGTAGCTCATCAACATCTGTCAGCATCTGAAGGGAGGGTGACAGGAGGATGGAGCCAGACTCTGCTCAATGGTAACAAGTAACAGGACAAAAGGCAATGGGCAGAAACTGATGCACAAGAGGTTCCATCTGAATATGAGGAAGAACTTCTTTGCTGTGAAGGTGACCAAACACTGGAACAGGCTGCACAAAGAGATTGCGGGCAACTGCTTGAATATCACTCTCTCTGGGAATATCCAAACCCCACCTGGATGTAATCCTGTTCAACCTTCTTTATCAGGGTGGTTGGACTAGATGATCTCCAAAAGTCCCTTCTAAATTCAATTATTTGATTCTGTGAATCTGAGGGATCATTTTTTCTTTGTGAGCTGCAGTCATTTATAGGATTCCCACCTGGAGCACTGTGTACAGTTCTGGTGGTGCCAACATAAGAAGGAAGTTTGAGAGGAGTGCAGGGAACATATCCCCTATGAAGACAGGCTGAGAAAATTTGGGCTGCTCAGCCTAGAGAGGAAAAGTTTGTGTGGAAAGCTCATAACAACTTTCCAGTATCTGAAGGGAGCCTATAAGGAAGCTGGAGAGGTACTCTGCAGCAGAACTGTAAAGACAGGACAAGGAGCAATGGGCACAAATTAAACAGGGGAAATTTAGGTTGAATATCAGGAAGAAATTCTTTACTCAGAGAGTGGTGACATACTGAAAGAGGTTGACTAGGTATGTTGTGGATGCCCTAACCCTGACAGTGTTTAAGCCCAGGCTGGATGGGGCTTTGAACAACCTGGTCTAGTGTGAATTGTCTCTACATTTGGCAGGGGAGACTTGGACTGGATGATCTTTGAGGTCCCTTTCAAGCCTTAACAATCTGTGATTCCATGCTATAAACCTCAGATGAGCTAGCAGCTCAGGTTGAGAGTGTTTCTACCTTGCAGGACTAAACTTTCATGTCAAAAGGGATAATGAATGCACTGTTTTCTGGCACAACACCAAGCAGGAATTAATGTAACTAAACAGGCCAATAAATGAGGGGATGGTGGGGTGGATTTCAGCACTGAAACACTGAGCAAGCCTTCCAGAAAGCCTCAGCTCTTGGGGAGCTGAACGTACCTGTGTGTAAACAGATTTTTGCTGCACCAGAGCACAAACTGCCAAGATTAAAACTAGATTTTGTATATTTATTCAAGTTGCAGTTGGTGTAGACATTGCTTGACATACATGGGTTTGGAGTGTGAGATGTTGCTTACTGGAGGGATCTCGTTCATTGAATTTCTGGGTTAATATACGAGTCAATGAAAGCCCCAGACTCAAAAAGTGGCAAAACACAGGCAATTAAAGACTTTTCTTCCATGCTTCTTATGCAACAGGGAAGAAATGGCAAATATGCAGCATTCTATGAACAGTGTTTACAAACAAGACAGGTACTTCCATTCATGAAAAGCACAAATCAGCAGGAAAAAAAATTACTCTTCTTATCCAGTCCCTTCATCTGTGCTTGAAATTCAAAATCAGCCTTATCCTTAGTTGATCACAGCCCACCAAACTACTTTCACACATGTCAATCAAGGTTATGTAAGCTATTAAGTGCAGACTGACAGCAGGAATTTTGCCTGCTTGACTCAATCTCTTTGAAAAGTGTCGTTGATCTTGGTGATTCTAGCACTAGTCTTTGTTTGGAAAGAGTGGTAAGAAAAGGGGAGGAGGAAAAAGAGCTTGTGGCCATACAGGCTCCAGTTTCAGTCACTTCCATGAAGGCAAAGAGGCAAAGGAATGACAGTGGAAGACACTGTGTTCTTTTTGCTGCTCACTCTTCACTCGATCCCTGTGGCTGGGGGACAGTGTGCTCTTCCCTGACCACCTGTATCAATACACTGACATTGTAACCAGTTGGATAGAAATGTTCTCCCATTCTAGGTCTCTCTCATCTTAGGGCATGCTGTTCTGTAGACAAGAGCTTTTTGGTGTTTTGTGTTTTTTTTATTAGGCTTGAATCATTTTTCAAGTCTCATTGCATGAATAGATATTGATGACACAGGCCTACCACAAGAAAACTTTTATAACATTGGTGAATATTAAGAGCTGTCTGTCCCCTAACAGCCATAACTTTTTGCAAAGGAGAAAAATATAGCTGAATATATATGTATGAATCCTTCTTATGCATGTGTTTGACTTTTGAAACTCTGCAAAGTTGCATAATGAATCTGGAGATCACTGATCACAGAGCAGAAGTTCATGGCCTTAAAGATTCTATTTCTCTTCAATAAGAAAGAGGTTATAACACCACTGCCACATTCTCAGGAGTTCTGCTCAGGGAGTACTCTTCTCATTCACATAGACTAGTGATACTCATGATGAGATCTCATTTTCTGTCTGCTCACTGACTTTTGAAGCAAATGTGTCATCAAACAGTGTGAATAATTATGCTTTTATCCATTATATATATATATAGATACACATTATTTTATCCATTCTGTATAATATTTGCCACATGACATTTTAATGTGGACCATCATAAGCCACCTTCATTTCCATAAGTGGCTTCTGTTAAGAAACTCTAAGCTTGTGATAAGTTCATGATCTCTGTCTTCTCTAAGTCCATTATTCATGCTCCCACACACAATTGTCTTTCCTTTTTCTTCTTTTTGATTTCTATGAGAAATACAAATGAAAGGAGCTTGTGCTATTACATTCTGACATTCCTAATAGTCCATCTTCCATATAGACAGTAACAGCATTTGCTTTCTCTTGGATCACTTCTTTTACATTCCCTATTTTTTTAAATGTTATTGCCTTACACAAATATGCAAGGTTGAGAGATTTTCCTTTACATTTCTCTTGGAGTAATGATAGTCACACAGTCTTTTGCTGCTTTTTGTGTCCCTATGACAGTCTAAGATTAAAACTGAGCTTTCTGCTGCACAGTCCTTGCCTACTTGGCTGCAGAAATCAGAACATTGGAATCTACACCCTGAGGCAATTAAAAGGAACTTTTGCCAGAACATGACTGCACTGTCTCACCAGTTCAGACAGCCCAGAGGACCAGAAAAGACCTTTCACAGATCTGATTGACATTGAACTTAGACTCATTTCAGTTTCCTAACAGTTTCATCCATGTAGAGGCTCACTGCTCACCTCTTTCCTTGTAGCCCATCAGTCTGAAACTTTGCCCTTCTAGACTATGTGGTCCAATATACTGAGACTTGCTCATTATATTATATACAAGAGTTGTTGGAGGGGTTTCAGAACTATTACACTTAAGAAAAAAACTGGTTTGTACTCTGCTGAAGTTAATAGCTTCGCAGAACTCATAAAAGCATTCACAATTGTTCTTGACTGAATCATCATAACAACAAGCAGGTGCTCATATATAATCATACGTTTTGGGAACTGTCTCAGATCATTTGTCTGGCTCAAAGGATGTATCTCACAGCTATTCATCTGAAAGACATAAAATGACTCAAATTGGCCACTTGGCTTTCATTTCTGCCAGAAACAGTGTGCAATTCAAGATCACTTTGTTGTTTACACATCTTAGGCAAGCAACATAGAAATAGCACTTCTATATGTCAGAAGTGGTTTCTTTTCTGTTAATGGGTAGAAGGTCTCTCTACTTTTTCATCAAAAAGTATTTTTTATTTTGCAAAGTCTGTTATGTAAGTTTGATTTGTTTCATTGGTATAAATGTATAAATATTCTTTCTAGACACTAATGATTTTCATCTGACTTCAGGAAGCTTAATATATGGATTATTACTGGTAAACAAACTCATTGACAGAAAAGCCAATGACCCTTTAGCACATACAGTGATATTTTTTAAAAGAATAGAAATTTTTAACTTTGTTGCATGATTTTAACATAAAAGAGCTAATTCTTTTCTTTAAATGAAAAGTTAAGAATAGTTAAATGTTTCTCTTTCAACTGTCCATATAATCATTGAGGAAATCTCACTTTCTTTTACTGCAGCTTCTGGACTTATATCTATGTGATTTAGATTCTTCAAATCAATGTTTCAATTATTTTTAGTTCTTCTAGGTGATACCAGTAGATACAACTTTTGAATAGATTATTTCATGAAGAAGAGCCCCCACAATTCCAAACTGTTTCTTGTTTTCTCAACAGTTTGTCTAGTTTCTTCTAGTACAGTAAAGATGTGCAAAGTGGTGAAAGACAGACTGGGACTTGATTGATGACGTTTCTTGCTCTTTGCATAGTCAAACTGTAAAGGCAGTGCAAAATCTGGGGACAATACTACCAGAAGGAGTGTAACAGCTTTACAACTGCTTTGCAGTTTGTTTTGCACAAGCCAGTGTTCACAGCACACCTGGTAGATGAGGTCCCCTTAGCTCTCTGAGCAGCCTACGTTACTGCATCTCCTCCTTCAGATGCTGAAATAATAAAACAGTTTGCTACTGTAGAAAAAAAATGGGAACAAAATGGAAATAATGTATGGTCTCCTCCTGAAAGTGGACCATTTTTATTGGGTTTTTTTATTCCCATTTTTCCTTTGCCCTTAATACCTTACAGTATTACTTTGCAGCAGAGAATCAAACTGCTGAAAGAAAAGCTTCCAGGACTTGTTTCCTAGTCTTCAGGAAAGGCTGAACAGTCATCAAAAAATGTCATGGTTTCTTTATGACTTCTCTTTTTGCTTTGGGATCAAAACTTGATTTCAAAGTGCATCTATGAAGTTATATCTGACATCTCAGTGAAATACCTGGGAGGGCCCTTCAATGTCAATGAATTGCATGTGAGACCTAACAAGTGTTGTGTGCCTTGTTTAGATCAAGCTTTACAATGAATTGCACATTGATTTAGCAATGGAAGTAGGACTTGTGTGATTAATTATGGAAATTTTTCTGAAGTGCCAAAGTGTCCAAAGTCAGATGTTGCTATATTAAATCAGGAATACCACTCTGATAATTCAGTGGTTTTATTTTATTTTTTTTTTCTTATTTTGCAGATATGTGCAGACAAAGGCAGATTTCACACTTTAAAAGTAGAAAACTTTTATTATAACAACTTTTCTTAGTAAAAGTGATTGCCTTTGGTAGGTGCGATATTCATGTGTCTCTTCACATATTAATTCTCTTATCAGCAGTGGCAAATGAAAATGGAACTTCTATCTCCTTTACTGAAATTTAGGCATGCCTAAACATTGCAACCACTATTTTTTCTAGACCTTTAAGGATAAATTATCTAGTGGCAAGGAAATACTAACTTAATTCGCATTATGTTTCATTCAGTACTGGTATTTCTACTAGGTGAAAAACAGTACTTGAGATTATTGGGAAGTGAAAATCTTCCGATATACAAATTTGCAACACAGAGAAGGGAAAATGCAGTTTTCATATTTTTTTTCTCTATCATGATAACAAAGACACTAAAAATATTTCATCCTCACATGTGGCTTTTTTTTTCTATATGCTGTTGTGCTTATGTTCATCATCCAACTAGGGAAAGAAACTCTAGCCTGTTATTAACTATTCATGGAATTCACAGTGGAGTCTAATGTAATTGTGGTGTTGCTGGGCTGATTACTCTCAGGGAGAGGTTTTCTCCTGCCCTTTCCAGACCCAGACCTCCAGCTGACAGTGCAGTCAGCCTGCAATTGGCCATAAGCAGGTGTTCTGAGAAACCTGGAGCAAGTCAATAAACAACTGGAATTGAACCTACACTGAAGAAACAGATAGCTCAAGGTTGTGCTGCAGCAGTGGTGTCTGAGCACAGCAACCCAATTCCTCTTTGTAATGGATGACCAGAGGGGAAATAAAATGGATGCAGAGCAAAGTAGGAAAAGAACAAAAAGTTCTCCGGAGACTTGGATGTCAAATGAATGTATAAGGGAACATTTACAATACATCTTGTTTAACTGGAATTGAACTTATCTTTAAGGGCATTCCCTAACTTGCACTCTCCTAAGAATGACTGATTATCTTTATTTAGTACAATATTATAAGATATCTGCTTAAACCAGCTACTAATTAATTGCAGAAGTATACTATAAGTAGCTTTTAATGAATAGCGCTTATATAGATAAATATTTGTATACTCAATATATCGATTGGGAGTTTAAGGAGGAGAAAGGCTCAAGCTAATATCTGCAAGACCAATCAATGTTTCTTTAATTATAATTTTGGAGGGATTTGCACCACTTGTTTTTAAAAAGAGAAGTGATCTGTTGCAGTCATGAATCTAGTCACATTGGCTTACTGTATGCTCTTCTCTCAAGTATCTTAAGAGTTAGTTTTGCCTGAACTGAGTTTTCTTTGTAGTTTTTCTCTAAAGTGCCCTGCGTAGTAAGGATCAATATATGACATCCTTCATGGGAATCGGGCTTGCTAGAATATTTACTAGAAATTAGTGACTGGAAGAGTAGAAATCTGTCCTTCACAGCTAAAGCTGAGAAAATGACTGTGCAAATAGATGGCAAATGCTTTAGGAATCATCGCATGATCCACAGCTTAAAGCCTAGTGCCCTTGAATATGCAAAAGAGGACAGGTATTGGGAGGTGGAAAATGGTTTTGCCACTTCAGCTTGTACCAGTTGTGCCAAAACAAGCTTCTGGGTCTGGTTTTGTACCTCATAATTTAAAAAACACTTAAGAAATTCCATGCATCTCACCTGTGGTCCAAAATTTCTCTGACAATGGAAAACACAGAAATTTAAATTTCATTCATTTGTCCAGAGGACACCAACATAAGCTTTGAATTGATGGCATGCATGCCATTCTGAAGAGAAAATTGTCACTGCTAGTGCAAATTATAATGTGCTAGAAAAAGAACTGTAAGAACTAGCACCTAGAAGTTGAATCTGCAGATTCAACCAGAAGGAAGGTACACAGGTGCTCAGCATGCACTGGAAGAGATTGCTGAAAGAAGTGGTGAATTTTTCATTTCTTGGAGCTTTCATATCAAAATTGACTGCCTATCTCAAATTGCCTGAGTTGTAACGACATCCTTGTGTTCAATAAAGGCATGCCTGGATGTAAGGCTTGATCAAGGATCTCCTACTAAATAACCTAGTGGTCCTTGTTGACTTTAAAATCAGGCAATCTATTTCTTCTTCGAAAGAAGGCTGAAGGGAGAAGAAAGCGATAAAGATTATTTCCATATTTTCATTTGGAGAAGGTGCTCAGAGAAGTGTGATGCTGCAGTATATATATATTTAGATAGATGGACTGATGAGAATTGATGAGTTCTTACCTTGAAAAGAAAATTCTCATACTTGCAATATAATAAAAGAAACATCAAAATAAAATAGACTAATTTTTCCTTTAATTATCACAGTTTCTACAGCTGTTGAGAAAATTATATCTTCTTTAATATGCCAAATTTCATATTGTAACTAGCAGATAACAAGGAAATAAGGGCAATTGGAATTAAATTTATACAGTGGAGAATTCTCTAGTTTAATGTTGTCTAAATGGGTTTTAACATATTGAAATTACCAGAAACTCACATGTGAATAAGAACTGTTAAAGAAAAAGAAGAAGAAAGAAAAGTAGGATATCAAGTAAATACAGTTCCAGAAAACTTTTGAAGTAAAATAGTGCATTGCAACTGGCAGCTCCCATGAAGTTCCACTGCCATTGATCAGTGCTCAGTTAATGTAAGTTAAGTGCCAACGCTGATAAGCAGTAGATAAGTCTCACAAAACATGATTCTCCTGGGTGACAGGTTATTTTTCTCCATGACACTAATCCTTTATTTCTTGTAAGATGAGAAACTTCAGAGGAAACCCAGAAGAGAGGCAGAAACAGCAATTCTCTCAGAGAACAACCTATTTTGATGCTGGTATTTGTTTCAGGTCAGTACTAGTCATGTTCAGAGCTCCCTGCTGTGCAAAGATCTCCCTCAGAAGCATGGAAAGTGACCTTACGTATTTGGTTTTACAGCTGAAATCACCAAGATACGAGGTGGGCAGTGAAGGGAGCAGAAGTTGAGGTGGCTTGCTTGAATACCCAAGTAGAATTGAATTCCGTGCTGGGGCTTGGTGATTCTGAACACAGCGTTGTTTGTTGTCCCTGACTGTGAGAACTGGGATGTGAATTACCACTGAAGTCTAAGGCAAATTCCAAGAGCACAGCCTCTGCTAGTCTGCAGCATCTTCCTGCTGAGGCACCTGGGTGTCCTCAGCCAGCCAGCCAGCCACCTACCATGTAGAAAAAGCACCATTCATGATCTTGTCTTTTCCAGTTTTTATCACTGAAGGAGGTGTTACCTTGGGTTCACACAAATCTTCGGCAAAATCACAGCTGCATGAATATCAGTGGGAAATGTTCTGTTGACTTTGGTGGGAGCAGGGTTTTGCCTCTCAGGCTCATGAATCAGAAACAGTGCAAAGAAAGCTTTGGAAGTGTGTTTTTTCAATGGCATGAGTAGGACAGGAGCCTTTTCCTGGGCCATCCAAGATACTAACTTTTAGGGTTTGGCCAAAATACCTGGGCAAAATAGTCTTCGTCTGTATAGACATCAATGGTGGGCACATCTGCATTATTACAATTTTATTTTTTTCTCAGGTGTAAGAAACAAATTTGTAAGCAAATCTTATGATTACCCTTCCTTTCCTACATTTGGAATCAATTGTGGAGTGATTTTGATCACATGAACTAAATTCCTTATGGGTGAAATGAAACCAAAAGATGAGTTTGGGGAGAGCCCTGAATGTGCTCCAAGTACTAACTTGCTCAGTCCATGGGGCTAGAAGGGAAATACTCCAGATAGACCATGGTCAGAATGTTTGTGGGTGCTGCTCTGCATCATCAAAACTTTTGCTCTCTGGATTTGGTCCTATTTGACCACATTTCTTATTAACGTGAGCACAAATATATTTTCAGCTGTTATATGTCCAGCTTAACACTATATTGAAACTGGCCTTTACACACCTTCTGTCAGTATGTGACCTAAAAACTTAAACTAGTGCCCATCATTAGAAGTCTTGTACCTAAGGCAGTGTTTGAGCTATATATCTGTATAAGAATGACTTTAATTCATGTTGCAACCTCACATTGATTCCACAGATCTTTTGAATATCCAAAAAGTCAGATGCTCTCAAAGTTAGGACTCCCATAGTGCCTTAAATCATGTGATCCCAAAATCATTGGAATTATTTATATAGGCAGAGCAGAAAGATTGCAAGTTCTTGCGCTTTTTTCTCCAGGCCAAGACAAATCAGAGCACTGCCTTAAACCAGGGTGGGTGTTAGGCACATAGGGAACTGCTAGTGCCTGGTTATGCCCACACTGTGCAGAACACACGAGGTTCATCATGTCTGGAGGCTGGCTCAAGGCAAAACTGTCATGGATTATCAGAAAAAAAATTCAGTTGATATTATATCATGGTATAACCTGAGGCAGTAATGAAAGGAACATTCTTTTTATGTGCTTTCATTTAAATGTTGCCTTCTGTAAGAATGCACTGAAAATAGATCATGTCACCAGATCATGACTGAGTTTTTTCCAACCCACCACCTTGCTCTGTACCTTGCAGGAAAATAGAGTTTTCATGCTATTACCTTTAGTATTTACAATTCTATTATGGACACAGAAAGCTAAGAAAGAAATAAATTCACTGTATAGATAGCAATCCCTATATGGTAATAATATAGATAATTAATACTTAGCTGAAGTATATAATGATGGCTGTATCAGTCTGGACTACTAGTTCCCATGTCCTTTTCATCTCTATTTTACAGTCAATAAGGTTGTGGAATGGCACAAAAGTGCTCCACTTAAGTGACATGATTTCTAGGAAGCTGTTGGATATCAAGAAAAAGAGACACTGCCTCAAAGGACCAGAACACATTCTCAATGGAGTAGGTGAAAAGATGATTTTATGACATTATATTCGGACACTGTGTAAATCAATTTTAATGAAGGATATATTTGCTTTATTTTGCAGTGATGAATCTGAAAATATTTAATGCCCTAGGCCTGAAGGAAAAAAAGGTGGTTTTATAAAGGAGTAAAAAGGTGCTATATCTTTGTATTGAACATGAATTTGAGAAATAAAGCTAGATAAAAATACTTTTGTTCCCATATTTTTCTCACAGAAACTGAATAAAAGCAAGACTGTATACTTTATCTTTCTATCAGCAGCTGGGATCTGCCTGTAAATTCCTACTGCACATGGTATTTTACTCAGATTTTTCAAGGAGGAAATGATAAACTTCCTAACTCATCCCAGCTTCCATAGAGCCAGATAAATATATTTTTTTCAGAATTATGAGCAAATTAAAGTAATCTAACAGCAATATAATTTAAAGATCACTTCTATATATATATGTACAAAAAATGTCCAGGAGTCTTTTAAATCCAGTTAGCAAGTGCAAATGTTTCTACAGTGAGATGAAAAAAGCAATTAATAATAAAAATATATGATATTTTGAGATGACAGGTGAATGAAACTTCTTCCTGTCACAACTGTGTTATGATATAAGTAAAAAAAAGATATTATCCAGTTGAAATTTGAGAGGGACATTAGAATAAACATAATTGTTTCTCTAAAGAAATGGGAGAATTTACATGTTACAGAGGAAACTAAAAATATCTAAAAGAGACTTGCTGTATCTGGGCTTTGGCTTTGCTGCCATTGAAATAAAAGGATTTTTCTCACTATGAAGAAAGTTTGGTTAATCACCAATGCAAAAATTCTCTCCTAACACCTCCAAATTTTGAAATTTGTCTTACTAATATCATCCTTTGGGTTCTGTCATCATATTCTCATGGATATTTATGCATTTCTCTCAAGTAAGAACAAGCCAACATGACACACTACTTGTTCTTCCTGGTGGTAATTAGGGTTGACGCCTTTATTTTCCACAGTGGACTATTACTAAATTTTGGATGCTTCTGAAATAAATAGACTAAACTGATTGCGTTTGTTTATTTAATGTGGCTTGTGGTTTCTTTGGTGTTTGGTAATGCTTTTTAAAAGATAATGATAACTGATAAGATCATCTCCGTCCTTTTATTCTTTCCGCATCTGTTTGAACAATTTTGCTTAACTTATGAAACAAGTTTGGGGTTCTTTTGGTTTTTTCTTAGTTCAGCTGTTTTCTTCCCTGTCTCTGCATTTGGTTCAAATTATGATGAATTCAATTCTCATTATAATCATTGGAATAATTGTGATTACTTGCTGAAATGAAGAACAACCAAATTGTCCCAGAAGATTACACACTGCATTACCCAAAAATACCTATAATGTAGCACCACGGATAGGAACAAATAGAAAGATGAATTCTGTCTTCCTACCAGTGTGATAAGAAGCCTCCTTAGTCTCATAGTTATGATTTCTTTTTCTGCAAATAGCAAAAAATAGCATAAAAGTTGAGTATTATTTGAAAATTGCTCTTCCTTGAAGTGTAATCCACAGGTATGGTTCTATAAGTACCTGATTCCACTATAAGCATCATATGTATGAATGAAAAAGATGTTTGTTAAGCTTTTACAGTTCTTAATGTGAATTACTGCAATTAATGACTGGAACTGCAATTAGAGTTCAACTAAGGGTTTTCTAAGCTAATAATGGGGCCTCATTAATACTGCTCATGACTGTCTACTGGGAATTTTTTAGCAGCCATGAGACTTATTATGTATAGGACCTCAGTTTGAACTTTCATGACTCCTCTTCAGATAAATTAGTGATGTCCCACAAACTCATAGGGCCACATCTTTCATTGGTTTTTTTTTGGAAGAAAGATGGTTTTAAAGCTAACTTGGCACCCAACAAAATCAAAATGAAGACTTATAACACTGAATACGTCACATAAAAATCTTCTAGATGAGAAAATTTAGATTACTTTTCACTCTAATTCAGAATCACACTTGGAGGACAAAGACTACCCTGACATTAGAACCAAGCTTCAAGAACAAAACTGCTAAATTCTTTCATGTGACTATAGCCTTAGAGAAGTTTCACAACAATAAGGTAAGTTTAACAACAACAAGGTAAATTATGCCTCATCCTTTCAGCTATTAATGTTCCTATAAATTTGACTACTTTATGAGCATTCCTACCATAAAACTGCATTTGTTCTAAGAAGATCTATGTCTGGTCTACGATACTATAGCACAGACTTCTTAAATGTATGTCTGCGAAAGATTGTGTACATGCTTGTCTCCAGGCTTGTCAGTGGATTCTTGTCTTTGAATTACTTCATCTGTCAAAGCTAAGCCTGTGCTCAGCAGCCTGTGTCTGCAGTTTTGGGTCCCTAACCAAACAAGAAATTTGCTAAGGGCTCTTTGGCAATTTCCAGAATTCTCTTTGAAAATGGGACCAGTAGTTTGATGCACTGCTACCCTGCTCACAGGTCCCCATGAAAGTGGATCAAACTAGTTTTCAGCTCATATTTTTTCCTCAGGAGACTCTCTTCTACTGTACCTCCAGAAATGCCTGCCATATGAGCACGATTTGGTGTGCTGGGCACATGGATTTTAAGGCAGCTTTTTGCCTAGACTACAATAATGATGATCACAAGCTTCCTCAAATTGGCCCTCGCCAGTGGCCAGACATTCTTCCCATACTAGACTCCTAACATTGCTTTTTACAAAATGTTCCTTTCACAAAAAGTCACCTTCATTTATTTGGCCTAATATTTTAATTACTGTAAGCTTTCAGCCTAGTATCCATACAAGAACTGAAAAAAAAACCAAACCAGAATGCCTATCACACAAGGGTACCAATGTTTTAAAACAGCTCATGAGTTTGTGAATTTTAATGAAATCTGAAATCTCACAGGGATTTTTCATCATTATATCCTCAAAAATTATTTCAGTGTCACCTGTATGATTTGCTTAGTAGCCACTGTTTTACCTGCTTTGTGTTCTCTTATGAAAGTGGATGCCATGAGGTGTAAATAATCTATTTCAAAAGTTCTCAAGTAAAATCCAAAAGGATCTTTACATTTCCATCCAAAATGTTGATATTTGCACTCAAAATTATATATTTATTTGTTCAAATGACATTTTTTAATGGAAAGTCTGGAAAATGTAGTGCTCTAAAGAAGCTTTAAATGCAATGTACAATTATGATGTGGTTTACGTGGTGGAATGTGACCTACACTTAACTCTGCACAATGGACACATAACTAAGGTGGACGCATTGCCCAGGGTGACTTTAGTGTTCCTGAATTTTAGTGAGTGATGTCTTTCAATAACTGAAGTGAGGACTGCTCATAGGTGCCTGATCCAAGTGTAACAGGGAGAGTCTATTCACAGTAAGCTCTGGCTGTGTGAAATGCTGACACTGAGCTGATGTGACAAACCAAGAACTTTTCTCCCATTTCGGTGTGTTTGTTAGCACTGAGCTGCATCATGGGGTAAGTCATGTCGGGTGAAGAATGCAGAGATTTCCCAGATGTGGGGACAAGGAGATTGAACAGATGTGTCATCTTTGTTGCCTGTAACGCATCTATAAATGCACTAGCTACCTGCTGGCAAAACTCTACCAGAATTGCATAATAAAAAAAAAAATAAACTGCATCATAATAAAGCAGAAAGAAAAAAGTAATTTAGTCTAGGAACAAGTGAATCTCCCCCAGGGTTTAATGAGCTAAATTACTTGAGTTAGCACAGCAAATTTCCAATGAATTTACCATACACTGATAATTCATACATTATGTATTGAATGCTTTACTTGTTCATTGTTTATTCCATTGTTTGTTTGTTTGTTTGTTTGGGAGTTTTGCTTTGGAGGTTTTTTTGTTTGTTTTTTGGGGGTTTTGGGGGGGTTATTTATTTGGGTTTTTTTGGCTTTTTTAATAGGAGGGGTAATTAATGGGGTGCAATCAGAATGAGGAACTCTAAACTAAAGCTCTTGCTTTGCTGTGGATTTCCCCCATTACTTTAAAAATTCTTTTTATTTTTTAGACATCCCTGCATTGAGAGCTACAATTTGGAAATGCCAGTAAGTTTAAGAAGATATTGGAGACAGTCTAGCTATGATAGGATCTGCAGAACGACTTGTTTAGAGCAAGTATCTTTGGTACCTTTGAAATGAAAGGTTATCTGCAGGATCTTCTACCAACGGCATTCATTAGGATTTTTGTAGTCTTAAACCAGGACAGTTGTAGGGTTTGAGAGTATACTGATTCACTAAAGATGTATTGCTAGCTGGAGAAGGGGGAAAAAAGGATGGTCTTTTGATTACAGCAGGGAGTAAACCAGAATAAGCAACTGGTTTTATTTAAAGCACTATGGATGGGTTTCTGGGACAATGCAGGGAAAGAACAAGTTGGGTTGGTTCCCCTGTTGGTCTGTGTACAGAATCAGAATTTCTTAAACCAAGATTTTCTGCAAATTTTCTGCTGTTCAAAGACAGCAAAGGACAGACAGAAAAGGACATTGATCTTGACATTCAGGCTATTTATAAATAGGCAAATGTAGATGCCTAATTCTATATGCTCCTTCAATTGTATGGGAAAAGGTGTTCCCATACTGTTCCCATACTGAGACAGAACTCTGACTGTAAGTAGGAATATGCATAAATGAAACTCTTGGCTAAATGTTCAGGAAAAGTGGAAGGTGAGCTAGGACCACACAGGAATAGGATCTCTTCAGTGGCACTAAATCCAATACAACAGCTATGGTTTTCACAGTCCTGAATTTCCTGTCTATCAGTAACACTGTCTATATTCTAATACCAGAACCAGATGCACTGTAGATTTTTAAACAGGTAAAAATATCATGAAGAGCAGATACAGAGTACAGTCTACCATGTCCAGCAGGCACTAAATACTGAGGGGGACAAGTTGAAAAACAATTACGTTCAAATAGCATCCACAAACCTGCTCTGTTCTCACTTACCAGCAACAAGTTAGTTTAAATAACATCTTAAAGCACAAAAGAAAAGAAAAGCCTCAAGAAAGTCTCTTTCGGGGACAACTGCATCACCCCAATCCTTTTACTTTGCCTCTTCAAGGAACTCTTTTCCCCTGATGTGGAGATGAAGAATTAATCATCCTGTTACATAAAATGCATACTCCATGGGGAAGAGGCATAAAGCACGCAAGAGACAAATGGATTTTTTGTAGAGTAAGGTCACCCTCAGGGGGTGAGAGCACAGGGAAAAGTGCTCACTGAGTAATTACTATTTCAGAATCCTCTGGAGAACTGCAGGCTTGATACCATCTGAAAGAGCCTGTGATTTTCAATTAACTCTTTGCTCCTGTACTTTGGTAATTACCTCAGTATATATTCGGGAGCAGAGGAATTGGGAATGGTTTCATTTGCGTGGTGGTCAGTGTCTGCCAATGTCTTCACAGGTGTGAAACCCTGTGAGGCTTTCCTGAATTGGTTGTCAAGAGCAGGAGAATCTCAGATCTTGAGGATGACCTCTACTGCAGGTTTGGGAAGAGATGAGTACAGAGAAAGCTTCAAGCTCATAATTTTCTTATCTGCTTCTAGCTAGGCCTGAAAATGCCTGTCAGTGTCCTGCTGACCAGGTGATGCTGACCAGGTGATGCTGGATTGCACTGAGATTTAGGGGACAGGAGCAAAGGTTATGTAAATTCAGTACATGCTGAGGCAGCACCTACCATCAAGGAAACTAAGATATGATAAGCAAAATAAAAGATGAGAAGATTTTTGAGTTAAGAAAGGGGATGGAAAAGAGGCTATCAGGTTATGAAGTCTTTATTGTGTTTTAATTATCACATACTAAATCTCTGCAGTAGCTTGTTAGACGTAATATAGTTTTAATTATAATTAGAAAGTTTCATGAAGAATACAAGGATTTCAGAATGTAAAGTATTCTGGAGAGTGTATAGGCAGGAGAGTCTTTTTCTCAAGTGTCTCCATACTATATAATCATTAACCTTGAATGAAACGTTGCAGGAAGCACTTTTATTCATGAATCACAAACAAAAAACCTGACCCCAAAGCTCTTTGAAAAAGTTCTGCAAGGAGAGAACTTTGTTAGTGTGAAGCCTGTAGCGCTTAGGTCCAAATGTGCATTCAGGTAAGGTGTAGCAGAATAACATTTATCTCTTAAAATGAAAGACTTAACAAGCAATACCCATAGAAATAAGTGGAACTTCTGTGTTACAATGTGTTGAAGAGATAATGTGGTTGTATTTAGATTATGTGTGACATAAGTTTCAGATTTCTCACTGAAAGGTCTTGAAAGAAAAGAAAATATAGTACAAGAAAGCAAATACAGTTGTTCTCATAGCTGTTATTCTCCCATCATTCACTGTGTAAACTTATGGCCTTCTGAGTGTAATGTCATGAGATTTTCATAGAAAGGACATATACAAATCTATGGGAAAGATATATTGTGCTTGCTCTCTCTTGAGACAGAAATTGGGTTTATTCTGGTGATGGGAAACCCAAGGTTCCCAGGTTAGCACCAGTGCAGAATGTGCCCCTAGAAGTCTTAAGGTAACTGCAGGAGAGCTGATAACTTTGTTAAGTTTGGAGAGCCCTTCGGCTTTTTGAGGTGCAAAGTCATTCCATCCTAAACAGCATTAACTACCAAAATTCTTTCCAAAAGTATATCTACTCAAATGAATACTGAATAAGCAATATAAACTCTGTTGGTAGAATGCATTTGGTAGCAATCTAGTTTGTTATTAATGAATCAGTATATTTTGCTCAGTGGGGCACAAAGACACATTTAATCTTGAAATATCATTAGTCTTGTGTTATTTTGTGGCACATTTCACCTCAAAGATTACTGCATTCACTTCATCTTGAGTAGAAAGTCTAATCCATCAGTTAGTGCCATCTCATTATAGTTCCATCAGAGGCACCTAATGACTATGGATACCTAATACAAGTTTCTAGGTGATTTCAAAATGTGCCTCAATGCACTTGGGAGACGTGAACAGCTCTCTTATGTCTGAGGAAACTGGGAAGAAAGGAAGAAAGAAAGAGGAGCTAAAAAAAGGAGAAAATTAGAAAAATAACTCTGTGGTTGCTGGAAATGAGTATTTTAAAATGAGAATGTAAATAAATCCTTCTATAATTAAATATTTAGATAGTCTTTTATGAAAAAATGTTTATTTTCTGTTACAAGCATGAATAGTAATTATAATTATGTATACTTATATCTATCTCTATATTACAAATTTTATCTACAGATGCATGTTGATATATACTGTGTACACAAACAGGTGGATATAAATGCAGGCATTCTTAGAATGTGCATAAACATAAGAATTACATTTGTTCATCACTAAATACAGCCACTTCTATGATGGAATTAATTTTCTATTGTAGCTGCACAAAAACTATTCAGAAGAAGAAGAATTGACTACGGAGTCAAGGAAAAAGCAGAATGTTATATACCAAAATAAGATAGACTGCTACAGTCAAAGTACTGCAGAAATGTCCATGTAGTTACAAATAGCCTGACACAGTCCGGTTTCTTACTTTCATTAGAGATTACAATTCTGTGAGAGTAAAATTTATCTCTGTAGCGCAGATTTTGGTGGTTGGTCTAGGCTGGATCTTAAATCAAAATAAAACAAGCAAAACTGTGTGGAGGGTAGTGATCACCTCAGTTTTGCACTTAGAAATGACCCCCACTATCCAGCTGGTTTGCAGGAGGAGGAGGGGTGGGTGGGTTGGTTGTTTATTCTTTCTGGTTGCAGTCTCCTGACAACATTCACCATCGAAGTATCTCCATTTAAATTTAGGAAATTATTATCACTCCTCTGTCACAGTGTAAATATGTCTGACTTCTATAAACTCTGTCATTTGAGATCAGAGTAAATTACCCAGAAAACCTATGGAATCTCACCTGTGGAAGTCTGCAAGTTTACTTAGCTAAGAAGGCACAGCCATTCTTCTCTCAGGCTGGTAAGAGACCTGCTCAGAGCAGAAAAATGGTCTTGAGACACCCAGAGGGGTCTCTTACAAACACAGCTTCTATGAGTCTATAAATATGTTTGACTTGTGCTACAAACACTCCAAGTACTGGGAAAAAAACACTCCAAACTTGTTAAAATATTATAATAATTTCAGCTAGGGAATTCTGAATGTTTTCAATTTCTTGTTAATTTATTCCTGGGCTCTGAAATGTTTGAAAACCCTGAAATAAATGTCTGACTCACAGAAGATATTTTTCTATGAAAAAAGTACCAAATTTACAAATGATTTCTTTGAAATAGGAATTTTAGAACAAAATGAAAATAAAGGCTGTCATAATTCAGAATGAAGGCCAGTACTATGCCAGATTGCACCATTAGTGAACAAACAGGATGATGGCAACAGAGCAACAGTATAATTAGCTCAGTTTAACATTTTCAGGGTTTTGCATCAGTAGCTCTAGTAAGAAACAGACAGCTCTGCTTTTTGGCCACATCAGTATGCAACCAGCACTGATCAGGCATAACCAGTGAGCTGAAAAAAGCAGTTTTCCATGCACACATCTGCTAATCTGAGGCAGAAGGTATTTGGCTTCATACCTAGCGAGTTTGGTATGAGCTCCTGGTAGCTTTCAGTGGAGACCAGCCCCCCCTTCTCATCACCTTTGTTCTGCAGCATTAACCTGCAGCAATTGTTTAGAAAATGGATGTGAATATCTTAGTCTTGGGAAGAGCTAAAAGAACATCGATCTAAGGCTTTATTCAAGGCTTTGGATACGCAACACTTCTTCTCAGTAAGAATGTCCTGAAAACAGAGCTAAGGACATTTCCAAAGATTGCTTTTATGTGATTCTAACCATTACTTTGTTACTAACTCATACACAGCCTAGAGCAGCAATGTTAATGTTTGAGGGGTTTTTAGCAAAGAAGACTATCCTAAAAAAAGTGCAAAAATAAATTTGTAAGTGGAATTTCAAACTCCTTTATTCCATCCTGTAAGTGTTTGAATCTTTATTGTCTGGTGAATGTATTAAAAAAATGCATTGATGTTCATGGAATGTTTAAATAGAAAGTCAGAATACATGATGCAAGACACCTGAGAGCTTTATCTCTAAAAGCATTGGTGTAACTGAGGATCCTCAGGATAGGATTTCAGATGCCTTAACTGACAAGATGTGTAGTACTCGTGTTATTCCACAAGAAATTTAGCTTTGTAACTATGACTACTTACTATTATAGAGAACTGGAGGAAGAAAGGATCCATTTTTATACAAGAGTAGAAAAACATGGTTTATTTTCATGAATTTGAAGTAACTAGAGAACTCACCCAGCTTGCTGTAGCCTCTGTGGCTTACCATGATCATAATGCACTGTTATCATGGCAAATTAGCTCATAACTCTCTCAAATCTCTGCTCAGTATTACTTGACTGACCACATTTTGTTTGCTGCAAAATATTTCTATTTGTTTTGGTGCTTTTTTTTTAAGAAATGGAACTTTGAATGATGCTTTGCTGGCAGATATATTTGTCTCCCAGGGCCATGAGTTGCATGGGTGTAAGCAAAGGCAGAGCTTGACTCTAAATGGCTAAAAAGCTATGCTCTCTTGGCTGTGAGATGCTGAGGCAGTATATAAAAATAACACAGAGCATGAAAGCTTCATAAGTAGCAGAAAGAAAGGTCTGAGTGACCTGGTGCGCCTCCTGCTTCCCAGGGGCCTGCTGAAAGGTTTCTGTGCCTTCAGCTGAGGAGCTGGAGAGCACAGACCAGCTCCAAGGCATGGTGTGTGGCTGGGGAGGTGCCGCACTCAGAAACCAGAAACAGCTCCCTCCCTGACCAAACGGGCTGGGCTGACACTTTGCATGGAAAAGGGTGACATGGACCAAGAGTGTGGGTGCAGGGCTGCTGCTGGGGGAGGGTCCCAGTCTTTGCTCGCCACCTTTTCAGTGTTGTGTCCATGCTCACTGCAGTTTTCCTGCAATGTGACAAGCAGATCAATCTTCTACATTTTGAATGAGTTATGGCTTCTGTGGTGTACTGTCATGGTGGAGATGAGATAACCTCCCTGGACTGTTCAGTCTGTACAACTGTACCCACTCCTTCATAGAACATTTCTGTTTTCAATCATTATACTTATTGAATGTTTCAGTGTGATTTTTAGGTGAGCTGAAAATGGAAAAAAAATACAAGTTAGGTTCAGTATAGAAGAGAGGCAGTTTAATGAGAGAGAAAAGCTAACACTGCAGTTCTTAAAGCACAGGGGAAATTTAAGCATGGAGTACCAGAAATGGGATTTCAGCCTTTGTTCTTAATACGTGTTGCATCTAACAATTCCATTTGTTCCACTGTTCTTCAGTGCCAGAACTAAGCAAATAGTTTGCAATAAATAATTTATCCTTTGAATTTAACCTTCATCCCTGCTCATGGAGTTACAATGTGCTGCTTGCAGTGGTTTCAAACTTATTTGCAACTCAAGATCATTCAACTTTTAGGAGTGGAGGGAAGTTGGAGATACTTTTTATTGTGATGTGCCAGGGTGATATGACACTCCAACTGATCACAAGGTACTGTTTATCTTCCCTGATCTGATGGTTGCAGAAGGACGGTGAGAAGGGAAAGTGAAAGCTGTCATTTGGAAATGAAACATGATTTTCTCCTTTTGAAGAGATTACATCTTGATACTTTTTGAGTAGGAAGGTTGACATGGAGTTATTCTACTACAAAAATCAGACAAGACTATTTTGGATTGAGTCAGTAATTCTAAATACTTAGTCCTAGGGTTGCTTCTAAAGGGGGCACTTGAAAACAGGACATCCAAAGACATCTTCCAGAATAAATTTCACCTTTTGCATTCCATTGTGAAATGGACTTCTATGTCATTGAGGAAAGGATTCCCTGATGCCTCTACTACAAAACAGAGGCCAAAACCAGGTCACTTTGGGTTATGTTTTTTATCAGTCTTCTACTCCTAGCTCTGGCAAAACATATGGCTATGATTTCAACCCAAGATTGTTGGCTTTGCCAACAAACAGGGCCATTTTTTTGCAATAAGGAGTCACAAAAAACTGGCTAAGAAAATGCCACAAAAGAATTTCTCATACTGCTGCTTAAGGCATGCAGAATAAGCTGTGAGGATACTGCTGAACAGCTTTCCCAATGAGAGAGAGGGAAGAACAAGTTGTACATATCTGTACATATCATCATAAAATACTGCTAGGGTACCAACTCACTGTTTATCTGCTTAACATGCTTAAGGATAAAAAGGGCACAAATATGGAAAACCAAATTGTATTTTATCTGCTGTTCTTTTGGTGGGTAATTTTATGTCTCAAATTAAAAAAAAAAAAAAAAAAAAAAAAAAAAAAAAAAAAAAACCTTTTCAGAATTAAAAGGGGACTCTTTGGCACTGCCAAAGTGTCAGTCTGTCTCTGAATGATTATGTTGGAAAAACTAAAGCCTCACAAGTCACCTTGCTGGAAGACTATAAGAGTTTGAAAGATCTCAGTAGTGCAGATAAACCTCATGAATCTTCCTTTCCTTTTGGAGATTGGAATCAACAATGTTTAGAATGGGTTTGGCAGAGTTCATTAGAGAAAAAAAGAAAAATAATTCTATATGCAAATGTGGAAAAGCACTAGAGTAAAACAGTAACAAATTGGTATCAATCTGAAAAACAATGAGAGGGTTTAAATTGATCTCTCAGCTTGTAAAAAACATGTAATTTTTATATAAGTATGCATGAAGTGCTTAAGAATTCAGATCAGTTTCTTACAGAGGTCCATAAGCAATTTTCCTTTAGCCACAGTGACAGATAAGTATCACAATTTTCTGGACAGTGAGGATTGAAATCACTGAACGTGGTCTTGATAGTCTTATTTTTAGAAATCTGAACTCAGCCAAAAAAAATAAAAATTCCACTGTTTTTTAAAAAAGAGAGGAAATACCTAGACACTAAAAATTATTGAATCCTTTTTTAAAGGTATCAAAATGCCACTTAAATGACAAAAATATTTTTCTGTTTTTCTATCTTCAGGTCCTTTACTATTTTCCTTTTGAATAAAAGATATCTTTTATTACTTGCTATCTTAAGTTTTCTCTCATCATTTATATCCATCCTTGACAATAACATGTAATTCATTTTCTAGCAAAATTGAACAATAAAAAAAAAGTAGAATGAAAAACATCCTCACATTTTAATGCAGAGATACTGGCATATGCAGAAGTAAATGCCAGGCTCTATGCACAATCCAAAGATAATCCTTTTGTGTACTACATGAACTTGTGAAATCATTATCCCAACAATTAACCAGCATGATTAATGAGGCAGGGGGGAAAAAAAGAATAGTTGCTGCTGCTATTCAGTTGGTGCAGAATCTAAATGTCCCCTGACTTCATCTATTTTACTGTATATCTTACTGGGATGTCTTCAATCTTTTAGAAAGAGAGGTTGCCATGAGTCTTGGCCCGGCTGTTTTTGACTGTAGCAAATATTACATTGATATTGCCACACTGTGCCAGCTACCATTCTCTTTTTTTCTTTCCAATGAATGCACAAGGGTTTAAAAAAAAAAAAAAAAAAAAAAAAAAAAAAAAAAAAAAAAAAAAAAAAAAAAAAAAAAAAAAAAAAAAAGGGGAAAAAGGAGAGAAGGGAGGCACAGTGAGCAAGGCACAAATCAAATGAAGCTGAGTGGGCTCTGTTTGCAGGCTGTGGCCTTGCTCCCACTGGGCCCACACAGCACGTGCCCTTTTATCTTGGTGCCTTTAAGCTATGGTGGTCTGTTCAACCTTCTGGGGCTACATATGTCTCTGCACCAGGATAATTGTTCTCAACAGCATGAGCTTAACTCTATCATCCCTCCTGCCTCTTGACTTACTGTAAATTAAACAGTGGCTCTATGAAAAAAAAAAAAAAGAAGGTAACTTATTTTATAGAAACCATGGAATATTTTTCTGGTTTCCATGTGGCGATATGGAAATAATTTTAAATATTCCCTTTGTGCTTTTTTTGCCTTCTTCTTTTTAAGCCTCTGAAGCAAAGAACAATCAAAAAGAAATTAGATTAATGGGGAAAGAAGACTAGACATGGACGGACAATATATGCATGGAAAACACGCAGGAAGCCAAATTCCCATTCAGATTTTGCCAAATTACCCACAACTTCTCTTTCAAAGCTCTCCTAATAATGCTCCACTGTATGTAAAGCTTATAAGAATAGAGTCAATAAGAGTGTATGAGTATCAATTACATATTATGGATGTAAATTTCATAAGCTCCCTCTCCTTCGTAGGAAAGGAGTGATCTTTCTGCCATGCAGAGTTGAGAATGCTCTGTCAGCACTGAGCAAATAATAAAAAAAAAGCATAACAGTCAGGAAGCCTCTTCAGTTCAATTCACATTTTAACTGCTTGGTCTAAAACTCAAGCAATGTAAAGTTTTCACAGATGTTGTCATCCTGATTTGTAATGAAAATTTTCTTTAACTTCTTAAAATCTCCTAAATGTTTTGTTCTTTTTATATATCTGTCTTTTAAAAAAGATCAGGAAATTTTAAACTTCCTTTGTCTTCATCCTAATGCCTTTCCCAGCACCTGATTCAATTTAAATTAACATATTTTAGCAAAGACTTATGTTTAGTCAGATGACATTTTACCAGCACCTTTTACGTTGGCACCCTTATTCTTCTTTCTCTGGAAATATCTGCATTGAGTAATTGATTTTAGTTTTGGAAAACACCAGAGAAATTTTCTTTTTTTTAAAAGAACAAAAAGAATGGAAATCATTGAGCAGTAGTTTTTATGTTCTTCACTGGAATCTGTCCAAACTGGGATTTAAGTCAAAGCAGATAGCATCATGTGAGGATTTAGCTCTGTCAGCTGGGAAACTGCAATTTTCAGCATATACATTATTGTATTCCTGTGTGCAGTGGCAACAGTGCTGATACTGCTCAAGATTTTAGGTCTTCCTTGCAGAACAATCATGATCTCTCATAAAGATTGTATGTTTTCTGTAATTCTGATAATTACTTCCCTTAATCTACCACAAAAAAAATTTACTTTGTCTAAAAGAACACAAGTTTTCTTCTTCTTCAGATGATGTATTAAGGTGCAGTTATACTGCAGCATAGCAAGATTCCTTACTGAATTACTCTCCTTGGGTCCTAAGCTGGGCTGCAGTGTGGAATTTAGACAATGTATGAATGGTGTCTCTGTGAACTCAGGACTGTCAGAAAGTCATGTCCTTTTCAGACTTTTTACACCTGGGATTTGAGGTTAAGCGCCTAAGGGAGCTTTTACCAACAGATCTTGAAGGCTGTATGGGATTCTTGCCCAGGCTGCAATGTCCTCAAGGGCAATTCACAACTTGAAACTTTTTTATCAACCCAGGTTTTAAAAAGGCCTGTTTTGGCCTAAGCATCTTCCTTAAACAGGTCTTAAAGAGTGTTACACAAAACCCAAAATGTTGTGCTTACAGAGTGAAAAGGTCTTCTGGAGATGAAGTTTCTAATTTTAAGAAGTTGTTACTGAGCCTCCCAGTCAAGTTATAATTTCTTTTTTTTAGTAAATAAAAACTAAAAGTTCATTGTTAACTTTTCCCCATCCTTGCTATGCTGATATCTATAAAGAGAGCACGTTTCATTTGGTTTGTTGCAGAGGCAGTAAAAACTCTGGCTCACTGATCCACAGCTACTGTAATGGCATTCCCTAATGAAACCTGCTGTAGCTGTTTATGGAAACATGTATTTACTAGATGTGTACATATACATACTGAAGTATGTATGTGACAGTACACCCACATTTAGTTGCAGGGGGGAAATGGACTGTTGAATAACCAAATCAATATGATTCTAACAGAAGCTGTTTATTGTTTACATTACATGCCAGATATAGATTCTAGGTCTACTGTCCATGTGGGCATGCATTTCTGGGTTGGCTAAACTGCTTCTTCATGAGGCAGGCACACATCCTTCAGGACACCCAATTGATCAAGCGTCCATCCTCACGCTGTGCTTCCCCTATCTAGGGTTTACATTTTTTTGCAGACATTTTCTCAAGCTCTCCTTTTATTTTTGATAGTGTTGTTTTCTCAGTAACCTTGATGAATTCTTGAGAGCCCTAACAACAAAACTGCAGGTGGTTTGATATTACTCACAACCAGTTTGGCTGGTGCATTGGAATGGCCTGTTATACAGATACATTGCTACACTAAGTGCAAAATAAACCCTGGTGACATTGGTAAAATGTCCAAGTCTACAATGTCTGCTGCACACCTACAAGCTGAACAGCTGTGTGAACATCCACGGTCCCAAAACTGTCTGGACCTTCCTTTCCCAATACCTCAGCATTTGAAGCCCCACCATGACACACGCTTGAGGGTGACAAGTGTGACCCCTCTGTGGGACCTTCAAAAGAACACATTCTTAAGAGATTTGAGGAGGAGCTTGAAACTCTTCAGAAAAAACAGAAAAAGTAATGGCACATTCCTTTGGCCTACAACAGGAAGGAAAAATTGTACTTGGCCCTCCCTGTTGTCAAAGTCATTGTTCAATGCTCATACTCTCTGTGTGCCTGGACGTGCAGCCTGAGGGGCAGATGCTCCTTGCTCCTCTCCATTGCAGCATCAGGGATCATGCAAGGATAACAGGAAGGCACACAGTTTCTCACAAGTTAGCTGAAAGAGCAGCTTTTGGCCTGTCTTAACACTGTATCATTCCCCATCAGTGCAGTTGAGCTCAAAGATCTGCAATTAGACAGCTGTAGGTTTCCTCTGCGCTAGTCCAAATATTCATGCCTAGCATGTAAGATGGGCCAGATTTAAGCTACATATTTTCTACAGATTTTTTCTGAGGAAACATTTGGCCTCTGATATTTGCACATTGCTGCATGCGTGGAATCTGGCGATATCTCCTGCATGTAGCCTCTTTATATCCTCTCAGTTGGCTTTGTCAAAGTATGTGATTCATCGAAAAACTTTGTACAGTTTGGGCACAGTACAAAGCCAGTTTAAATCAACACTAAAGCAAACCAGGCCTTTAGATACTCTGCTTCAGTATGGATTTATGCATGATGTTTTAGGCATTCACATTAAGCAGCTCTAGCCCAAATCCTTGTAAATAATAATAGTTGTTTAGAGTATAAATGTAGTAAAACTAAGATTTTAAGAGCTACTTGAGATGTAGCCAACGTACTAAATAAACAAACCTTACACATTTAACTCTTGGCCATACCGAGATTACTGAGAGGTTAAGAACAAAGGAAAACTTCCTCAGCAAAAAAAAAAATTCATGCTAGGCTAGAGAGAGAAAAAGAGGCTGCAAAGTTGCAGCAGGGTGAAACAAAGTAGAGACTCAGAAGATAGTTAAAATGCTACTCTTGTCTCTGGCAAGAAACCTGACTACACAGCAGTAAGAATGTCTTTTTATTTCCAGAGCTTACCAAGGCTGTGATAGATGTATATCTGGAATATATTTCTTCTTGTGTGGACGGACTACATATCACTATCATTAACAGTAACTCAGCATGTTTATCAGAGTGCATTTCAAGGAGGCAAGAAAGCGCACAGGTTACTGTTCTAATACTGCAATAAGTCATGGAACCATCAACCTACTCATTGTTTTTAGTGTAAATTTCATATTTCACAAAGTTTTTTCTTCTTACAAATGGCTTATGCAAAACATAACAGAAATATATTGAAATGCCTTGCCTAAGTCTGGGTAGCATTTCTACAGATCAGTTCAAAGCAAAAAGTATTTCTTCACTCGAATGTGTTATGTTGACTGAATAATGTGTTAGTGCAGTCAAGAATACAGTATTTGTCATCCCTGACACTTTGAGAAGATATTTGCTCAAATAGAGTTCAGCCTAGTTCTGCAAAATATTTGTTGCTAGGCTCCTATTCACTATATGTGGTTAAGATTGGATGCCTCTATTATTTTTAAATTTGTTCCATCTAAGACACTGCTCAGGAGTCTTACTGCTTTCAGCATTCAGATTTCATATCAGTAAGAAGTAATTACCTCCCAGAGAAAATCCCCTTTCGTCCTGATTGAGGCCATGTCACTGCAGCAGAAATGTTATTCAGCAGCCACTGAGCATCCTTGGTGGTGACATCTGTTTGGTTGTCTGGTGAGGGATTGAGGTATAATCAGTCATATAGGTGTTGAATAGTATTGGCTTCCTGACAGACCATCAGAATGGCCGTAGAAGCAGCTTAAAAAACAGCCTTTTTGTTTCTGCCATCCAGTGAAACATTGTGCCATTTGGAGATCAGTTTTACTTACAGTATTGCACAAATCAAGACAAGAAGTTACCTCCAAGACAGAAAAATAATGTGCTAACAGGGGAAAAAAAAATTCTTTTGCCTATCAGTTATCAGTTTATTCTTTACTAATTTGTGAATGACTAGCTGACTAATTCACCTATGGCATCAGACACAAAGAGTTAAATCTTCTATTTTCTCTAGAATTTCTAAATTGGTTTACATATTATTGCCTTAAATTTAAACAAAGGTAAGGCATAGCTTACAGTTCTATTGTTATCAGTTTGTGAATAAAAGATGAAGATTAGTATGATTAAAGAGAAGTGAAACAGGGGTTCAGCAGTATTAACTCAAGAGAGTAATTCTCCTGGACACTACTGGGACTGTGTCCATGACTGAGGACAGAAGAATTATGCTCTAAGGGAAGTAAAAAAAGCAGACCCTGTCTAACCAGTCCCCTAGGGAGAATGGGAGTGATTATAGGGCATGCTGTTTTCTCTTATTTTATGGGCATAGGCAGCCAACTGAAAAACATGTGAGGAAACCAATGCAAGTGGCATCAAAGCTAGTGTAACTGAGTCCAGCCTAGCAGGTGAAGATTATGGGCTATTTTTTGCAGAGCTGAGAGTGAAGGCAAGGAGATAGCTACTGAGGTTTTGTGTCTTAGAACAAGACCCAGAGTAAAAAAACAGTTGATACAGTTAATTTTCACTGAGGGAAGATCATATGGATAAAAGAAACTGAAGTAGATATTTGGTGGGTATAGTCTTGGCAGGAAAGCAAGAGAAATTTGGGAGATTCATCTCACATAACTGTAGACACTACACTACAGATGGCTATATTAGAGCGAGTTACCCAGACTCGCTTTAAAGTCAGTAGAAATAAACAGTTGCTTTTAGAGGGTAATACATTTTAACCACAAGTAAACAACTAAAATATCTGTGATTGTGCCTGTCTCTGCTTTAACCATGCAGTTGTTCAGATGAGACTGTGCACAGAGGAGATGGAGATATGGATCATCCCATGAGGTTTCAGAGGGACTGCAGGAACAAGTGACTGACAGGGCACTGCACTCAGAAGGGAGGTGCTCCCCCCATTCAGCTCTCCATAGGCAGGTGTGGTGGAAATATTCAACTCTCCCAGCATTTCTCCAGAACCTTTAATTTTCGTCTTTGCTATTATTTGTTTGGTACCTCAACCTCTGCTAGCTGTATATGGAGGAAAACAAAACAACAGAAAAACATATTGTTCTTTCTTGATTGTTATATAACTGAATATATATTTATGTATATATATGTAAAGAAAGCTTCTTAAGTATAACAGCATTTCAGTAAGTATTTTTCAAAATTAATATGTCAAATTTATATGTAGACCATGTATGCAACAGCCTTGGCTGTTATAAAAGAGGCTGGATTCAAGCCACAACCCAGAAATAAGTGCTTTTGCACTCAGTTCCAATGGTTTCACTGCAAGCTTTTCCTAATGAGTTCTCCAGACTTACTGCAGGCACCACACTCAGCTGGGTTGGTGTCCAGACTTTATAGCTGCTGGACTTGAAAATGTGCAGTAAGATCTTAAAGCAGGGAAACTCAGCCTACTTCAGATAGCTAGCAGGACATATTTATTGCACAAGTACTCTTAGGATCCATTAGGGTCTCCATTAAGACCAGTATATTGAAAAGACTAAAGAAATGGCAGAGGAACTGTTACTTACTTGATGTTATGAACAGCATAGGCAGTACCATAAACTTCCAGAAACAGAAACATAAATCATAAGAAAGTTATTGTTCTTCTGGTAACAGGAAGCTAAGAAAATATTTTTCTCACACTGTTTCTGAAGGTATTTCTGGCTATGCAACTATATGTCAGACAAACCCAAGACATTACAACAAAATGTCCTGAAGTAAAACTACCTGATGATAACCACTCAGGAAGATACCACACTTTTCTGCCCTTTTCTCTAGCACTTGGGTTTAGATTTAGCTGCTATATAATACCAGAACATTTATGAATTATACAATTCACATGTGTTTTCTGTGACTGATGCAAAGCGTCTGTGAGTCATAAAAAAACTGATGAAGCTGACATGACAAGAAAAAAACCTCTTACACAGTACTTTCAGAAAGTTGTACTTCAATGCACTGTGATTGTTACTTTTCCTTCAGTGTTTGTTAAAAAAAAAAAAGAGGAAGCTGTGATTCTTAGGGCCTTTTTTCACTAGATACTTTGCAAGAACTTTAGAGCCAAAAGGGCTTTTGACTGCTCTATCCCTGTTCTGTGAGAGGCAGTAATGTAAGACGGTCTAAGCCTGAAACCTTACTAAAGAATCAGATATTTAGTTTTTCTGACTTAGAGGGAACAAGAATATTTTAATATGCATTCTTTTCAGCAAGAGAAAGAAAATGCATAATAATGCTTTTTAATTGTGCACACACCAGAAAGTAAAATATCACTCTCTGAATATTCCAATCTTAAAAGTCATTAATTTATATTTTCAGCTTCCAGTACTTTCTGTGCCCATTGAGTTTTACAACTTACATGTTGTTTGAAAATTATTTCCTTTTGTTAGGTGTAAGTCTACTGTCAAACAACATTTTTTATGATCTGTTGTCAATGTGTTGCCTCTGCAACTTTTGCCTGGCAAAACCTGATTTTATAACCTCTATTATACTTTCCCTTACCCATTGCTTGAAGAGTCATACTTTATTTAGTCTCTCTTCCCAAAAAAAGCTATTCAATAATCTGATTTTTATTGCCCTTTTCTGTACTTTTCCATCTCTACTCTATAATTTTTATAATAGTGGGACCAAAAATGCACATAGAATCCAAGAAATGAGTGTGCCATTGATTTCTACAGTGACATAGTAATTTCTGTTCTGCTTTGCTCTTTATTCTTATTCTGACAATTCAGATGATGCTTTTTGCTCTTGTAACTATCAGTAGGCACTGAGCTGACATTTTCTGAGAACATTCACAATGAGTCTAAAATCTCTTTCCTGAGGCTTATTAGGTAATTTAGAAGCTCTTGAAGTATACATCCAGTTAAAATTGTTTTTCTCACATGCACCAAACTTAGCAGCACTGAATCTAATCTAATGTTTAACCACTTGGATGGTTGATATTGTGAGATGTGACTTCTCACAATCCACTTAGGACTGACTTTGCCATTGCACTATACACCTCACTTTTTACAGCTCCATCTGTAAAACCCATCAATCTCTGTCTAATTTACCAGTGCAGTTCATTTTTTTATTAGCATGGCTTATCTGAAGTCTTGGCATAAATTGCTTCAGGGATTCCTTTAATGTACCTTGTTTTATACTGTAACTTTTTCATCATTGTGTATGGTTAGTCTTCTGAGATGAGAAGACATGTTTGAACAATTTTTTGTTCTGTAATTTTTCTTTCCTTTTTTTTTTTGCTTCCCCTTCTTTTATTTTAAATCTTGAGCTTCTATTTTATGAGATAGTACTATGAAATATAAAATAGTAATATGGGTCTGAAATCCATTAATTTGTAAAATGGATTCGGCATTTAATAGAGGGAAAAGTGAATTAAATAACGATAGACTGCCTGTCAGAAAACAAGAATGTATTCCATATACTACTTGTACCAAAGTTGTAGACAGGAAAATGGGCTGCAGCCTACCTCCTAGGCACAATCTCCACTCACAGACAAAAAATTCTTCAGAAGCTGTGCAACTATACAACTTGCATTTCCTTCATTCTTCACAAGAACAAGTAGCTGCTTGAATTATGACTTTGGATTTAAAATAGGAAATCTATCCAAATCCTCTAGCAATATGATATTTCAAGTCAAAAACCTTCTTGATGCACTAGGACTTATCTGAAACCTGCCTTTCATTACAAATCAAAATTTGCAGATTTTCAAAACTGAAATGTTCCTTGTTTGCTGTTCTCACTGCTGTTCTCTCCTTGTCAGCTCTAGAGAAATTTTGAAAACTTTTATCTCCTTGATTCTGATGTAAATTATAGAGTGGGAGGTTTTGGTACTACAAAAACAAAGTCATTGCTTGCCTACACTGTAATGAAAGCTACTGCATGAAACATGACTGTCACAAGTGATGATGGCATTATCTAAAGCATTTGGGTTATATTTGATTTTAGTGACTGCTGATTATAAAATGAAGAGTTCAATTCTAATGATATGTATGCATTCACTGGGGAAGAAAACTTTATTCATTGCCAGTGTTCCTTTCTGCACTGACATTTCTGAATAAAATAATAGCTATGAAATCTTGGGCCTGCTACTCTTCTGGCTGGGCAAATTGAGAACTGCAGAGAAATCTATGAAATCAATATAATCTTGATTTATCTCAATGTCTGTTCATGTGTATTCCCCTTCCCGTTGTTTTTTACTTCCTTTCTCAATTTTACTCCTCACTACAGTTTGAGTTGGGGCAATTTTGTATACCTATAACTATCAAAACAAAATTATCTCAAGTATTTCAAGGGAAAAAATAGGTAACACCACATCAAGAAGAGCAGTCTTACATGGGACTAAAACAAAATTCTGTTTCATTTTGCTTTAAACAGCCTTCCTCTACAAATGCCATCATCCAGTTGGAACTAAGCTTTTATACAAGACAGATTCTATCTCATCTTCCCTGTTGTGGAGTGACTATTTTACTTAACATCGATGGTAAAGTTTTCAGAGAGTGTTTTAAAATTTTTCTGCACTGTGAATATTGTGGTTTCAAAAATGGAGAGTTTTCTCTCCCTGCTTAATTTCCTACTGCATGTGGCCCTAATGTGCTCATATCTTTCACCATCTATTTCTGCATATTTCCACACTTAGTGTTTTTCTTGCAGCTCCAGTTCCTGTGTTGCACGGCTATAGGAAGATAATTTTTTTTTTTATTTGTCATACCTACAAAGAAGTGATGGAAACAAAATTCAGGTGCATCTTAAAATATTAAAACTCACTATTGTTTTTGAAAGTCAGCAGGTTTTGGAAACATAATTGTAAAATAAATTTCACAATTTCAAAAAGAGGGTGAAGATGCTGAAAGAGAAGGTTTGGACCTGAATACAAATTTACAACCAGACTGTCAACCATCAAGAATATCCCAGTGTTTTACTTCCTTCCCTACAGGAACTCTAATGCCAAACATTCTGGTTTCTAAGCAAAGACGAGTACAGGAGAATTCTGTATGGATTCTTTTAATCCATAATATTATTACAAGATTCTAAATATTAAGCTTCCTAATGGAGCTCTCACACTACTGTATAAGGTACTTTTTTCCTTTCTTTTGTTTGCTTGTTTGTTTTGTTTTATTTATCCTTCCACTTTAGAGCACAAAAACTTCTTTTCAGAAGATAAGAAAGACAGAGGGCATTTTTCATCAGATCAAAAGGGTGAAATACTTCATACTGTCCCTTCTCTGTCTGTTAAAGTTTGTCTGTGGCACTTCAGTCTTTTACAGGGTGCTTTTACTTTATTCTGTATTGGGATAGCTTCCCAATATGTCCTTCCAGTTTTCCATTTAAGAGATATGTGGGATGAGTAGATCTTGTAGCTGCTAAAGCTGTTTATTGTTTTCCTGAATGTGGATTATTTTTTGTTGCCTATAAGAAAGCAGTCATGGAAAGACATAGCTATATATTCATAAATATTAAGTGATGATATTTTCTTTTAATGGTGAAATCGATGCTTGTCCCTAGGGCAGTTTGTTTTACTTCTAAAACGGAACAATAAACAGGATCACTAGATAGCTTTTCATATTAATAAATAAAAAAAATCTGCTTATTAGCTCTTTTTTTATCTAGCTTTTTGAATCTTGTTCTTGAGCCATTTACAGTCTTCAAGGGAGGTTATTCACTAAGCCTCTAGTTTTATCATATTCTCCTTGGTTGTGCAATTCATTTAAAGACTTATTCCATATTTCAGTGAAGGTTATATAGATAGATATGGTTATGGATATGTGCATCTGTGTGAGTGTTTATGGAAATGTCAGCCTCCAGGGAATTGCCTGTGACGTACACAGATTTATTTATCTGGTTTTTTTGGAGCATAGTTTCAAAATAATTGCCAGGTGAGATTGAGATTTTATTGCTGGTCCTCTCTATTTCACAGCTTTGCTGAAGTGGTTTAATTATCAGCTATTAGAGGTGATAATTCATGCACCAAATCTGAAGGGAGCTTTAAAAAAAACAACTAAACCATCAGTACGCCTTCAATGCTAAAGAGAGAGCCCCACATGCTATTTATACCCTTAAACTTGCTTTTGCCACATCAAATAAGCCATGGTGTAGTGCTGCCTTTTTATTTCTTTTTGGTCATTTTTTCCTTCAAGTTGTGCTCATTGGCTGTGGTTTTGCCAAGGGGCTGGTGGGCTGTGTGACACCACAAATGGTGCTGCAGTGGAGACACAGGCTCACAGCTGCTGGCTCACACTCCTCCTTGGGCAGAGCTCACTGCTGCCTGCACCTGGCAAAATACCAGCTGTGCCCTGCTAGGGCCAGACACAGGGGATGCCTCCTGATACTTGGGCTCAGGACTGATGGGTACATACAAAGTGCTGACTCTTCAACTCTCCTTCAAAGATAAGGTACTTGAGCCAGGTGTTTAGCTGAAGCTGTTGGATATGGGGATAAAATGGGGGAAACAACAGCCCCATGGGTGTACCTGTACTTTGAACTATTCCAAAATCATGATGCCAATATCTATGTGGAACTATGTTAGTCTGATGTTTATGAATTAAAAAATTCTGTCATAATCTGTATCTGATGTGAGGTATTGATAACATCTAGTACATTGATTGGGTAATGCATGTCAATAACAACTTACTTCTTTTTTTCTGGTGTGTTGTTTGTTTTATTTTTCCAAACAAAGTTGAATGTCTTTGAAGTCAAGGCTCCTCAAATCCTGGTGGTTCAGGCATCTTTGCTTCTTATTTGTTTGTTTTATAAAGCTGTATGTACCCTGAAGATGAAATCTCTACTTCCATTGCCTGTTTCTCTCTTGTATTCTTTCTCAGCTTTTCTCTTTTTAAAAAGCAAATAAAAAACCTGTTTTGAGATCTAAGGAAAAGAGTGAAGGTTTTTGTAGATTGCAATTACTTCAATTAAATTGCTTTCTGTATTCAAATAATAATGCCTTACTTTAGAAAATGTTTTACCTGGAGAAAAGTTGGTATTTTTTTATTTGTCATAAGAACTTGATGTAAACTTATATAAGCATATGAAATAGTCAAATTATCACTATAGTTAATATCTTAAAATTCTTAATTAATTTTAAATGAAATGTCTTCCATTATAATCTTCTATTAAAAAAAAAATCTCTGACATTGTTCCCTTATTTTTGCTGAAGTTTCAAATATCAAAAAAACACTGAATGAAGAAAAGAGAAAGAACACTAAAACAGAACCAAAAAGTAAAAGAGGCAGTTTATACTTAAAGAAAAAAAAATTAATGAAAATAAGATAAAAGCTAATATAGAAGGAATAGAATAAAAAAATACATGAAAAGGAATATAAGCTATATGTATTATTTATGTTAAAAGGATGGTAACTAAAATAAGAAAGCCAAGGAGGTCACATGATTTCATGTTGCAGCAGCCTTCTTGTTAGCAGGTAGAAATGAGCCAAGAAAAAGGCTCATTTCTAATAATTCTTTTTTTATCACAACATGAAAAGGGCCCTGGTTTATTCCTCTTTACAGCTCAGCCATCCTGACTCCAACCATTCACTGACTCTGGCTGCAGTAAGCTCCTGCTGTAGGTTTCCCTTGCAGCCTTTGACTGCTGGTTATTCCCTGCTAAGCTGTGACTGCAGGTGTTGGTTTGCAGTCTGACTGCAGGCATTTACCCAGCTAGACTGTGACTGCAGGTTCCAACAGCAGGCTGAGACCGCAGACCCAGACTGACCTCACAGCAGCGAGTCTCTCTCCCCAGGATCCTTCGCCATTCTCATGTTCATGATCCTCCATGATCTCCCTCACTATCAAACACACTCTCTTTTATCACACATCTTTATTGGATATAGCTGGGATTCATCAGGGGTGAAGCTGTATTGGGTAATTAACACAGCTGTTACTTATCAGGGGCAAGGTCATCTGTATTCCCTTATACAACTTCATTTTTAAATTTATTAATATTACATGTTAGGAAGGGTTTTTTTAATTATACATATTTCAAACTCTCAATTTTGTCCTGGTTTTCTTTGGTTTTCTCCATCCCAAAAGGAAATTACATTTCCCCAGTCAATATTTTCATTTATTGTATTTCAAACCGTGGTTTAAAATAATATTCCCTATTTCTCAGTTTATGTTGTCACAGTCAGTATAATTTTGTGATGCTATTTATTTGTTCTTCTGACTAGCATTTGAGAGAAAGAGGCTGCACTGAATGCCCTAATACTGCTTCAGTGACATCAAAGACTATCATCTTGAAGTGGTAATTGAGGGAAATATTCAGGAAACACCATAACTGACACATTTCTTTAATATTATTGAAGACAATGAGGCAAATTATGCCCTTGACATTAAACATAAATTATGTGCTCTGGATTTAGTTCATATGGATTTGGCTAAAAACCTTGTCCATATTGGATCATAGTACTCTGAGGGTGTTGTAAAGGGGTAGTGGAAAGGGAAGCAGAGGAAAATTAGAGAATTTTGGGGGTTCTTCTATGGATAAAAATTCATTTTTATTGACTCATTTTACCTCCAATAAGCATGTTGTGGGGATTTTTAGTTTAGCCTCTTATTGCAGCAGATGGGGATCCCAGCTGCTTATTTCTTTCCATCCTGACAATCTGGTTATATCAGTTTTTCTAGCAGCTTGCACTTCGAAGGCTTAATCACAAAGAAAGAGGCTAGAAATATCATTTCTTTAGAAAACAGAGCACAAGCTAGAAATCAATTTCCACCTTTTCTTCTGACTTGGGTTGCTGGTAGTGGTGATACCCACTAAGGGCATAGGCTAGCTTTGTTAACAAAAGGGTGACCAGAGTATGCCAGGGACACCTTGCTTCTCATTAATCAGCCTATAGTCCTCCTTCAAAATGTAAATGATCATCAGTCCAAGAGATTTATCATCAGACTGGGACAAGGCAGGCTTTGCATTTCTAAGTCAAACTTTGAAAATTTGCTCAGCTTTATAAAATTTGAGGATTTTATTTAATACCAAGTTAAGGTAATTGGACAATGTGAGCTATGCGGCTCAGCCTCTTTACTCAAAAGCCATAATGACAATTTATTTAGAGGAAGACTTGATATTAAATTGCAGCACTGGTGGCTGTGACTCCCTAACCAATTGTCTCGAGAAACTTTACTTTTGGAATTGTTCCTAACCTAATGAGGCAGAGTCTAGAAGGTATTGAATCAGGGAAAAACACAACATAAATTATTGAAAGATTTTGAAGAGTGAAAGAAGAAAGGGACAATGAAAAATTTTTAGAATCTAGTCACATTGAGAATGTCTTCTCTGTCTGGTAAAGTAGACATATAAGAAGGAAAAAAAACCCCAAACAACTACAAGACTATTTTCATGAAGTTTTGTGGAGCAGAATTTCAAAGTATTATAGATAAGGTCTTGAACCCTTTGTCAACTACACATTTAAAATGTAGTGAATAGTCTAAGCAGTGAAATCTATAAGGTTTGTTTAGTGAAATATTTTCCATAGGACCTTTGCAGAAATGGGAGGAAACAAAGTATTAACTACAATGGAGGAAAGATATGCAATTAAGTTATTCATCTCATGATACAAAGAAGTCTCTGTTTCTCTCTTCCATTACATTCTCTCTTCATACTAAGCAAGATATTCAAACCAAACCTTATATAGCAGGTTAAAATTGTTAGCGGAAATTAAAAAAAATCTCATTTTTGAAACATTCAGCTAGCATAAAGCATTTGAAGTCTGCTTTTTGAAAGTTTAGTGAATTTACTGTAGTGAGTTAAATTGATGAAATTTGTTTCTTTTACCTGGGAAATTCTATGTAGTGCTTTAGCTTTTGAAAATATCAGGTGATATCTATCTTAGAATGGGCACTCAAGGCTAGAAGAGATTATGACCTTTATACCTCTGTGCTGCTGCTGCAGTGTGTTCAGCTCCCCAGTACTGACACTGGCTGGAACTGAAGTCAGAAAGGAGCAGTCCTCTCTCCAGAAAGTGTTTGAATAGTGTGGAACGTGGGGCCACATATTAAACAACCCTCCATCTCCATAACACTCTGCTTCATCTTCTCTGAGAGGTATATTGGGCTTTAACTGGATGAATGTTACTGCTACGAGTGCAGAGTGAGTGCTAATTCCTGAGGGGGCTGTTGGTAGCCTCTTTAGAGCTGTAGTAAATAATGACTAAGTCCATGAATTACACAGAGTTAATGCACTGAGGCTTGTGTTCTCTATATGCCTTGTCTTGCATTGTAGCTGGTCTACTATTTACTGTGTATTCTGCAGTTTCAAACAATGTTTAGGCAATCTTTGATCATAAAGAATCTCACAAGGTCTCTGCTCTGTTTGTTGAACCCCAAAGTGTGGACTGTTGCCCAAAATATGACTTGAACTGTTCAATATCCTTTACTTTTTCAGTCTGGGAAAAAATTCCATGGGAGCTGCTTTGCAGCAGAGCCGAGGTTGATTTTCTTGTGCTATTTCACCTCTTCCAGTTATAACCTGAAGTGAAAAACATGTTGGTGCATGAAAATTTGAAGATGATTTCCAAACACTTTCTCACTAGCAAAAAAGTGCAGTCTGAGCTCAGATTAGATTCCAACTGCTCTGCTTATTTGTCTTAGTGAAAGATTTTTCTCTTCTAGCATGATAAATCCCAACAAAGGAAAACACAGTCTCCAAAATAGAGTGTACCTACCTGTGGAGTGGGAATCACCTTACTTATCTTTATCAGTTATTTTCTCCAGGTTGACTATGTTCCATCTGTAGGCAAAGGAGAGAGGGGAACATTTCTAAAAGCTCATTCATACCAACCTGACTGTTTAATGCAGGTGAGTAAATATGGTTATGCCTGCACCCCTGTACAAGCTCTAAAGGGAACCTAGATAATCAATTTATACAATTTTTAGATGAATGAAGATAATCTCTCCCATTCTCAGGTGTGTGTCTGTGAGAGAAAAAGCATAGGTGGTGGGAGAGATAAAAATGGGCACCATTTTAACAGTGTAAGAGTTATCCTACAGTCTTTCTGTATGTGTTTGCTTATCTACTGTCTGTGTGTGGTTTTTGTTAGTGTGATTTTTCTTTTGCTTCAGGATAACCACAAAAAGGAGTTGCGGAGCAAATGATCTTTCTCATCAGCAACAGGCAACACTGCCAGCCATCGGATCCTGCTGAACATCCACCCTCAGGATCACCAGCATCTTGGAAATCTCATGAGCAATACTTCAAAGCGCAGACTGGCATCATGTTGCATGGTGCCTTAAGGGTTCAAATGATTTGGAAGTGAAACCACTTTCATGGTTTCTGTGATTTGTATGTGAAATTGATTTTATCAGATTTATTTGATCAGGAGGTACAAGTGTTTCCCCAAGGAGTATAAATGAACATGTTACTAGAGACTGAGTAAATGTGATGAACCATAAATCTGGGAAGCAGTGGCTGAATGTTAGCAAATTTTACATAACTGCAGCTGTTTTATAAGGTTTAGATTTCCTGCATCAGTTCATGTTAGAGAAAGACACAACACTTAGAAAGGACAAATTGAATGAAATTCTGGTGGATGCCAAACCCCATCATTTTCAGAAATACATTCCTGGCTTTGAAATCTATTAATACTTTGTACTTGAAACCTAGAGACATTGCTTCCTCTGACTGATTAATAATTTTCTTTGAAATGTTAACATTTATTATTTATCACTGATCCCTATTTAAAAGCCCACTTTTCTCCCTCAGTTATGACAGTGGAAAGCTCAAATCTATTACAGCGAAGCCTGTAGTCCTCAGCATCTTTAATTGCTGAGTTGTGGCCTGTACCCCCCTTGCAATGCAGTGTCTCTATACAGACAAAATGAAGCAGTACCAGCTGCCAGGCCCTGTGTGGGGATGTCACATCCCTTGAAGTGAACTAAGTGATCCTTAGCATGTCACCTCCTCACCAGCATACACCTTCTCTGATGCCTCTTGTTACCAGGATTTTGCTTAAATGTCCTGAAAACTAAACATTTTTTCACCTTCTCATTTTATAGAACAAGTAATGGGAACTTCAAATGCCCACTTCTTGTGGGTTCTCATGTTTGTGGGCGTCTGTAGCAATATGTTTGAACAGCTTAGGCCACAGTGTGCTCCAGCCAAATGGCCTTTAGTCATTCTTATCCGAACCCTCTGGAATTCATCAAGGTTTCTAAGACATAAATTGTTCTAAAATAAGGGAGAAGAGGCTGAGAAACAGAATTCTGAGACTGCAAGAACTAGATAAAAGAGCGCCATGAAGCAGGGGACTGTAAGCAATCATATTTCCTGAAAGGTGCATGCTGAACATGTGGAAAAGATAGGGGCACAAATCAAGCAATGCATGATCACGTGAACAGTTTTAGAATGTGTAAGTATATCTTAATGTAAACAATGAGTAGCTTCTGTTTAATCATATTGGTTGGTTGTCCAGGAATCTTGAGCTCCTGCAGGCTCAATTCTTTAAGGCCCATCAGCTCTCCCAGGGCTGCAAGGAATGGCCAGCCTCAGAGGTCACTTTCAAGCAGACCTGGCTTTTAATGGCAGAAGAATATGTAGAGCATAATTCTTATAAAAAGGAATTAATCTCACCTAAATTTAGTTGGTAAAAACTAGGTTTCTGGTCCCAGCCTGTCAGACAGCTCCTTTTATGGTCAGTGGAGAAGGACATGCTCTTCCAGAGGCTGATTTAGTAAGATAAGTGCTGTTCTTGTCTCTTTGTCAAAAAAAAATTTTTGAGATAGGAGTAATTTTTTTTAATCATAGCTGTCTACCAGTTCTATGGGCAGGATGATAAACTGATGACAACCACTATGAAACAAATTATTCAGTCCAATGTTAGTTCTTGTATAAGAGTTTGTTCTAAAGAGGAGCCAAAGTTTCCAAAGTTTCAGTGCTACACAAGTTCTTCAATAAGATGTGCAGAACTAAACCACAGGTAATTAGAATCTAAACTGTCTCACTCTTTAATATTCAAGATTAAATACTTTCTTATGTTTAGATTTCCAGTTTAGGGGGAAAATTGCTATTTTCTGCAAGGTCCAAAATCAACTGTAACGTAGCAAGCAAAGCAAAAATTTCTACAATAAAAAATTGACACAGTAATTTAATTTAAAGAATTTCAGTTTGGGAAAGTATCATTATTTGCATTTTTTTTTCTATTCACATAAACTGTAGTGATGTGTCCCTTTCAGAGTGCAGCTATGCCTTTCTATACCCCAGTCAGCCTCTCCATAGAGAAACTGCTCGAGAAGTATTCAGGCAGCAATCAAGCTCACATAACCACACACATTACTGGTTGGCTCAGCTGAGAGGCAGAAGGCTCCCAGCCCCAAATCAATTTCCAGCAAGCGTTTATTCCATGTACCATAGGTGAATCCAGAGCCAAAGAGGGAGAACATGTGGCTTTCCTCTGTTATACAGGGTCTCAGGTTTGTAGGAGGTACAAGGGGCAGGGCAGAGGGCAAGTGACCGCAAGGAAGAGAGGAACAGAACACCAGGCCCCATAGTCAATGGGGAAACTGGGAAAGGGAATACCACGGGGGGATCAATGATGGACTTGTGAAACCCAAAGAGAAGATTGCACAATGTTTGCAAGGAGCCATGGGGAAGAAGCCTTTTTTTACAACTGGAGTATCTTCACTCTCCGCTTTTCCAGGGCAGAGCAGTTGGAAATTCCTTTAATGGCACAAGGGACTCCACAATAAACATACAAAAATTCAAGAAAATATTCTTATTAGCCATGATGGAGACTCCTCACATAAGAATTGGTATTACCCCCCATGGCTGTTAGAGTCTTTAATTGTTGTATGTAATTTCAGTTGCTTGGTAACAACAACTTAGAATTTCCACACTTCTGTGTGTTTAAATTCTCAACTTAAAAACCAGAGTTCTCTTTAGAAAAACATTCAAATCCAAAAGAAGCTAAGTAAAAGTGTTGAGCATAGAAATTTCACTAGTATTTAGCATTTTGCTAAATAATTTCCTGATGCAAAATTAAACAGTGTAACTCCATGATTTTCATTAAGGTTTTTGTTGTTGTTGTTGTTGTTGTTGTTTTGGGTTTTTGTACATGGACTTGCCAAATAGAAAGGAAACTTTATAATAGGAAGATGGAAGCTTTGTCCCTATTTACAGTTCTGAACTTGATGGTTTCACTGATTCCTGTGAATTTTTTGCCTTGGAGAGTCTTGACCTTCCCCCAACAAGCTGAAGAGAACTCTTCCTTCATATCATCCAAAGGTAATTGTGGCTGCTCAGGTCTTGGGCCATGCCAGGTCATAGGTCCCATGCTGTAAATCACTAACTGTGGTCCACATACACTTGGAGTTATTTCTGACTAATTATTGCTTTGAACTAGAAGCATTCTTTTTTTTTTTTTTTGTTATTTTCCTTTAAAATATTCCTTCTAATTTTCCCTTTACTGTTCTATGTAGCATTTTTGAAGAGTGTATAAGACTGCTTATATGCTGGAAATGCTTGTGAGGAACGGGGTCCATGATACTATTTTTTCACACTCGTGTGACCATTTGCCCAAAGCCATGTACTCTTGCTCACCTTAAACCTCATTTCTAAGCTTTTGAGGGTCTTTGCCATATCCATCACAAAACGTTCTTGGTCTCTGAATAGAATTTCAAGACACCATGGATGTGAATAATAAATGTTTTTTTATCTTTACAGATAGTCACTAATCTTATGGTGCTCTTTGCTCACCTTCAGATCCAGCATTGCCTCATCCATCAAACTCTTACCTATCCTTATGCTTAAAATCAAAACCCACAGAAAACTAATAATCAGCAAAACCCTCTTGAGAAACAGAATGACATGAGCCTCACAGAGCCATTGGAAACAAGCCTGTTGCTTTAGCTGAGTTTCATCTATACTTAGCATTTTTGCCATGACTAATCCATTCTTTCACTCTAAATTTGCCATGGCAAAATGACACGCCTGAATCTTTATATTGAACACCAAACACAGCTAAACCCTTCACATGTGCTATCAGGGAGCTGCTTGCTTTCACCACCAGAAAGGTCATGACAGAACGGTCAGAATATAGAACAGCCTGGGATAGAAGGAAGTGACATATTGTTATGCAGAAATCACCCATTTCACTTGTGTATGAAATTACAATGTCTATATGCATCACTCTCTAAAATAAGACCAAACCATATGGAGAGATTTTAACCTCCCTCCCATAGCAAAATTGCATTACAGTACTGTAATTCTCATCCTCTTTTAACTCTTGCAGTTACTGCAGTTATGTGCACAAACTGTCTGCAGTGTTTCTTCTTATTATTCCTTAGCCGAGTGTTCAGTCTCATGCACAATTCTGTGAGAAAAACATCACATCAAACTCCTTAAACTTGAACTAGCAAACAACAGAAGGAAGACAACATTAACCTCTTACACATCCATGATAGAAAACAAACAAACAAAAAAAAAGGTTATCTGGCCTTCCATCTGTTCTATTTTTCCAGAAAAATGCAAACCATGATCCTGGGCACTGCTGTGGTTTCTTGAGTTGACATATGTCCCCTGTTTTTGTGAGAGTAGGCATAGTACAAATGAAGTTCACTAGACTTTCTCCTCTGAACTGTCCATTTCTGCTCAGATTATGGAGAAAAGAACCCCTACTCCTACTATGTAGCAAAGAACCAAGCCAGACTTTTACTATGTGCAGAAGTTTGGACTTTCTTTATGACCTTTCTCTTGATTAAGCTTCTGTGATGATAATGAGAGAATAAATCACCTCTGTTAATTATGAAGTACGAGCTCAACTGTTTAGCTTGTCCAGCAGAGCAGAACAAGAGCACAGCCTAATGTTTCCTGTGCCTTAGAGATACTGTCAGCTTGCACCAAGACTGTGAGTTTTGGCAACAAACCCTTACGAGATCGTGCTGTGTTCTTTTATGAGGAGACCACCTTTCCCTGCTTGCTGCTAGGGGCTGCACTCTTGTCTTGTGATAGCTTGACAAACATGCAACACCTTTAAAATGTGCTATCACAGATGGTCCATTGGACAAGTCTCCTGCCCTGGCTCACAGACAGAGGAGAAATTTACGTTTCCTACATTTTTCCTATAGCTGCTCAGCAGAGGTTAGGACAGAGCCTCAGGCATGTTCTAAAACTTCACTAATGTTTTCCATATCTGCAGAAATAGGGCCAAGTCCTAGCCCCTTAGCAGTCTATGGTGAAACTCACTTTGAGTATTGGGACAGATACTTGGCCTATGTTCCTTAATTTGTGTTATTTTATCTGGTAGTCCCTTGTGCTTGAAGAATAAACCATTAAGAGTGGATTTATATATCCCTTAAGAAAGAACGAGAAGTAACTCAGAATACAGAGAAAAAGGAGAAAAAAAAGAAACAAAGCTACAAAACACTTTATCATGGTACTGACAGCCTACAGAGGAGAGAAATGGGGTAGCTGTGTTGCACTCTCAGTCCTAGAGGACCTAGTGAGGGAATCTGAGCATGAGGCTTGGCAAGGCTGCTCTGCATTGCTGCAAGGCAGGGTGGAGCATCCTGCACTGGGTCACATGGTGAGCAGAACAAAATTATAAACTTCTTCCTTCTTCAGAACATACCAAACCAGTGAAAGCATGTATAGCCTTAAGCTCAACTGTCCACAGCAGTGAAATACTTTCTGTGATAGCTTGCTTTGCTTTCTTAATTTTTATTTCTTTTCCTTATGGTAAGTTTCAACTTAACAAAAAATTATTACCTTTATTTAGACAGCATAATATGCAATTTTTTCAATCCCCCTCCTCAAGAGTGTAACAGAATTGAAGAGGTCCAACTTAACTGGCCTGCTGCTGGAAGATATTGAAACTGGGGTCATTCCTGTGCACCAGAACAGCAAAGCCAAGAATGTGCTGCAGGACAGACAGCTGGTGACTCAGGAGGAGGGACTTAGAAGCTGCCAGTATCCCTCTCCCTACTGGCTTCCCTGAAAGCTACATAGTATGGTTGGTCTATTTTTCATAAAGGACCCTATATTCCTGGCACCCTGATTAAAGTACTGCAAATTTGGGTAAGATGTGTGTATGTGTGGGGTTGTGGTTTGGCATTTGTCTTTTGCTTACATAGATATATCTTCTGTTTGGAGCTGCATGAGCTCACTCAGAGAAAAACTAAGAGGTGGTTGCCAGGAATACAGTAGAGGATGTCTGTTACTCCTAGAATTTGTTACCTTCATTTGCCCAAGAAGTTAGACTTATCATCCAAGCAAATGATGATGCAGAGGGAACTAGGAAAATAATTTATACAGGTTTTAGAATGTGATCAGCCTATCATAAGCCTCAAGATGACTGGTTCCTCCAAAAGCATCATTTTTTGGTCTTGACTTATGGCTCTATCCTGGATCAGGAAAAGAAGTCTGCTCAATGCATAAGGGCTTCTCAGGGAAGATGTTATCTTCAGCCACCTGGGAAGGTGTTCAGGGGTGCCAGTTGGGTGGCCATGGACCCATGGAGCACTTCCCCACCCTTAACTGCACTCCTCTGTCCTCACTAAGTTTTTATTGCCATTACTGTGGACCATTCAAGTACTTCAGTTAGATCTATGTGGGATGGAAATTATGTGAGTCTTTTTTCTCCCCTCTTTCTTTAAATGTTCATGTTATTTTGTGTTCCTGTTAGAGAAAGCAGATGGAAAGATTTACACCTTGCACTTGAAGCTGAATGTGTTGACATTTACTGTAGACCTTAGAGACTTAATGAGTCTGGACTGTCTCAGGCTAAGCTTCAAGGAAGTCCTTGCCTAGACAATCTTTGCCTCCTCAGAAAATCTTCCACTCCATTAGGACTCAAGGGAGCTGATGCCAGATTGGAGTTGTCTTTTTCTCTGAAGTTTATACCAAGCAAACATTACAAATGAAGTCAGTATGCCCAGAATCCACCCTGTGTATCCCATTTAACAGAATCATTGACAAGTAGATTGTTTTATGTTGGAAAAAACTTTAAAGATCATCTGGTTCCCACACTCTTCCATGGAAACCTTTCACGAGAACAGGTTGCTCAAAGCTCCATCCAGCCTGGCCTTGAACACTTCCAGGGATGGAGCGTCAATATTTCTCTATTCTAGTGTCTCATCACCCTCACAGTAAATATCTAATATAAACCTACCCTCTTTCAATTTAAGGCCATTCCTCCTTTTCCTGCATAGACTTGTATGAAGTCCCTCTCCAGTTCTCTCATGGTATGCCTTTAGGTATTGGAAGGAGCTATAGGGTCTCCCTGAAGCCTTCTCTTCTCCAAACTGAACACCCCAGGTCTCTCAGCCTGTCCTGACTGGAGAGGTGCTCCAGTGATCATGTTCATGGCCCTCCTGTGGACTCACCCCAACAGTGAGTACCTCCTGTATTGAAGACTTCAGACTTGGATGCAGCACTCCAGGCTGGTCTCAGCAGAGCAGAGTAGAGGGGCAGAATCATCTCCCTTCACCTGCTGGTCACTCTGATGCAGCCCAGGACAGAGCTGGTTTCTGGGCCGTGAGTGCCCAAGGCTGGGTCATGTCCAACTCAATCTCAGGGCTTCCCTCAACTCATTCTCTTCCCAGCCTGATATTGTGCTTGAAATTATCCTGACTCAGTTGTAGCATCTTACACTTGGTCTTGTTGAGATTCATGGGATTCACCTTTTGGGATGCTAGCAATAGAGATTCTCCTCTGCTGGTGAGCTGCATCCCAGCAATCTCATTGTTACTCTGGTTGATATTTGCATGAAACCAGAAGATTACATTGCACCAGGTACCTCTGTTATGAGTTGAAAGCAGGCAGGGGTATAAGTTGTAAAGATTTTGTTCTCACATTTGTGATTTTATTTTGCAATATATGTTCTCTAAACAAGCGGAGAGATTAATTTTCATATGTGAAAAGATTTACTACCTGCAATATTGCACTAAAGTAGTAGTATTTTTTGACCTCTCTTGGAATGAAATATTTTACTTCATATTTTTAAAGACTCTGAGAAAGTCAGAAATCATGGCAATAAACTGAAGCTGTTTGCTATTCAGAGCAGAACGTTATTAATAGGAATATATTATAGAAAGGGGGATAATTCAGTTACTGTACTATCTAAATTGGCCTGTGTCAAGGGCAGAACTGAGATGAGGCATCTTTTTGTTTATTTCATGTTATTTGTAAACTTGTATATAGAAATATTGAAACAGGTGTCTGTATTGCCTGTGAAGACAGACGTGGACACGGGCACAGGGATGAGAACTGATATCACATTATGCAGCTATGCTGCAGTCTTTTCAAGAAAGGCTGCTTCTATAGTATTAGATAAAGTCAGCCACACCTTATCTTCTTCTCCTTAGGGCAAAGAGCCTGATATGATTTGTCTTCATGGTTGGCACTTTGGTCCTTGCAAAATATGGTGGCTGCTGAATACCTTTCCTGGGCTCAGGTTCCGCAGTGCCCTTCTCTTTCCCCCAGAATCTACTGGGTCAGTGTAGCACCAGCCCCAGAGACCCACAGGCAGCTTGTGACAGCCTCCTGCCTGGACCCTTGGCCCTTTTCCTTGTGCTGATATATTTATTTTCCAACTCTGCAGAGTAGTGGATATTGATTTTTGCATTTGTTTGCTATTAAAAAAAAAAAAAAAAAAGCCACTGAATACGTGCCTCATTTACATCCTCTTTTGTATCATTGTTGTCAATCTATATATTTTATCTTGACATGTATACAACATGTAGATTCTTATGTAATGAGGGTTAATTTATGTTCTGGAATTTACTGTCAGCCACAGCTCTATGATATGTACTTACAAGAGGTACTAAGTGTCCTCCTGTAATGTGTGCAGTTGAGAGGAAGACAGACAAAAATAGTCCCTAAAAATAAGTAAAAATATGAAAAATTGGGATTTTGCCCTAGAATAATGGTCCGAATGAGCTTATCCTTCCCCATCAACATAACAGATAGTATAAGAAGATTGATCTAGTTAGCTGAGGTTAATCACACACATCCTGGGACCCTGAATATCCCTTATGGTTGCTTTCTGTGAGGTTAGATTCACAGTTAGAATAATTGCTGCTACTCACATTTTATGTATCATATTTCATATTACTGTTATTTTGCACTTATTGGGTCACATTGCCAAAATTAATTAATAAACCACAGTTCACAACCTGTCATCTCATGTGCAGCTCCAGCTGGACTGCTCTCTTCTGACACTTGCCTTTGGAATGTGTAGTGTCCCGGTGTAAATGAATGGGGTTCCTTATGTGAAAAAAATGTTCCCAAAGGGGAAAAAAGTTTCACAGTTAGACTTTTAGTTTATTGTACACATTAAAGTCTGATTATTATAGATACTTCTACCCAAATTAAGGTGCAAATGAGACCATATGCTGAAGTCAATAGTATGGATTTTATTTAATAGTAGTGTGAGATAGAGATAGCAAGAAATAGAGAAGGGAGAGAGAGGGAAAAAGAGAGTGAGAGAGAGACAGATTAAGGTAGAAAGATAGTCACCACTGCAAGAATCCAGACAGTCTCATTGATCTCCTTTGCCCTGGCTTCTTGGGGTCCTACGAAACAGAGTTCAATGGGTTAATACATGTTCAGGTACAGTCAGAACGCCCAAGCATCTCCCCTGGAGGGGAGAGGTTTGCACTGTCTTTTACAACACTGTGGATCTTGCACAGTCCATGGCAGAAGGCCTCAGAAACGACTCTGGGGGAGCTTTGGAGATCTGTGATGGTTTATGACACCTTCTAAGTCATGACACCTCAGCGTAGTTGTGCCCCATCAGGAGGGAAGAATACCCTCAAACCTACCTGTGGATGTGAATGTCCCTTGTGAATTTGACCTTCTGGAATAGGGGAGTGAAAGGAGAAGTTTTACAACAGATCCAGTTGTGTAAGGGAGGACACTTGACATAATTGGCATGGCAAAAAGCATCATCCTGCCTCTGAAGGGTTTACTTCTTATCAAAATCCAACTTATAACTTCTGGGAATAGGTTATGTGGACCAGAGGCTTCACCACTGCATACCCAAAAATCTCTTCTTCTTCCCCTCGGCTGGGCAGGCAGAAAGTGTGAAAACCTGGCCTTATAAAATGGCTGATTGTTTCATTAACCATTAACATTTCAGTCTCTCATACTCCGAATTGCCAGGATCCAGCAGGCACATTTGGAGGAGTGGTCTTTGGTGGTTTTGGCTGAGCTGTTGCTCCTTTGCACAGTTTGCTACTGCAGGCAAAGTCCTTTGGTGATCTTAACAGTGTTTGAGGCAATTGTGGTCTTTACCTCTCTAACAACATGCTTGGAGCTAAGTACATTACTGAAGAGAAAACATTTTTTCTCTTTCCTGCAAAATGTCTAATTGTAAATGTTTAATTTTATACCCTCTAGGTAATTTATGCATGTAGAAAAATTATTTAGGAAAACTTTATAAATCTGAATGTGACCCATAAAGCAAAATGATAACAGTAATTCTGACAGCAGGAAAAGTATTTTAAAAGGTGTTTCACACACTTCATAAAATGCTCTTTTAACTATATTTGATTAGCTGGATTAGATCTCCTCTTTCTCCAGGAAGAGAGATGTGACATGATACATAGAGGGGGACACAGTTCATTCAGTGTGACAGCTCAGCCCATGGGTGAGGGAAAGGATATTTTTCAAGTCAATGTTAGCTATAAAGCTGCTTCTTTAAACTGCATCACTAAAATTTCCCATGGTGGTATCACAGAGAAGAAACCCAGCTTAATAAGACTGCATAACCTTCTCAGTCATATCCCCTTTGACATTACTGACATAACTGGTTGTCAGCCATGGAGTCGTTTCTTAAAGTTTCTCTGCATATGCCCACATGGGATTCCTGTGGTTTTTTTATCTCAATCTACTTGCATTATGAGTCTTATGAAATCATGTGGATGCCAAAGTACTGCAGCTAATAGGATTAATAAAGACTGCCGTGAAATTGACACATTTTACGGACTCAAAACCAGTTTTATAGATTTCCACTTTATTTTTATGTCTGACACTTTCCACAGCATGATGGATAACGTTACAGTGACAGTAAATAGAGTTGACAGTAGAAAGACTCCTCATGGAAGGTAACTTTTTTTTTTAACGGCTCATCTGTTGGATATCTCTGCAATTTGACTCCAGGTTGTAACCATTTTCATGCTATAACTGAAGGGTCATGTGGACTGTGATTTTACCTTACAGGTTTAGCTAACAGGAATCACAAGGCTTGTGCAAAAGTGATTTTTATTGCAGTCCTCTGAAGAATTTTCACTACATTCTGACTTTGTGGGGCTTTTGACATCCCATTTGCTTTTGAATAGTTATCCATAATGGTTGCTTTGTTTGAGTCAACTGCAAACCAAAGAAAGAAGTCAGTTGCAGAGAATAAAGAGATTCTGATATTGAGCCATTAAAAAAAAAATAAATCATAAGGTAGAAGCTGCCCAACTTAACTGATTTTACAGAAAGACTTTGCAATAGCTAGCCACATTATAATGTATTGTCTGTATCCAGGTGTTTGGGCATAACACTAATGAGTGCTAGGGAAACACAGAAAATTCATGTTAATTAGCAGTTCAAATAGATGATTGGAAAAAAATCTCGAGAACACTTTTTCACGAATCCTATTTTTTATGAGTTGCTGTGGGTCTGCCTGGACCAGTCTATGTGGGAGATTGTAACTGCCATGACCATGGACATTTAAGGCTTAAAATTTGCAGAATGATAAAACAGAATAAATATTAATAGATTAAAATTTGCAGAATTATAGATTGCAGATAACCTTGTGAAAATGCTTATTTGTTCCTTATGGAATGGGGCTTAGCCAAAAGGTCCTGGGAATAAATGTCTATTGTCTCCTCCTTTTTATAGCTGATTTTGTCTCAGCAGATGATGCCACCTGATGTTATCCCAGGGCTTGTATTAAAACACAGTTGAGGGAATCTCTGTGAATTCATATGTAAAATGATTAGCTGACGGTATGATGAGTCACCACACTGGATCTGCTGTGTTTTACAAAGTTCAGCTTGTGACCTTTTCAGTGTAAATATGATACGATGGAAATGTGCAAGACATCTACATTAAACCTTGGATTCAGTCGTTTTGCCTTCGGTTGGAGGTTTGATGAGTTTTATGAACATTACAGTGCTCGAGGAATTCGCTCATGGCTTGACAGTGCCGTGCTCCTCACAAAGTCAGATTGCCAAAGTGTTCCCTTTCCTAAGCTCTAAGCACAGCTTCTAAGATCCACATCTTCTTATAAATCCCAAAAATTAACTTGAAATACCAGAAAGTAGCTTTGCAGAGACATTCTTTTTGCTTAAATTCATATTTTTCTTTGGCTGGCTACAAATAACCACATTTACTAAGGTAATTGAAAACAAAGACCAAAGAGGTGTGAACATAGAAACCCAGGCAGGTAATGAGGTGAATATATGTCTTTTCTCAGAGGGAATTTCTTTGTGATTTTTTCTAACCTACATACCTGCTTAAACAGTTAATCTTAAAAGTTTTTCTGGGTTTATTTGTTCTTTCCTTTGGCACTTCTGTCTATTGCCAAATAATATTTGGCATTTGAGAATGACTTTAATGAAAATTTCTGGGCAAAATTCTGAACTTAAACACACTGGCTCAGAATTATCTCAGTTTATGCTTTGTATATCCTCACATCACATATATTGAAATGTCATTATTCCTGCTCAGCTATGATCTTGACTTTTCCTTCTGTGCAGATTAATGAAAGTTTTTCCAAAGAGTCTAGGGAGATGTTGTTTTAAGCCCATACATATATACATGTATTAAAAAAAACCCACAAACAAACAAAAATACACCCCAAAACCCCCACCAAAACAAATACTGACAAACAAACAAAACCCCAAACATTTAAAAAGACCTTCTAAAGCAGCATTATTCTGATAATAAAGCTATCCTTTTTCATGGATCATCACAATTATTTGCAGTTACAGCCACAGACGGTTGAGCATTTGTTATATATCCTCAGCAGATATTTCTAACTTGATTTCAACTATGAAGTAATTTTGCATCATTTTTCCCTTGATATTACTTCTAATAAAGTGTCATTTTCAGTAAGACCTCAGGAAGTGCCAGAATATACACACTCACGAATTTAAGCTGTCTCTACATATTTATTAATTAATTAATTATTCAAATTTTATTTTGTTTTTGTTCCTCTTTATCACTATGTCATTTTTAAAAGAGCAAAACAATGAAATACAAATAGCAGAAGTTCACAAATCATTGACACTTGTTAGACTCACAAAAATTTTATCTAAATACAAAGAAGAGGAAATTATTTAATATTATCTAGAGTCAGTGGAACTGAAAGGAAAAGGGTAATGCAATCTAATGATCAAAAATCTCTTGTATCACCATTCACGACAAATCTCCATACATATTTTTTTCTGTATTAACTCTAGCTACTGAGTTGCTTAATCTGTTATGAAACATGTGAGTTGTATCTTGCTGTAGCTGGTCACATTTTGATAGACACTTGTTTTTGAAAATTACAAGAATGACACAGGAAGCAGGGGCACTGCAAGAGCTGAGAGGAGTTCCCAACAGCACCAGAGCTGGTGGGAGTTTTTTCTCAGGTGAAATGACTTATGTACTGTAAGATATGACTTAGGATACTGTAGACTAAAGGTTTTTCATCTGTGAGTAGGATTTTGAAGAGTTGGGAAGGGGAGTCAGGGTCCATCTTTGGAATAATGCTTATTCCAAATGAATATTGGAATAATGCTTATTCCAGCCTCTGATGGGTCACAGAACATAGCTGCAGCCCATTTAAGTGAGCGTGAAGGCACACTGGGGGCTCATTTAGTGCTGGGACTTGCTGAGCAGCATAAAATGAAGAGCTGTCTAATCATATTGGGAACAAATAGTCCTGTATCTGAGGAGAAGTTTGTCTGTTTGTTTTTAGGAATGTTTTCAGGTCTCTTGAGGGCTAAAACATCAAAATACTTAGTGTTTGGGGTTTTTGCTAATTTGCACACATTCATTTCTCTTGTGGATAACATGGAGATTTTTTATTTATCTGATGAAAATGCCTGAGCCTCTAAACTTTCACTTGCCTAACTTTTTCTGTCTGCACTTGGGACAAATGGAACTGGAGAACAGCAGATAGACCTACATGGTCCTCTCCTCCCTACCTGCAGTTTCCAAGAGTTACTAGCTTGAAGGCTTTCTGAAGCAGATATGGCTTCTCTGAGGACTCCACAATTTGGCACCCAGTGAATGAAGATCTACCTCCTTTGTATCAAGTTCAGCTTCTCTTTGCTTCTGCACGTTTGCAGCAGAATAACGAGTTAACAGTCACTTCCCAAACATCCCTACCAGTAATGAGTGTATACAATTTTTATTCTACAGGCTGAGACCCTTGGTCTATTTAGATATCCCTTACACAGAAATGGTTTTTCATTATGTTCTTCTTGGAATATTTCCTGGATTCGTCATTTTTTCTACTTTTTAAGAACTGGAAGCAAGTATAAAGCATAATACCTGAGATGTGAGCAAACCACAGATTTATTCAGCAAGATTGTGTATATACTCTCCTTGCTCTGTATTCCTCTCCTAATGAGTCCTACTATTTAGATGACTTGATGATTATTAATCAGTGAGGTGATAGATCCATGAAATTGCCTATTATAACCCCATGATCCTATTACTAATTAGCATCAGTCAGAGAAGTGGTGTTGGATCAGACTTCATGTGTTTTTGGTCAGGGTTTTCTCCATGTACATTAACTTACATTTTTCTACACTGATCAATGAAATGACTGATGAAAGTCAGTCCCGTAAAGGAATGCAGCTCTTCAGAGGTGGGCCTCAGCTCTTCTTTTATGAATATTTTAGAAAACTTCTAATCTTTTTCAGGCCTCTTCAATCTTTTTTTCTGTGACCTATGTGAGTATGGAGACAAGAATATTATTATTTCACTAGTGACTGTCAGAAATAAGAAATCTAATTAAGTCTGTCTTCTAGGTGTGCATTCTGTCTTGGAGAGGTAGATGTTAAGATAAAGAACAGTTTAAGAGGAAAATAACAGTGGTTTTGTCTGGTTCAGAAGCATTCCTAAAGCAAACAAAACCGTTTTGTCCTTGTGGCTGGAGATACCATCTCCAGAAGCTGCAGTGCAACGCCAGCCTGGCAGCGGGATTACAGCGGGGTCAGCAGTGAGGGGTGCCAGGGAACACGGGTGAGCAGCAGCCACCAGCCACAGGACAGGCAAGCTGTAAGAGCCACCACAGCTCTAGGGTTTTTCCAAGGATTGCAGTTCATCTCTGCACTTTTTGCCACATTTCTCTAAGGTGTGGGACCTGGAAAGCTACTGCACTATTAGTTTTTCCTCTCTTATATTTGTATACAAAGCATGTGCAAGGGCTGGATATAGGGTGTGACTCCTTGCTCTTCAGTCAGATTCAGAATTCTGATTACAGGCACCTCAAAGCTTAATTTTTTACACATCATCTCAGGCCAGAGGAAAGAGCTATTCTGGAAACTTCTGACAAACGTTCCTCTGAAATTCTTTTCCATCACTTCAAATGAAATATAGTTTATTAAGACTTTTCTAATCAGATTCTATGGAACATGAAAACATGAAAAAATGAAATAAAAAATTTCATTTAAAACATTTAAGGTAAAATTAAAATGCTTCACCAATTTTGGAACAATTTTTTGATTTATTTTTTATTTAAGGGGGCCATTTCTGATTAAATTTATTTTGTCTATACATTAAAAATACAAAATACCATAATCTGACTATCATAACTTTCTGATTTACATACTTTTTTTTTTTTTTTTTTAAAATCAGGAAACATTGAAATGTTTGTTTCTATTCCAAAAATGGGAAGAAAGAAAATCAAAATGGCAATTGTCTTTGTCTTAGCTCATTTCTATATGTGGAAATTCCTGGCATAGTCCCTCATCTCCTGCTGAGGCTATAGTCAGCAACTTGAGGTTTACATAGTACAAAAATACTTTCAAGGTTTTAAGGACATTAAATAAAGCAGTTCATCAAATTCCTTTTGCTCACAAATTATTCAGATATTTGACAGTAAAATTCCAGCATTTTTAAAAAATAATAATAATACTAAAATACTAAAAAAGGCACCATGTAATCTTAATATCTTCAAGGGGAAAAAATCAGTTCTGAAAGACCTCAGTCACCAAAGAGATATTTGATCTGAAATGAGTTATGTTGTAGCTGCTCTTTGACATCTTGTTCTTCCAACTGCTATGACTGAACTATTTCAAACAATGAAAACTATATCTTTCTGCAGACCTCAATTTAAGAACAAACTTTCTGGACTCTGGATGTTTGAAATAACTTCAAAACTAAGCTAACAGTGCAGTGGCAGAGCCCTGAGCTTTGGGACTGATGAACAGAGTCCAGCAAGCAGAGATGTGCTTGCTGGAGTGCCAGGTGGATGCAGCAACCTTGGGCTGGTTCATTGCTCTTAATAGCTTTGTGCCTTCACCACTCTCCTGCTGTCATCCCACTAGTCCAACATTGCAGGTGATGCAAGACAGAAAACTTTTGGTATGCTCTCCTGTGTCTCCTCCCAATTTCCTGCAATTAAAACCCCCCAAACCACTATAGAAATGTGTTTCTGAATGTTGTAATTAATCAGAAAAACTATTCTGAAGGCTGAAATGCTGAAATACATGCACAGGAGACAGTATGGACATGACACAAGAGGGGTCCTTCCATTCTCCGCTGGTGCCTAAAAAAAAAAGAAATTAGTGGAAAATGGCCCATCCCCAGCAATGTCAGTTAACAAGTAAAAAAATTGTCTATTGTGGTGTGTTTTCTCCCTTGTGTTAGGATGGTATAATGGTATTGGAACTACATTGCAAGTTCTACTTTAACCATAAAAGTGTTTCGTGAAGAGGCAGGTGAAGAGTCGATCAGCTTTAATATTTATGAGTCATTCTGTTTAGCTGTAACCTCTGTCATACACAAGTGTTGAAATAATTCAAACTTTGCTCTGAGAAGACTCTTTATCAAAAAAAGTGAATGATAATTCTGATTAGAAAAAAATTCTGGAACTTGTTAAACCTTCAATGGAGAACTTTATGGTATGATTGCCTGTAATATTAAATAGTAGAACCTGGTGCCTCAGGTAATTTCTTGAAATGTTGTCAGGTCTCCCATGTCCCTAAATTTATCTTGTACTTGACATTGAATTTGCTTTTTAAGTGCTGCCTTGTGATTTATTTTAAAGGCCTTAAATCTGTCAGGTACTTTCTTTGTCTGGACATTTGGACAAAGTGTTGTCACCTGCAAATACTGATATGTCTGTTTAGCTCTTTTCCAAACAACCTTATTAACTGCAGTTTCCAAAATAGCTCAGCAGTTTTTCACTCTACGTTTCTAATTTGAGAGTAAATTACACACTTCTATCTGCTGCAGTTTTGTCAATCACTTGCTGATCTTACAGCACAGTATTCCGTTTTCTTTCATGATTACTTTGTTTTCTTAATTGCTTCCTGGGGAAATATTTTTCCAATTAAATACATTGTCTCTCAGGTGAACTTATTTATGAAATGGTCTTCATCATCCATTGTTTAGCACTCTTGATGCATTACAATAGACTAGAGAAGTACAATTTTCCTTAGTAAAAACTCTGTCAGCTTGGCCTCACAGCATTCTTATTTTGGTGATTTTCTCCTTTTGTCTTAATTATTGTTCCAAAAACTTTTCTGAGGAATCATAGCCTGTAACTCTCAGAATTCCCTGGTTTCCCTTTTTGGAAGGAAGAGCAATGTTTTCTACCCCGCTCTTCTGTGTTTTTTAATGAGCTATTCTGTATTCTTTGTTAGAAACAGCAGCTATGTTTCTAAGAGATCTCCTGGAGGGTTGCCATCAGTCAGGTGACATGCTGCTCTTTAATTTATCAGTCTAATTTTTCTACTCTTCTTATTTTGACAGATCAGCCTGACATAGTATGCTCTTTATTTCTTGATAAGGATAGAGCTTGGATAGGTATCTTGGCTGTATTTGTTATGGTGAAGACTGATATTGAATTTTTGGTGCACTGTAATGCTGCTCCTAATATCTAAACTTAGCTTCTTTCAGCCTGTCTTTCTCGATGTTTTGCATTTAGGTTCTTTGTTATTATGTAAAATTCTGATTTGGCTACAGGTTGCTGAAAAACCTATTACATCACGACCTTATTACAATGTCAGGCAATGCAGTTAAGCAGCTTCTTCTTTAAAATTGTTGTCAGTATATGGACATGTAAGGGCTTCTTTCCCAATACAGGCAGTGTGCCTGCTCCTATTTAGTTCCCTTTCCATTTCACCCCAGCTGCCCTTGCATTTCTGACATCCCTTGCAGATATTTGCTAGACTGAAGCTCTCCTTGTCTCTTGTCAGTATTTCTCTTGTTCCATATCAAAGGTAAGCCTGAGAATTTGGAGACACTGTGCCAGCAATCTGCTTGCACTTTGGTTTAAGGTGGAGATTATTTTGTGCCGAGGTTTTTCTTGTGCACCTTCCCTCATGTCACCCTCCCTGTACACCAGGTGTCCAGATGTTCACTGATTCCCCATAGGATACCTGGTGTAACTTGTCTGGTTCCTGCTGTGGGCACATTAGGTCAAAGCATTTTCCCCAGATGCCTGAATCTAACTTAGAAGACCAAATCTCACTTTGCCTGATATATTGCATTAACACGATGTAACTTCTCTGAAATATTTTTTAAATGCTTGCTGCTTCTGTTTCAAATACGGGCATAATATTTAAAATAAAAGGTTTAAACGAACAATGTGTTAATAAAGAATGACCTTTCCATTTCCAAAAGTCTAAGTAGAAAACAATTGTACAAAGAACAGCTTTTAATGGGAAAGACAGTTTTATGCCAATAGCCTATGTGAAAAGATGATGGCATCATTTCCTGCAAAACCTATTGCTGTATAGGGAGATTGTCACTTATTCCAACACAGACTGTGCAAAGATCAATGTTTACCCTTCTCTGAATCACATATAAAACAAATGATGTGAAGAGAAGATTCACCATCTATTTAAAAGCACTGGTTTCTATTTTGGACATAACATGTAAAATTTCTGTTTAGCAATTTCAGTTAATTGTTAGATTAACATTTTTGGGAACAGATTGCAAACTTCAAAATGGAAAAGATCATTTTAGGGAGGGAACCAAGGCAGCTGTCAGTGAGCAAAAATTAACATAAATTTGCATAACAGATGTACAGTAAGGTGTCTATGACAGACAATCGCTGAATATTAATGATACAGACCACGACATCATTTGCGTAAATGCTGTCTGCTGGGTATTGAAGCTGCTGTGCTATTTGCAGAAGACAAAGGAGCACAGAGCTGAACAGATGCACCAAATACATCGATGCATCTTAATTTATGACATCCTCATGAAAGACCTTGTGGTGCGATTTCAGGTTTTATTACAAATAATTCGGAGATAAAGGAACTAAGTAATTATCTTTTCCACTACAGTCAGTTTTTTCAAAGGGGAGGGAAGCTTACTTGTGACAACCATTGTGATTTTTTTTTTTTTTTTTTTTTTTTTTTTTTTTTTTTTTTTTGTGGAAAGCCTCTTTAAAAAAAATACCCCCATTACAAAGAGTCAAATATTCATCATCATTAAAAGATTAGCGCATATTAGCATGCTTCATGGGACTTGCCACCTAACGTACCATCAACACCACAACTGGAGTCCTCCAACAGAATGCATTTCAACAAATCTGCAAGGAGAAATGCTGGACAGAAACATAGAGATGATATAGACTGTTAAAAAAACAAAAACAAAAACAAAAACAAAAAAACACCAAAAAAACCAACCAAAGAATTACCAATGTAATGATGTTTTAGGTGATTGTCAATTAGACTTCACCCTCAATCTTTCCTGCCCTTGGTCCCTGTTATAAGCTGCAAGTACAACTAGAACCACCCAAAGATTTAGAGGTATCTATAGATATACAGAATATTCTTACTACGTTATTCCTGGAGCTGGAGAAACTGGTGGAAGTTATTTGCTGATAACAGAAAAAAAAGATATTTGGATATTTGAGTTCCTGACTATATAGTGGAGTAAAGTTAATGAATGAGGAAGGGATAAATATAAAAAAATAACATCATCAAACTAGACTTGCAAGCAATGCATATAGAAAACCAGGCAAGGCAAAGGATACTTCTCTTCTGTGCTATTAATTTATTTGGGCCTTAATGGATTTCTCTCCAAGCCCATGCTACCATAAGAAAATGAATTGCTGACATGATGGATCTGTTGGTTGCACATACAGAGTTTTATGTGCATAGTGTTCAATTTCATTCTTGTCAGCTAATCAGCAGCAGCCAGACTTTTTATTTCAAGGGATTTCCTTTTCCCATTTGAACAGAGAATGTAGCACAGTAATCACTCTGCAGAGCCACTCTGTGAGCTGTTATTTCCACCTGCTTTTTCTTCAGACTCTCTATCAATGCCCTAATCCAGTAACCTGATAAAATCCTTTCAAGGTCCTGTATGGTCCATTGTGAAACTGTTCATCTGAAAGGATTGTGAAATAACAGGAAAGTTACCATGTCCCCAAAAGAGCCATATGGTAATTATTTTAATGGAAGCTTACTGTATGGCCAGAAGGCAGTTAACATGTTATTTCACATTTTGTGTGAAAGAATGGAAAAACTGCAGTCTGACACTCTTCTTTCCAATTTTGCTCCCAATGTCTTTTACAGAAATGCAGCTTTATTCTGTGTTTCAGTATACTAACAGCAGGTGATAGGCTGATGCCCAGATATGCTAACAAGAGCTACTGGTAAAAATCTCCTCCCTTTTAGACTTTGTCTGCATTCACATTCTAGCTTCACTTGGGGAAAGAGATGCTGTGCTAAGTGGGGAAGGAGCTTGTCCAAGGTGTACAAAACAGGGATGAACAGTGGAACTGGGAACTTTGATGTGATGGAGATTATTGTGCTTTGTTGTCTCAGTAACAGAAATGCTCTTGCTGACTACGAGTAGCTCAGCATTTAGGTGGTCCAAGCTTTTATGCAACTGTTGGTAACCAAATTGCTGATAACCCTTCAGTAACTTCTGAGCCTTGTTGACCAACTTCAGTCAACACTGGCAGAGATGAGCTTCGAAGACAGCTGTGGCTGTACTGAAGAAGTCTGTTTCCCTGCTATGAGAACTACTTTAGGACTCTTACTCCTAGTCTGCCTTGTTGGACCACAATTTTCTTTGTATTTTCTCAGTAACCATCTGGCAGTGTTCCTTAAGCAGCAACAATGGGAGAAGCTTCTGGCAGCTTCACACAGAAACCACTCCTGTGGGCTCACCCTGCTACCAAAACCTCCCTGTGCAAACCCAATACAACTTCTACTCTTTCATGGAAGCTTCCAGGCAGCTCTACCAATGTGCTGGCTTCCCACTGTGGCTGGAGGGGCAGTCTGGCAGCCAGGGCTTCTTGACCCCAGGAGAGAGGAGGTTCAGTAGCGGCAGCACCCTCAAGTGGGGGGCAACTTGGAGAGTGCTTTCAATATTGAAAACTGAGATTTTGGAGCCCTGCATTTCAAGTTGCATTTACAGAGCTCTAGGTCATTGTTTGAGCTGCCCCTTGACTCGTTAAGAATAAATCAAATTCATTATGATAAATGGCTCCATATTCTTTCAGCAAACATAGGTGGCTAATAAATAATGTAAATAATTTAATGCAAGGTTGAAAGATTATCTCCAAAAGGAGATGATTTGTTCTGACTGAATAAAGGAATCATGATCCTGGGTACTCTGAAGGTGTGTGGAGTTTGAGCCAAGTTTGAAAGAAGGAGGAAGAGTAGATGATGTTTGTAATTTCTGTTTAATGTTCTTCCTTCATATTTGGAGTTTACTGAAAAAAATCTCAACTACCACCTCAAGGAAGCATTAGTATGCATTTTTCCTTACAATTTAGCAAGTATGCATGTGAGGACAACGAAGCAGTGAGAGGAACTGCTATGCTCTTGCTAGGAAGTACAGCTCTGGTAGCACTTGCAAACAAATGGCTGCATTGTCATGGGGTATAATAGGGCTTCTTTGGTGCCTGCCAGAGGGCTCATGAAACCTGTACATCCTGTCACTGTCCAGTTGCCAGCATAACATGAAAACACTTGGCAAATAAAACATGAAAAGCTTCAGAGCTCGATTTGTTTGCTTTTACACTATTACAAAACCATCGATTTAATTTGATTTACTCTGAATTTATGCTGATATAACTGAAAGGAAAGAAAATTGTTCTGTAGAGGTAATATATATTATTTTATTCATTTGGTCTTTCTCTAAAACAATCTAAAAACCTTGGCAAAAGAAGGCCTAGGTTGAGCACAATATGCCAAACTGAGCAGTAACTAAAATACATCTTTTTTCCACCACTGTAATTCTCCCTAGATCACTTTTTAAAAACTACTACAACATATTTTAATAAACAAATACTTTTTGTATTCATTTGGATTCAGATTTCAGTGAAATCACCTTCAGAGTAGTACCCTGCAGCTCAGGCACGCACAGCACAACACGCCTGAGGAATGGGCTGCAGAATTCCACTGCTTATTTTGGACAAACAAATATCCTATTTGTTCTAAATGTCATGTGAAGATCTCCTTCCATGTCTGAAAAGATAGAAGATATAGTGTGGTGATATATTTTCCTTTCTGCTTTTTTAGGTAATACAGTAAGTTCCTCTACTTTCAGGTTACCTTGTAAATAAAAATTTATTTTTAGCAATGACTAAATTATAGTTAAGCTACTTTATTACTTTTCTACTTCTGTTGTGACCACTCAGACTATTTATTGGCCCATGTTCAACCCAGTATGTAAAAATCCTCTGGTCAGAAACTCAGGGATCAGCCTGGCGAAGCATGGGGAGGGTATACTCAGTGGGAGCAGTGATCCATTTGCTAAACAAGGACCTCTTAAAGTGAAAGAGAGCAAGATTTTTGATGAGACACAGGAAGGATGCCTTAAAGCTAAGCTGTAGATATTATCAAAAATGCCTTTTCAGTACTTTGGAGCCCACTGTCCTGATCATATCTACAAACTCAATAGAATAATTTTGAGGAAGAAAAAACTAAGATGACAAATATCACACTAGAGTGAGCAAAGGCAGGCAAGGACCTCGTTGCTGTGGTTACTCAAATTTGTTATGCAAAGGGCAGTTCTGGGCTTTGGTGGAAGTGAGGATGGTGTTAGTAGATATCCATCTGGAGATATTAGGAGGGAAGCATTCTATACAACTTTTATATAAAGGATTTGGAGAAAAAAAAAAAAAAAAAAAAGAGAGAGAAAAGATATTGAAGAGTACATCAGCTTGAGGATGAGCAGAAATGTAGAAAAATAAGAGCAAAGAAAATTCCACAGAGGATCCAGAGATGGTCAGGGACAGGGAACACATCAGAAACTAGTATAGAAGTTCAAACTAAGAAAAGCATTCAGTGAAACAGGAAATGGTGTCAGTGAATTATGTCTGGTGGATGAATAAAAAGAAAATGGTGAAATAAAGTGAGAGAAGGTGAGTAACAAGTATATAACTGGAGTATAAGCTTAGTGTTCAGAGAACTTAAAATGGGAAGGTGAAAAAGAGAAAACACAATAAATTTCAAATAAGCTGTGAAGGTGTAAAGAGAAAGAACTTTTTTGGTGTGAAATTGATTAAATGCTAAAGAAAATGTTTGGTCTCTATTTTTCATTTAAGATTAAACCCTTGTGAAACATGCCAACCCCCCAGCCTCAGCAGAAGTAAATTCCAAAATTGGGAAAACTAATTTGAAGTATCTTACCCCAGAGCACAGTAGCCATAGTTTATGGGCAAAGTTTAGAGCAATCCAAAAGCTTGATGCATGTAGTAGATAACCAAAAATAAGAATGTGAAAGCCAGTAAGATAGGCTGCAAAAAAAGACTTCTGCAAGAATTTTCCTAAAAATATTAAAAAATAACAAGAATGATAAAGAAATGAAAACAATCTTCTAAAGGTTGTCTTAGTATATATGCTAGTACTTATAGTAGTATATGCATTAGTACCTTTACTATAATCTTGAACTTTCCATCCAAATCAAAGAACATATTGTGGCATAAAATGTTATCCCAGTTCTAAGAAACTGGTAAAATAATAAAATGGAATCTACTCAGTTTGAACAACAGTGGGCAAAATTCCACTAAACACCACCTACCTACCTCAAGCCTGAACAGACCCATGTTACTGCTATTAACGAGGGGAATGTTCTTGAGAAGCCCAGCCAGGAATAAGAAATGTAGCCCTGAGACTGGGGCATATGTTCCGGAAAACAGCTGTGTAAATAGTGAATCTTTTGTTTTGCTGATATTTCTGAAAGTAAAGAAAAAATTATTTTGGGTTTAGTGTGTAAAGGAAACATTTTTAAGGTAAATTAAATTTCTTTTGTCAAATTACTTGCAAAATGCATTGCTTAATGTTTGCGGTTTTTTGCTTATTTGGGGTTGTTTTAGTTTAATATTAGGTTTTTTCAAAATTTTCTAGATGACAATTTTGAAAGAAAAAAGTATAAACACACAATTTTCTTTAAATATCAAACTTACTTGGGGGAAGGACGGCTACTTTAAGGTTCTTTTGTCTCTAACTATGCAGTAAAATCAGTGTGGCTAGTTATATTTTTCTGTTCATTGAATAATTTCTTCCAGAGGTACTTTATCCAAAAACTTTCACAGGAATTTAGTCTAAGTTAATCCATAAATCTGTTTTCCACAATAGCACAAGACATAAATGTTCTCACAGAAGCAGATAGCAAAACTTAAAAAAAAAAAAAAAAAAAAAAAAAGACCAAACAAAACCAAAACAAAACAAAAAATTCAAAAGAAAACAAAACCAGACAAAACAAACAAACAAAACCCAAAAAGTTGTTTACAGGTATCCAACCAAAGAAAATCACTGGATCTAGAAAATTGCTGGTGTTTCTTCATTCTCTGGCTTTCATGGGACAGTGGTGCTGGTTTTTTAACCCCACTTATAAGGGGCCAAAATCTCAGCTGGGACCCTCACCATGAGAGGCTGGAGGATGGATGTGTGAGGGTTCCCCAGGTTCATCCCAAAAAGAATGAGCAAGGTCCATGCGCTGGAGGAGAAGTCTCAGGGAGTGGGTGGGACAGACAAGATAGTTGTCAACTCTGGGATCTAGTGGTGGCAAGGAGAGAATGAATAGGCTGTAGGAGGAGGAATAGGCTATAAAAAGTAAAGTTTATTGTATTTCCCATGCTCAGAAATTTAGAAAAAAGCTCCATGCCTGAAAGCATGAAGATTCAAACAACCCTGGGCAGTTTTCCAACTAAAAGCAGTAAATTTCTTTCAAATAGCACCTTCTCAATTTCTTTCTCAAAAGAAATTTTTCAGAAGAACTATAGGATGCCATTTTCAAGATATATGAGGTTTTCTTACCTGATGACTTTTAGGATTTCTCATCCCCTTTCCCAAAAAACCCACTCAGGCCAGACCTTTTGCCCAAAGCATCCAAACTCCTCAGCAAAGCCATGCTTTGGTGGGAACCACTGTGAATATACACAGGTGCTAGGGTGCAGGGAAATGTTTGGAAGACCTGGAATCAGGAGTCTCATGGCTCCTTTCCATCCGGTGCTGCCCATCCTTCTCCCTCTGTCCTGACTGTCAGAAGGTTGCACTTGTGATCTAGTGCATGAATTCCAAGATAACCACAGCTTTGTGAGTTTAGGAACCAAAGGAAAGAGTTAAGAAATAGCAAAATATTCAAAAGAATTAAAGTGTTTCACTGAGTTTGAGGACATTTGAACTGTGGTCTTTATTCCTACCTGCAAGGATTTAGGAACCTTGTGCAATGCAGCTTTCCAACCAATTATCAGTCATGCCAGGAATTAAATTTTACTTCTAATTGAGAATCTGGTTGAATCCTCTTAAAGAGAAATTAAATGGTGTTTTCAGTTTTTGTTTCACAAATGTTTTTCTTCTTGGCTGCTTCTGCTTTTTTTTCCACAGCTTATTCTGTTAATATTTGAGTGTTTAACCTTGGGTTTTGTTCTCACTCCACAATACTAGAAGATCTCTAGGTGACATGTAGTCCTTGAGCTATTCTCTGACATGCAGGTGGTACATGTTCAAGGTCATGGTCCTTGTTGAAAATATGGAGAATCATGAAACACAAAAATTGTAAATTATCTGCTTCTTTTTCTTTTATTGAAACTGAAGCTTGTACTGAATAAAGACTTTCTGCTTCTTTTCATTGTAATATGAACACAGAGTATTTGTTTTGGTATTACCGGGACTAATTTTCAGTTTTCAAAGTACAGCAAAGAGGAATATGCATATTGTGAATTATAGGGAAGATAGTACATGACTAGTTGATGTTCTCACAGAAACATACATATAGTAATTTACTGTCTCAATGTGTTTGCAGAACTGAAAATAGAAGGAGAAGGTGCATGGGAGTGGGAAAAAATTTAATATTTATATTTGTGATGTTTGGGGCTGGGATACGTTTAATCTTTTTTATGGTATTGGGAATATGTTTTGGATTTGCACTGAAAACAGTGCTGAGAACTCAGGGATATTTTAACTATTGCTCAACAGCACTTCCACAGAGCCAAGGCCTTTTCCGGCTCATCATCCTCCCCAGTGAGGAGGGTGGGAGTGCACGAGGAGCTGGGAGGGGGCACACATAGGACAGCTGACCCCAACTGACCACTGGGATGTCCCAGATCATGTGGCTTAGCACTGAGCATATAAAGCTGGGGAAGAAGAAGGAAGTGAGGCATGTTTGCAGTGATGGTGCTTTTCCTCATGGGGTGTGACAGAACCCACCCTTCCTGAGAACATCTGAACATCTGCCTACCAGTGGCAAGAAGTAAGTTCCTCACTTTTTGTTTTGCATGAATGTGTTTTGCTTTACCTGTTAAACTGTCTTTATCTCAACCCACACAAGTTTTCTCCTTTTCACTCTTGCAATTCTCTCACCCCAAGCGAGCAGCTGTATGGGGATGAGTTGTCAGCTGGGGTTAAACCAGCTTTTTCTTTTTCTTTTTCAAGAAAAAATCATATCTAAATGAGAAAACATCTTTTTGTGTGTTTGTTTACACAAATATTAAAATTAGACAGTGGAAATAAAAAAAAAAAAAAGGAAAATTTCAGAAAATTAATCTGTCATATCCATTAACATTACATTTAGCAATACTTCTTTCATTCTGAAACAGCAATTTTTCATCCATAAGAAAATTTTGTTGGGAAAAATACATATGCTCAAGTCTAGATATTTCATTAGTTAAAAATCCGGTTGCTGAGTTACTGAATTTTGAACTTCACAAGGAACAACCAGAGGAGAATGTGAAATATCCAGGACATTTGTGCAATAAATGTGTAAACTGTAGAGATGCACAGAGATTAGACTTCTGTTTATATGCATTTGTATAGACAAGTATTTTACGTAGTTTTACCAGGACCAGATTATTCTTGGTATCCAAACCCAATAATTATTCCCTAGTCATGCTTGCAGCACATGTGATGGAGTTTAAGCATAGTCAATTACAACTCCCAGCTCAGGTCTAATCTACTCCTTTGTGTTTCACAGCCCAGTAAGGAAGAGCAAGTTTAAACACCTATTTCTGCCAGAGAAATTAATCTCTAGTCCTGAGACAGGTCTTTTGGAAGACATGTAGCTGCAAGGATTCTAGTGCTCTTCATCAGTGATGCAGTGTCATGTAGATGACCTGAGGTTCAATACTGGAAGTGCATTATTTAATTTTTAATCAGAGGGGTTTTTTCTCTATTTATTTCTTTGTCACCAGAGGAAAGTTTCTTTTGTATTTATATGTTAAAGATCTTTTGTATTCTAACCTATCTGATCTCAGGAGATGGTTAGTGGCTTTTTTTTTTCAGTTGCACTGTAAGAATTGTTTCCTCCAGAACAATTGCCCTGTCAGCAGTGTAGTCAGCAATATTACACATACATTTCATTTTTCCTTCACTCCCAATATTATATTGCAGTACATTTTTGGAGCAATCTCCTCCATAAATCTGCTCTCTTCAGTTCTAGAAAAGCAATTTGCAATGTTGTGCTTTCTTCCCAAACTTTACAAGGTACTGTTGCTTACTTGGTGCAAAATAAATAACAGGGTGTGATAAAGACATCTATTTCGACAGTACTGATTAACTAGCACAGCCGTGTCCCTTCCAAAAAGCAGCTCCTTTTGAGTGAACAATCCATTTCAAATGGTCTTTGGTCTTGTTGCTCTGCTGTGTAATCCGTTTTTTGTTTGTGTGTGTGTGTATGGGCTCTTGAATCACAGCCAGCTCCATTGGTTCCAAGTGATCTCTGGAATTGTGCCAGTGTAGAAGTAGTGAGAGGGCAGGAAAATTAGATGTTCTTCATTCTTTTTCCCCAAGAAGTTTTTGTAAAAATCAGGACCCTTCTTGGGCAGTGCAGGCCCATCACCACAGTCATTAGGGGTTGGTTCAAAAGAATCAAATCCTTTAACCAAATCCATTTTATGTATATATTTTTATAGAACAAGGATTAGTAGTTACCAGTCGTTTTAAGGAAATGAAACAAACATCACAATGAAACCTGCACTGACCTTTATCTGCACCAACCTTTTGAGCTCTGTTATCCCATTCCCAGTAACTACCTGAGCTGGCTACTCTTGCATTGGCAGCTGCCTTCTGCCACTATTCTCCTCGTACTTTGCTGAAAACAGGGCCAAAATTGGTTTGCAAATTTCCATCCTATAAAACCAGTTCTAAAGCATATATTTCTAACTCTGGATCCATCTAAAAAGAAGATCTTAGAGTTGTTTATTTACCTGCAGAAAGATCTACTTGACCATCACATGATTTCTGTTTCCTTTTGACCATGAGTACTCCAGAATGTCCACAGAGCTGATACTACCACAGCTGTTTTAGGCTTCAGAGATGGGTTTATGAGATGGTGAGTGGGGGCTGATAGGAAGTGTCTGGACAGAACCAAAATCTCCTGTGTAGAGGACTTGGGATAAAATCAAGGCAGAGTATGTTAGTGCCAAAGAGTTGGATGAGTGTTTCTGGAAGAGAGAGAAATATTTTCTTCACAGCATTTAGGCAGGTAGATTTGGGTACACAATGTGCTAAACAATAGCAGGACTGTGTATACATTGGCAATGTACTGCAGAAACACTCACTCCTTCACTGAGAAGTTTCTCTCTCTGCTTTGGGGAGTTTTTCTAACTATTTGCATAAAAATTCTGGGAAAGTTCCAATGTTCAGGCATGTGACCTCCTGTCATGGATTTACTTGTAATTTTTCCCTTAGTCTTTGATAATTTTATTATTTTTCCTTTTTACATCCTACTGTAGCCTATTCTTACTGTCATCCCATCCTGGACCACATTCTTAATTTATTTTCTATTCTGCAATTGATGTGCTGCATATAAGAAGAGTGCTACAAAAATTCTGATGTCTAATGGGCAGATTCTGGCTCAGATACTAGATTTTCTAGGGCTGCTTGTATCACAGATCCTTGCAAAATCAGGAATAGATATGAGAATGAAGACACACAGCTGAAGTTATATCAAAGTCAAAAGTAACATTCTTTTGCCAGGTACACCACTACTGCTTCCTAGTCCAGAAAATGGGAACAGAACAACTCCATCATCACTCTTGCAGTCTTGAAAATGGGAGATGCCATATAGGAGTTGGAAAGTCTCCATGACACATTTAAAATAACCATTTCCCACCCTTGAGTGATTTTTTATCAGTCTTGTTTTACACAATTTGAATTTATTACTGTGGTGTCGTGTGTCTGTCAGTGGTCTTGAAACCTGCTTTCTGTGAGCACTGGCTCCATCTGAAGCTCTCTTTCAAACTGACTTCCAAGTTCATGGCTATCTATGCCGAGGATGTGCTCAGAAGAGAGCTCTGGTTAGACTTAACTGAACTCCCTTAACAACCACAAACAATTTCCCCACTGGTTCTTTGTGTTAAAGAAGGAAACTTGGTTTCAAGATTAATTTCAGCTTCTCCTTTTCCCAGGGTGTTAGAGGTCAGTTGCCTGCTGATTCTGGTTTGACTAAGCTTTCAAGTCATTCCTGAATAGTCTTAGAACTACAAAACATAGTTTGAGTCCTTGGGAGTAAAGAAAAGTGCTGCAATGCAGATCAGCAACATAAGAATATCAAGATGAAAAATGACAGCCCCTGAGTAATTTCATTAGTGTTGTTAATACTTGAGAGAGCTGAGGGCAGAATTTGTATCAACCTCATGCATCAGAGTAAGATTAAAACTGAATATCTCAAGCCACATCCTGCAGTGATAGAGAGGAAGGAGCAGTTCTCCATTATATATGTACTTGGTAGGGAAGCCAAAAGGGTTGTTGTCTCTTGTTAGTTCCAATGAGTAATTCTAGCCCCATGGTGTGACCATTATTTCCTCTGACCGAGGAAAATATCCAGCCTGGATCTGGCTATGTTCCTATATTTTCCTGGATCCTAGGACAACATTAAGTCTGTGACTCCATAGCCTCTTATCCTCACATCTGCAAACAGTTGAGAGAATAACTTTAGATGTGTGTTCAATGACTCTGAACTTGTAGCTTAGTTCTTGCCTGTTACCCCTGTGTGTAAAGAAAAGGAGAAAGAAGGGAGAAAGGAAGCTTTAGAGAGTAAAGAAAAGGTCAGCATAAATGAAAAGCAGTGCAGGACTGTATGTGGGGCAGCAGATGGAAATGAGTCATTTTGTTTCTCCCAGAGGCCGTCCCAGCCAAGCTAGGTGACAGCAAGCTGATAGCCTCACCTTTGCAGTTTACATCAGTTTAGGCTTGTAGTTTCTTGGTCCAGATCTTTGGACAATGAGTTTCTTTCTGCAGGCTCCCACTCTTAGCTGGAATGCCTAGAAGTACTACAAACAAATAAATAAATTATGATTATCAGGGCAAACACTTAGATAATGGTGTGCATGGTCTCTCTTCTGAGAAGGTGGTTTTGCTTATGATGATTTCTCTAACCAATATGAATGTCCCTTCTCCTAGTTTATTCTGAATTGATCCCATGAACTTCTGGTACTTGAACTATCCGTGAAGGACTTAACTGTTTGTTGTGTTGGTTGTACATTAGGGAATAAAATTCGTGCATTAGAATGCAATGGGGTTAAGCAAGAGAGTCTGCAAAATGCAGCAACTGGTCTTGGGCTGGAGCTTTTCCAAGCCTCTCAGTTTTCAGAATCAAATTAAGCTCTCCATTGGGAGAAGGCAGAAAAGCAAGAATGTTACTACATCAAGCATGAGCTTCTAAAAGAATCATAGAAGCATTTATGTTGGAAAGCACCTTTAAGAATGGGAAATCCAACTGTTAACCCACCACTGCTATGTCCACCACTAACCTTGTCCATGTGTGCCACATCCATGTATCACTTTAAATATCTTCAGCAGTGGAGAATCCACCACTTTGCCTGGGCAGCCTCTTCTAGTGCTTGAGCACCCTTTCAGTGAAGACATTTTTCCCAACATCCAACTGAAATTTTGTCTGGCACAACCTGAGGCCCTTTCCTTTTGTCCTGTATTTTGTTCCTTGGGAGAAGAGACCAACGCACCCACCTTCCTACAACCTTCCAGAGATTTGTAGAGACTATAAAAGTCCCTGATGAGCCTCCTTTTCTCCAGACTAAACACCCATAGCTCTCTCAGCTGCTGCTCAAGATACTTGTGCTCCAGACCCTTCTGCAGCTCTGTTACCCTTCCCTGGGCACACTCCATCATCTCGATGTCTTTTTTACAATGAGGGACCCAAAAATGAGCACAGGATTTGAAGTATGGCCTCACCAGTGCCAAGTACAGGGGGACAATCCCTGCCTTGGTCCTGCTGCTGCCACGCTGTTGCTGGTACAGGCCAGGTGCTATTGGCCTTCTTGGCCACCTGGGCACAGCTGGCTCATGTTCAGCTGCTGTCAACCAGCACCTTCAGTTCCTTTTCCACTGGGCACTTTCCAGCCCCAGCCTGTAGCACAGCTCCATAGAACCTTCCTACCCTTCAGTAGATCAACACTCACCCTACTTGGTGTTATCTGAAAACTTGCTAAGGGTGCAATCAAACCCTTCCTCTGGATATATTCCTTCTTATACCTCATTTTCTTATTAAGCTTCACATACAGGAAGAGAGTCAGAGACTAACAATACAAAACCATACTTTGGAAGCTTCCATAGTTTTCCTGAAATTGAAACAGAGAGGTTCCTAAAAGATACTGTCCCTGAATTCCCAACTTAATTTGAGTAAATTTATAAGTTGATCCAAATTGCAGGGAAGTCAATGGAAAACTGTCCACTGGCTTAAAAAGACATTGAACTAGGCCCATGATGATTAAAGGGTTTTCTGCATTGGCTGATCTCATAAAAATAATTCATGAGAGCCAAGTTCAGTCAAAGTTAAGTGGTTTTGAAACACTCCCCCAAAAGTTTTCTATTCCAATGAAACAATAAAATGGTATCCCCCTACTTCAGAACAGTTGCTCTCTGAAACAAGGCCAAGCCATTTCATTAACTTTTGATCATCAAGTTAAAAACTTTTTTGGGGGCTTTTTTGGGGTTTTTTTTTGTTTTGTTGGGGTTTTTTTGTTTGTTTGTTTGTTTGTTTGTTTTTTGTTTTGGTTTGGGTTTTTTGTTTGGTTTTTTGGGTTTTTTCGTGTGTGTGTGCGTGTGTGTGTGTGTGTGTGAGTACATATGAAGCAAGCCTTTGTGAAATAAATTTGTTTCTTTTTCTTTGGGACAACTTTCGATAATTAGGAAACAATTAGATGTCAAGCTAATTAAAGCAGCTCTTTAAAATATAAATAAAACAAACCTTATGTTCTGAAGTGGTTCCAGTGTGTTCAATTCACTGAAATTGGGCCTGAAAGAAATTATTCACATCTGCCTCTCAAGGTCTACTCTCCCTATAAACTCATGAATAATCATTGTCACCATCTTATCATTGTCAGATTAGGGGCTTAGTATTACATTTTATTTAAACCTGATCCAGATGGCTGCCAAGAGATTTTCGGGCAAATGAACTCTGAGGCAGACTATCTTCAAGGAACATTTTACTATTTGTGCATACAAGTGTGTTCTAGGTCTCCAAAGTAACTTACAAAGCGGATAAACTATTTTTTATTTTAGTTTTCTTTTACTTTGGCACCTGTGAACTTAATCTTCATCTACAGCTTATCAATATCATTTTTCTGGTACAGGAATATAATCCACGATCCATCCTTCACCAGATAATTAATTTACGTGAATTTACCAAGTCATTTAATTAACTACCTAAAGAATAGAAGCAGAAGCCATGAAGTTATGTGTGGCTTTCTAGACACACAATGACTTTGCAAAATTTGACATTCAAAGATCCTACCTCAGCATACCTGGAAAACCTATCTGGTCTTTTGTTTCCTTGTAGTTTTTGTGTTTCCCATTACTCAATGGATATGCTCACCTGTAATATGTCTGCAGTAAAAGAATTTTTCATCATAAGAATATGGAGAGATTTCTTTGTTAGTGGCTGACACAAAAGTGCACCTATATTTGCAAGTCTTTGATAGAGGACAGGAGAGCTGAACACAGAGCAGCCATTCCAATACAACATCACACTATATCCAAATTAGGTCCCCCTTGATTTCTGAGTGATAGACTCTTTTTAACTTCCTTTTAAACAATGCATGTGTGAATGTATATGATACATAAAAATATAAAATAAGTTAATGGTTCACTTTTTAATTTACGCAATATTTTAATTTTAACTCATGTTTTAATATTTATGCAATGTTATGTTTTATTTTAATATTAAGTCATATCCCCAGTTCCAAGTCCACCTCAGGAAATGTTTTTTCTGCAAAGAAATATTTGTTCCAAGCCTCATTTTTTCTTTAAATTAATTAATTTCATTTGGGAAAAAAATCCCTTGACTTTTTTTTGTTGTTTATACCTTATTTTTTTAACATTTGTTTTTTAAAAGTTACATTCATTCATTTTTTGTTGCACGTTTAGATTAATTTTTATCTCAAAAGTCTCTATTATTTTCACTGGAAGTAAGTGACATCTTAATTCAGAAAACTAGACTTTTCTATAAATGTTAGCTAATTAATGTAAAAATTTTCCAGAAGAAAATATTGCAGCTCTTACATCTTCTTCTCCCACATCCATAATAGTACTATTCAATTCTGAGATTGTTATGCTAAGAAATAATGCAAAAAGAGGCTTTTCTGTTAAAAAAAATCTTAGAAAAATAAATTAAATAACTGCAGTCAAACTGTTAATAAGTTATTTTTTCCTGCAGTTCTTAGTCCAAGGAATTTTGAAGATACTGATTTAATTTTTCATATGAGGTGGAATAAGTTTCCCATGAAAACTCCTGTGCTTGATATTTTACTGTGGTAAAGGCCACCACAAATCCCTTGTGATTTCTGTGACCTTCAGACTTGAAATTATCTTTTACTTAGCGTATTATTTTCTCTCAAAAAATAAGCTGAACTTTTTTAAATGATAGAGGGAACATAGTCACATTAACATTAATGGTGACTATGTACCTCAGTCCCCAAGACAGTTTTGAAAATCTCAGCTGCAGATGGCAGATTTGTTATTTTATGATGAACTACTGTAGTAGCATTGCATTTGTCCAGATAATGGAGTCATTATCTAATCATCATCGTTCCATGTTTCACACTCTGCTTGAACTCATGTATTAATGATTTTCCACCTGATAAGTGCATTTTTTAGGTATATTTGAGATAGCATATAAGGTCTGTGGCCCATTCTGATGGCTACAGAAATCTCAATGTGGTTATAAAATCCTTGGTGATATCCCGCCTCAAACCATAATTTCAGCTCATGATATCAAACAGTGAGGCTTGTGTCACTTAGTATTGGCTATTATTGATCTCACTGTGGAAATAATGCCACTCATGGTGTTATTACAAAAAAGTACAGAGTCCATTTGAAGTGGAAGGAAAGCAAGGCAATTATAGAAACAGCAATAGAAAAAACTCACCATGAGTAAATTTAGCCACTCCCCTCCATCCAAACTGCAAATATTACAATGATGTCTGTTCCTTATCAATTAAGGCATAAAAATTCTCCATTGACACTGCCTTTCATCTAGTTTGGTATTTTTGTCCCTGCCTCCGAGATCTTGAATGACTTTGTTCTTGTCTTCATTTACAGCCTGGTCTCCAGTCTTGTGCCCCTCGTGGTCATGTTGTTCCACCAAGAAGAACATCCTAAATGTCTCCTTATCCTCATCCTTCTGCCTTCTTTGTAATCTGTAAAGAATAATTTTCATTTCTCATCTTCTAGCTTCAAGCCTTGTCAAATAAGATTTTTTTTTCTGTCAGAATTTAAGTTTAATAAATTAAAAATCATATCTTGCCATCTCAGTGAGTCTCATTGCACCCATGTGAGCCCAAAGTCTCACCAGGATAGGTTTTCTCTGAGAAAAATTTGAGTGTAACTGTGGGTGCTTAGAGAGCAGTTATAAACCATGGTGTTAATCCATTGCCATATCTGGTTCTTGTTTTCCAAAAGTGATAGAAAACTTGAAAGGTAGGATGTAATTTCTGACAGCATTGCTCATTTCTTTATATAAGAGATTTAAATGACACTTCATTTCTGCTGGGCTGCACAAGCTTGACATTTCCCTCCATTTGATACAAGGTAGGATGCTCAGTCATTCACTACTGGGGTTATCTATGAAACTTGTTTCTTTTACAAGTCTCTCTGGATAGATATGGTGTTAGGAGGGGCAGATTTTCTTTCTCCTCTGGGTTGAGAAGAGAGAGCATTAACAATCTCAGAGCTCTGAAGTACTCTTCAGTCAGAAGTATCTGCAACTTTCATGCTTAGCACCTCTCAGGACTTGAAATGTGTTCCTTGAATGTCAGGGAGAAATGCTGTGCTAGCAACACGTGCCCCAGCATCAGTATTTGAAGGTGATATCTTTCTTTTCATCACCTCAGCTTTTCATGCCTCTGTTCATACTCTCATTTATGCAATGGGGAATCCCTGCTAAGCACACTTAGTGAAATCCCAGGCAGTATGTTTTCCTTGTGATTAGCTGGAATATCAAACATCTGTCTCAATGATATGTTGATGTTACCAAAAGTGATATCTGACATTTACACAGCAACCTGCAACCTTCAATATATTCTTAGAATTATACAACAGGGAGGAACAGGCTTCTCTTACAAATTCAAACTATAAAAAACACCCTGCTACTCTAAGACACACAGCAGAGTGGCACTCAGCTGCACCCTTAAGTTTGGACATAATTCCTGATTAGACCTCACCACTTTTCTATCAGAATCCACAGCCTCTCATTCCTCTATTAAGTGTTCAAAAATGGAGACATTCCAAATTTTTTTGACAAAATCTACTTGGTTTTCTTATGAAGAAAATTTGTTCTGGAAGAAAGTGTCCTATGGAATTCCTAAACAAAAACATATTGATACAGCTTCTGACCAAACAAGTCTTTGAATATCTGGCTGCCAAGAATTAAAACTGTATCCTACTGCTACATCTTTTTCCTAGGCATCAGCTCTTGGCCCCTGCTGAAGGGAAAAACAGTGAAAAATGTTTCATTTGACCCAGTAGAATATTTCTTCTCTGAAGTTAGCATTGATCCATTTTACCCCATTAAAATGTATTGTCCCCTCCAAAATTGCAGATGTATGTTTATAGTGGAGTTATAAAATCAGAAAAAGGTAACAGATTGCTCATCTGACTGTGTGAAAGCTGTGGTATTTTACAGCTATCTAACTAGTCTTTTTCTCCTCTGAATTTTCTCAGGAAATGTTTCCTTGACCCAGCCAAAGAGTGGTATGTTATCTATAGAAATTTGATTGGAATGAAGCTCAAGTAACATTAATTATTTAAGGTTAGGCATCCAGTCTCAAGTCCTCATTTAGACCCTCTTTGTGGTCAGGAAAGATAGGCACTCTCCTCCTCTCTAAGGGGCACCATCCATCTTCTCCGCTGACTCATTAAGGAATCCAGAGTGTAACACAAGCTAGATGACTTATTTCTGATGAGCTAATAATAGGTTACATTAATTTCCTACGCTTTATTTTCCCTACAAAACCACACTGTTTTCCATGAGAAAGGAAGAAGGGAGGGTATGCTAGCCTGAACCTTCATTTTGCTCATTAGATGGAGATATCTGTCAAACCTCAGTGTTTCACTTTTCCACCAGTGTCATCATACCAGTCATGGAATGTGACAGTTCTTATTCAGTTCAGTTTGTACTGCTTGTCTGTGTCCAGCCAGTGATGGCTGTAGTTTTCATCCTGCAGGACAGCCAGGCGTGCAGGTGCTGATTCCCAGATAATGCACTGTTTGGTATGCTGATGTAGAGAGAGAACCAGCAGCTCCTCAGGTGCACTCTCTCTCTTTATTCCTGAACATGAGGCAGCCAACAAGGGGTAAAGGACCTGTCAGTTGAAACAGATGAATTAAATTTGTAACAAAAGAATGTCTTCAGGCAGTTGTTTATACATATCACTAAGAATCCACAGATTCGCTTTACCCTCTGCTGCCAACAGCAGAGGAAATTAGGCAGCTGTATCCTCATTGGTGAGTTTATTACCTAACGCCTGGGAAGTGAATATCAAAGATGCTGGTGTTGCCAAGCAACTGCCTGAGGATGACAGCGGTCAGAGCACAACAAGGACTCTGTTAGAGGAGCACTGTACAGCAAAGGTTGGCTCCATTCACCGTGGTGTGCCATGACAAGTGATTAACAGGGTGGCTGGTCCTGTCCTGAGGATGCACACAGCTCCTTTCTGGTCATGGTATGTCTCTGACAGCCAGTGAAGGTAAACTGGAGAGAAATGGAGTAGTGATCCTCTGAGCAGCACAATGAACAGAAAAAGGAAATCTCCTTGCAGTCAGACATGATCTGACCTTCAAAATGTCCTAAATGCAGGACTGAGCTCAGAGGTTCTGCAAGTGCTAGTGGATGTATGAGGGGATTTGGCATGCCTAGAGCAAATTGCTGCCTTTGAGCATGGCTGGCAGGAGATATCATATGTCTGTACATGTGCCTCCCTTATCCTCTAGAACTGGATGTTTGCCAGGAGGCAAAGGTTTAACAGGGAATGGCTCCTGATCCACTAATGGCTCCTGGTCTAATGAATCGTAGTTGGCCCTGGACAAGTGCACAGCTAGGGCTGTTCTGTTGGCACACATGACTGCTCTCCAGTGCCCAGGAATGCTCCCTGAGACTAATTTGTTAGCACAGAAGTAGCCCATGATACTGCTCCCTCTGTATTTCTCGTCCACTTTTTCATCTGAAGAGTGGTGGAGCCCCAGGTCCTCTTGTCTCCTTCTCAGATGGCTGTTGGATCCTGACTTTCCTCCTTGGCTGAGCAGTGCGGAGATCTTTGGGGCTGCTTTGCTTAATACCTTATCAAACACAGCAAGAGTGCCTTACCCAGCAGAGGCCCTACAGGAGCCCTCATCACCCCTTTGCTAGACATGAGGCTCTCCTACTCCCCATGCTTTCTCTGGCAATAATAAACCACATGACCCCAGGAAAGTTATTTAATATCCCAAATGGTTGTCTCATCAGCATGCTTGCAGCATTCATTATTTAACAGACAGTGCTGCTATTTAATCTTTGTATTATAGTAGCATTTGGAGGTCTCAGCTGAGAGGCAGTATACAAATACAATGTGAAACACAATTTCTTTTCAAAGACTTAACGTGGTAAGCAGAAAAGCAGCATTGCAGAGTGATTTGCTCCAGATCCCACAGGAGAGTAATATCAAAGCAGTATCTCCCACCTATTTTTTTTGACAGTTAAAATAACACTCTTAATGGAACCTTTACATATATAAATAATAGAATATACCAAAGAATAGTGTTGGCTTTGTGAAAGAATATTTATGATAACCCAGAGAAGAGACTTAGAGAAAAGTTGTCTGAAGGATATATAGGTAAAAACATCATTTACAGCAATCAATGAGACTTCAATGAACACCCTCTAAATATGTTCTTCTAAAGACTACTTCATGAAAACATGATTTGAGATGAAACTGATGAAGCAGTTTTTTTATTGATTGTATACACCGTAATTCTGAATGAAATAATATTTTTTTCACTGAGAATTGAAGATACCATGAAACCAAACAGTTTTATAAATTCATGTGTGTTTTGCCAAAAGGCACAAGCCAGAAAATGCTTTAGAAAGCATCCACATACTTGGCCAGGTCAATTTGTAGATTAGACCTCTCAATTTTCTTTTCAAAACTGTTCTTAAGAATGATTTCTATAAACTTAAAATCGTCATATTTTTTTAAGTTAACTGAAATACAGAGCTAAAAAAAATATTTACTTTTTTTCAAATTTTTGTTTTCCTGCAAATAATTTGTTGCTGACCGTAATTGTACTGCATTTTGACCTCTTTTTACTTTATAGGATATTATTTGCAGAATTACCCCTCAAATTTTGAAGCAGACTGTCTATGTCTCACATTCAATGACTATTTATAGTTGTCAAAGTACTTTACAATCTTGGTTCATAAAGATATCTCTAGTAAGCAGAGAATATAAGCATGTGTATCAAGTAGGGTGCATGTTTTGAAAAGCTTTCTTGACTGATTTGAGTCCAAGCAACATATTGTCTTTTTGCATTATACTTTGTATCTCTGATTAAATTCTAATTCATGTAGTCACAGAAAATTGCATTTCTCCCCTCCTGTTTTCTCTATATCGTGGCTCATTCCTTGTGCTCACAACTGTGGCATATTCCAAGTGAAACCCTGGTGTTTTGTTAGATCCAAAAGAGAATGTTGAGGTTGCCCTGAGGCATCTGAGGTCAAAATGGAAACTTTACATAATCAGGGACATTTGGATCCATGTCTGACGCTTGGACAGCACTGAAGGTGCTCTTTGACTGATGAAGCTTCTCTGTAAGTTAGCAATGAGTCTGTTAATAAAATCACAAAATGTAGCATAGAAGAAAACTCTTTTAGTTGTCTGAATAAGAAGTCCTATGAAGTTTATAACCTGGCAGCAACTCATCTGGCTTGTAGCATCTTTGGCAGGAGCCTGGATATGCCCATTAAAGATAAAGAAACCTCTACCAATGTCACTCTGCTGGCATGCAATGGGATGATCATAAAAATTTGCAACTTTGTTGAATCTTATTTGAATCTTTATTGGTTTTTTTTCTCTGTTTAGAATACATCAAACTCTACTGACTGCATATAGAAATAAAGAGTAATATATGCATTTCATAATCAGCTTGAAGTTAAAGAACGACCCTGTTCCAGCAAACACATGTTTATCTTCAAGTGGTTAAGTTGTCTTTCAGGGAATTACTCAGAGGAAACACTTCTCTGGGCAAATGTTTGGAAAAGGAAAAAAAGGAATGAATGGCATAAATAGAAATTTACTCAAAGCTGCAGAGAATGCTACCAGCAAAAGCAACAGGCACCAGTTTTGCTTTGCATATCCTATTAACAAGCTGTCCTTTCATTCAGTTGTCTTCCTTGATGGATGGGTTTTGGTCCGGATGCACGACACCTGCATTAAAAAAAACATGGAGGAAAAGAGAGAAAAGGATTAATCCTCAGAAATCTTTTACAGAGATCCTTAGTGCAAGACAATAACCAGGGACCCTCAGCATGAAGTTATCACAATTTGATGAAACTGCATCCAGGCCATTTAGGATTGTTTGTCCTTACTGCAGTGTTTTGTCGCAGGCAATGACAATGAGCACGTGGGACCTCTTCTGAAAATTTCCTTGGACTGTGATACAGTTTGCTCACTTGATGTTTAATTTAGATTTGTCAGTCAAGGCCCTTGTGTGCATTCACAACCAGGGGATGAGCACCAGACAGAGAGTGAAATAGGGCACAGAGACATGACTTCTGCCAGTGCAGCAGAAATCTCCCAGGCTCCTGTCTCGGCTCCCACCAGCAGCAGTTGCTTTGCTGAGATTCTCATCATGCAATGCTGAATGAAAGCATTTCCATCAGTAAATATAACAGACCCATGTCAAGACCTTTTGGCTTCAAGTGACTGCAAAGCAACAGCAAAATAGAGCCTTTCCACTTGCAGTGCCTGAACTCCTTGATCATCCCTCTTGAATCCTCCACTTGGCCCATTAAATATAGTTTGGGAAAAATTATTTCAGAGCATAGCTGTTCTTCCTCGTTTTATTTCTGCAAAGCTATCCAATAAATCCGGGTTAAAAAAAAAAGAAAAAAAAATAGCTGTGAACTTGTATTATTTATTACTGTAAATAAGATATAATTTATATCACTGGCTTTGGACATATGGGGAAATTAAAAAAAAATCCAGTCCATAATATCATCATTTAACCTGTGCTAGGATATGGAGTAGAGACTTTCAGAGAGACTAAAATTTAGCCATCAAAACCATTTTCAGGAAGGTTATTTCCATGTTTTTATACATTTATGGAGGGAAGGATTTCAGAAACTCATAAATCTCCTCTTCTGAATACTTGTACTTCAAACATCATAGAATCACAAAATTGTTTGGGTTGAAAGTGACTATAAAGATCACCTAGTTTTAACCCCTGGATACGATCTAGAATTCTTGGGGAATTGTACATATTTCTGCAATTTCATTATCTATGAAAATTCTTTTTTGCCAAGAGCTCCTCTGATGGAACAATTTTTTGAAATAGAATTCATGAGGCATCATAGGGGAAGATGGGACTTAGTGACAAAATGTGATATGAAGTCATAAAGATGACTTCACTCAAGCATTGTGAAGAAAATGACAATACTTCCTTATGAAGATGTCTGAGTTATCTGAAAACGTATTTGGGGGTTTCAGGTCATTTCTGAGAGGGCATGTGAATATTCGCTAATCAAGGCATTTAATTTTTGAACTGGAAAAAAATAATGAAGGTGGATTCACATAGTTTACTTCTGTATTAAAAGTGGAAAGATGATCAAATGATCAAGCTCCTGCTGACACAGCTGAACCAATGTTAACACAGCTGGGAATTTTTTCCTGAAATTCCCTTGTGTGAAAAGGCTGCAGACATGCTAACACTAATATCTCAGAATTTAACACTCTCAGGCAATTGGGAAATACAATTTAAATGTAAAATTAGATCTGTATTGTGGTTCAAAACTTAGATATGCATTTTTCAGTCTAAACTAATATCTAGTTTAAAACCATTTTAGATCAGGTAAATTTAAATATGATGAGTAAAAATACATTGCATTATGGGTAAGATAACTTTAAAACTCACAGAAATGAAAAAAACCCGAAGCCTGTATCAAGAAATTAAATGCTTTCCTAAGCAATGTCTACAAATTAACTCATTTATTCCTACTTTTAGTCATTTAAAATTTCTATACTAAATGCTTTCAAGGTTATAACTGGCTTTCTTTGCTGAGTTTTCCTCAACAATCAGAATCTTGATGCACTCACTGCACAATCTACTTTGTGGCTTTCCTGAAGTTTGAGCAACACTGGTAAATGCTTGCTTCTTTTAAATAATTTATTTATCAATGCATCTATCTTCTACCTATTGTAAAATTTCCACTAGGAATTTTACAACAAGTATAGCTTTAAAAGTTTTTAGATAAATGCTCCACAAAAATCACTCAACAGAGAAAATTTGAAGGAGAACAAATGAGAAAATGTTTATTTCTTGTTACAAAAAATACTGCGATGTGGAAAAGAAAAGTGACTTGTCTTAAATTTAAGATTAACTTTATCCCCTTAGCTTGAGCCTTTAATCTGTAGAAAAGCCTGGGGATTTATGAGTGTTAACGGACCTGAATTTTTTATTTCTCCTTCTTTTCTTTTACTTGTTCATTTTCCATCTGTGTGTCCACTAAAACCTGAGAGCAATGATTGAAAGATAGGTTTATTTTATATTTCTCTATTCTGCCACACAGACTGTAATAGAGCTAAAATAAAGGTGATGGCTGATGGTTTAAATAAATGTAAAATTTTCAAATTCATTGGCCCCAATTGTGAAGGACATAACAATACCTGAAAAAAAATTTTTTTCCATGAGTACTATGACTCAACGATCCTTGTGGGTCCCTTCCAACTCAGAAGATTTTGTGATTCCCTAAATAACACTAATCTTATAGAACTGTGCAAATTATGTCATGAGAGGTGAGGCACATCGTTTGATGTTCAAAATTCACAAGGAATTTTCCTGCTGCCAATAAGGTTGATAAAGATAATTGCTGTACATGTGCACATTTTACAGTATATGTTGAAATATGCATTTAAAATATCTGTAATGTGATGAATATCCTTTATTGAAAATTAAACTATTGGTCTTTGGTTCACATATTTCTCTGGCATGTGAATTTTGATTTTAATATTCTAGTGGAAAAAGGAACTGAACAAGGTCTTCCTAAGACTCATACCCTCACTGTTACAAAAAGGTCTATTATGTAAAGAATTTTCCTCTGATACTCACTTTCAAGGACTTTTGAGATAATTTCAAAGTAATTTTTTTCTAAATCAGGACATGAAGTTCTGCATCCTAATATAATTGAGGAGTTTCAACTTCAAAGAAAAACTGAAATTTCAGATACTTTTGTGCTTATTGTTTCCTAAAGAAACAGCTGCCAATCTGGTAACTTTTTCTCTTTCCAATCCCTCTTCTCAAGCAGCATGCTCATATAGAGGGTTTATGCCGTAAAACATGGATTCCAGATGGAATGTTTTGTCTAAGATTTATCTTTGGTAACATTTGACTCACATTCTTTAACAAACCTGGTTCAAAAGAGGCCTTATGGCTTTTTGGTCTTACAATTTCACTGGAGTAAATAAGGAAGTATCTCTCTTAGTTCAATGGAATTACAGTGGCATGATATTGTTTTTGGTAATGTTGGATTAGGTCTTTCATAACAGGTGCAATTAGCACCTGATTGATCTGGGAAAAACAACTTAATAATTAATGAATATTGGAGAGATATGTAGGAATGTAAAAGCATTATAAATAGATTCACTAAAAAAATGGGAAAACATAAATTAGGGGAGGGAAAAAAGTATAAATATAGTAATGAAGAAGTGTATTTAAAAGTAAAAATAATTTTTTTTCTGAATTTCATTTTCTGTGAATATCCAAAAAAAGTCCTTCCTCTTATGTCTTGTACTATTTGGATCATCCTGAAGAATTGTAGGCTTCCTCCACTAAAAGCTCACTTAGCGAAGCAATGGCAAGTTTCAGTTTGCAACCCAATAGATGTATGGGAAATGCATGTGGGAAATCCCAAGCTCAAAAATTACAGCAGTAAGCGGGGGAAAAAAAGTGTTTCCTTAATTGCTGATTTTCCCATGTTTGATCTCATATCTGTAGAAGAACAGAAAGTTTGACTATGGCTTTAGATTAAGCAAGTATGCAGAAAACCAAAGGAAACAAATATTTGAAAAATCAAGTACCCTATGTGACATGAACATAGAATGAGGGATTAATTGTTTTCAAACTAAACACATTAAATATGCTCCTTTTCTAAAATAAATGTTTGTGATCCTCACCGCAAAGCTGAAAAGAGTAGGGGGAAAGGAAGAGCAATAGGGGTGGGAAGGGGGAAGAAAAAAGGAAAAGAGCGGGCAGATCATCTTTGCCTAGTTAAAGCAAAATAAAAGCTGAAATGAGCTTTCTGTTACAGCCTCAGTGACTCTACTTCTGCAATTCTGTTTGGAAATGGAAGAGATAATTGCATTTTCAACTTTGAACCCTTGCCATTCATTTCTGTGTTGTGACCTCAATAGTCTGTTTGATTGCCAGCCTGTTGAGGTACCAAGAGCAAAACAGTGGGAAATGACATAGCAGAAATCAAATTGCATCAGTCATTTTTTTTTAATTTACTTTATGTTCCTTATATAATTCTGATGGCAGCAGAACTAAAGTTAATGAACAGTAGTAAAAACATCTGCTGAAGCTGTGTCAGTAGATTCACCTTTGTGTTCACAACTGCAGCACTGCAAAATTTATCCAAGGTCTCTTTGAAACAAGTTTTTAAATGAGGTGAAAAGTATCAGAATTATATAGCTCATGAAGGAACCATATAGTGTTGTGGTACCATAAATAAATGCTGACATTTCCTCACTAGTAACTACAATAGCAGTGGGTAATTTTTTTTTTAAATTCAGAGGGTTAGACTACTATAAAATTTTTTACAAGGTTAAGCAAAGTGAGCAACTAGAGCACTGTGAAATGTCCACTGTGCCTTTTAACCAGATTACTAAGGGCAAATATCACCTCCTTCCCCTCAGGGGTGCCCAGACTTTCAAAAGCAAAAGAGAAAAGCCCCATCAGATTAGTTTCTAGGCTTTGCAGCAGGAGGCATTGCTTGTATGTAATTGCTCATTTTCATTATTCATGGGCTAAGAGCAAAGTGCTCAGTCGAAAGAAATTGGCAAGGTCTGGGGCACTACAAGGAAGATATTTAAGATTTTATTCAATAAAATACTTTATAATAACTTATGAAAAAGTCATTTCCTGAAAGAGAAAATATCAAGCATCTACTTAATTTGTGTGTGTTGGTATTGTCATATGCAATCCATGTAAGGATGGCCATGGGGGACCAGTTGCTTTCTCATGGGAATCACACGTGAAAGGATAGAGGGTTTTGTTTTTGTTTCTGCTTTAATTTCAGTGGTTGCTCCTGGAAATTAGGTAGTAAAACTGCTCTAATACCTCAAATCCCCACAAATGGTTCACTGGAATGATCATCTTTTTTCCCTTGTACCAATGTGAACAGTGACACTGGCAGGATAGCAGGATGCTGGGCCAGGGATTGGGAGCTTCTTGGTGATTCTGAGATTTGCTCATCAAGTTCCTTAGAGTTAAATCCTCAAATAAAAAACTTAAATCCAGTGACTCTTGCTTCTCTTCAGCTGACTCATGGAGCTGGTAGTGTGAATAGTTTGGCTTGGGAAAGTTGCTTACCCACATTTGCCTTGAATCTTCAGTTTGACAAATAAAGATAATTAAAAATAAGAAATGAAGAGCAGACTCAATAAAGGCTGGGCTGTATAAAATCAAGTGTAGGTCTAACACAAGTGTTGGAGTTTTAAAACTGTGACCTTGAGTCCTGCCTTCAGTTGCTACAAATTCCTAAAGGAGATTGGAAGTCATGGACACCCACTTGCCTTCTGCTGGGCATCCATAACTCTCTTGAAAGGATGCCCAGATGCACCTCAGGTTTATGACAAGTCGTATTGATCATATTCAAATTCATCATGGTTCAGAAACCATATTTATCAATTTCTCCACTGAGGCCTGGATATAGGCATTTCAAATTGGATTACATTGAAAATACGCCAAATATTTTGATCAAGTTTTGAATATTTCTTTTCCTGCTTGTGCAAAAAAATGCAGAGGCATTTCCCTCTTAGAGAATGTTTTAACCTTATACTTGGGGAGGCAGAGGACACAGAGAGAAAATATTAGCTATGTACTGTCTGTCTGCTCTCAATAAGTTCAAGAGGTACATTTTGGCTAGGACAGCAGTGGCTTCAGGCCCTCCATCCTCCCTTGGGAAACAACAATCATGCTTCTAACCAGATGACTGTTCATACCGTTTGCATTAGAAACCAAGGAGGTTGAGCCAGGCCAGCATTACACAGGTTCACTGCCCAGGAGATTACTCTAGGATGCTAGAGTAACACAGAGATGTATCTTCAGGTGAAAGAGGGATTGGGAATAGCTACATTCTGTGTTGCAAGATGGGAGAGGAAGTCACTCTGTATTATCTTGATATCACTTCCTTACTTGTGTATAGTCACTGGGCTGCCCTGAGGAAAATGAAAAAAAAAAAAAAAAGGGAAGCCTTCAACATCCAGCATCTTTTAAGAAAGGTCACAGGCTCTTTGTTTTTATGAATTCTGTATAGGTGTAGACACTTGATATGGGCTCTATTTAAGAGATTATTCATGGAGTTTTCCTGGTAAAGAGTTACATGCAATTCCCTGTTCAGCCTTTGGAATTTCCCTTGGAGAAAGGGCAGATTATTTTGAATACTTTTATGATGTACCTTATTTCTCATAAAAACTGTGTAAGAGGCGGAGGAACTTGCCTCAGTGCTCTGGATTTAGTCTGAGGGAGGCCAAAACACTTCTCTCTCTGCCAAAGCACATGGGTGTCAATGTGGATCCTGTTTCTGTCTGGTTTTGTTTATTTTAAAGATCAAGGTGTTTAGTTAAAAAATATGTGAAAAGTAACTAAAAACGATGCCCCATGTAGATTGCAAATTACATGTACTTTACAGCCTTAAGAGTGACAGCCAAGGAAAATAAACGCTTCTTCAGCATCATGGTCATGACTCCTGGAATCTATGGAGTGAATATAACCCATACAAGTGTTGAGATATTAGTGTCAGTCATAGGTGTGCAAGGCAGATATGTGCTGGATAGCAGAATGATGGGGTGCTGTTGGGGCTCACAAGACCACCCTTTTGGGTGGAAAGGATGAGACCCACACTGCCTTTTAATTCTCATGGGTTGGAAGCTCCTGGGAATGCAGCTGACCTTGTGCACAGGTCACAGCTGATCAAATGTTGTGCACTGTGGCTTATGTTTGCTGTAGGTGGAAGGTTGTTACGGGAGAGGAGGCAGGAGAGAAGCAAGGAGTTATGGCTCTATTGCTGAAGAGGTCAGGGATCCCCAGTTCTCTGGTCTGCATGCTGCTAATACTTGCAAACAAGGTCTCTCTCTTATTCAGTTGCATGGAAATTGTAATGGTGATGACATTTTGTCATCTAAAGTTCAAAAAGAGCTCGATTTGGTTTGCAACTTCCTCCAAACTCAGATCCTTACTGTGAAGGAACCAGTGCTTCCTTAGAAAACAGGAACCAACTAGCATTTATTGAACGATGGCAATTATAAATAAGGGATAATTGCCTGCAGTTTTTTATCCCTTTCATCCTGAATTTTCTGGATGTAGCATAAGGATTCACTAACTCATAGCCTCATGATAGCACTGAGTTATGGCTGTTCAACACATCAGTTGATACCAAGAGGTTAAGCAACCGGGTTATTTTCACAGAGGGAATGACTGCATAGCCAGCAGAGAAAAGATGCGAGAAATTCTGGCGTTATGTACTTCTAAATCACCGTGCATCATTCAGAAGACACTTATAAATATTTACCTTCCTGAACAGTGAGACACACTGCCCTTTACTTAAAGTGATGCCGTGTTCTACACTCAGTAGTTGGGCTCTCTCTTGTAATTCTAAGGCCCATGAAAGGATATGACTGTGAAAGACATCAGGAGCACATTTGGTCCATTTCTCCAGATTAGTCATTCTTGAGAGAGATCTGATAGGACAGGCTGTTTTTCAGAAGTATGATGTCCTTAAAGACTCTAATATTAGAGATCACCTGGCCTCTACTTGTAAAACCTTTTCAGTGATTTTCTATTCCTTAATTTTTCAGTACTTTCCATAAACTCTGACCCACAAGGTTTCTGTAATTTAAAACTGTTGCTTCTTATTCTATGCTTTGTGTCCATGAGCACTAGACATTCCTCTTCATCCTTTCCTAACAACCTTTCACACACTTGAAAACTGTTATCCTTCTCCTCTGCCTACTCTTCTTTACACCTCTTTGAACTCAGGGTCACATTTCCTTGATGTTTGATTGTTATTGAGGCTCTGCAATACTGCTCTAGCTAGTCCAACTTTCTAGAAAGTTATTGCCTGAGACCAAAGCTGAGGCCTGAGGGAGGCCTGATCCCCATGTGCAGTTCACAATAAAACATCTGTTTGGCTGCAGGACTGCTGCCAGTAATTTCTATCTGACAGTCTGCCTGAGAGTTCACAGAATCATAGAATTACAAGAATGGTTTGGATTGGGAGGGATTTTAAAAATCATCTAGTTCCAATCTCCCCACCATAGTCAGGAACACGTTCCCTTAAACCAGGTTGCTCAGAGCCCCATCAAACATGCTCTTGAACACTTCCAGGCATGGGGCTTCCACAGCTTCTCTGAGTAGTTTGTTTCAGTGCCTAACTACCTTCTGAGTAAAGAATCTCTTTCCAACATGTAACTAAATCTTTTTCAATTTAAAATAATTTTCACTTGTCCTATCACTTCATGACTCCTAAAGGTCCCTCTCTGGTTTTCTTATAAGCTCCCTTACATGCACTAGATGGCTGCTGTCAGGTTTCCCCAAGACCTTCTACTCTCCAAGCTGGACAGCCCCAACTGTCTCATCCTGTCTTCAGAGAAGAGGTGCTCCATCCCTTCCTCTGAAGACAGGATGATCAGATGGAGCTCTGATCAGTTCCATGGCCCTCCTCTGGACCACATCCACATGCTCTAGTCCATGTCCTTCTTATGTTGGGGGCTCCAGAGCTGGATGCAGTGCTCCTGATGGGGTAATTTTTTTGCATTTATATAATTTTTTACATTTGTGTGTATAGAATTTTATTTTGTTTTCAGCCCATTCTTGCAACCAGTCAAGATGATGTTTGAATTTTGAATTTTGAATTTGAATTTTGAATTTGAATACCCTCAATGTATTCACAATCCTTCCTATCTTCATGTCAGCTGATAATTTAATACGTGTAAATTCCATTTCATAGCTCTAGTCATATTGCATACACTTTTATAAGATTTAGGAATACTGAAAGAAATCAGCAGGTAATTTGGCAAAAGATTCTGCTACTGTGTACCACTCAACTATAGAAAAAGTGTTTGGTTTTTTTCTAAATAGATCTAAGGCTTCCACGGTTTTGGTGTTTTTTGAAAACTTTCAATATTTTAACCCTTCTTCATTTTTATGAATAAATTTTTAAATATTATCTTTTCTAATTAGTGGTTTTTAAAAGTCTGTTTTGGGGAAGAGATACCAGATGTAAAGCACTAACCACTCACATTGTGCTAGCATTTTTAATGTTGTACTGAACTATGTAAATCACAAATACAATACAAATGTTACAAATATGTCGGAGATTATCCAAAACTGCTGACACCAGCAGTCTCCAAGGGAAAATTTCTATGTGATCAGTTTTAATCAGGCCTTCTTCTGAAGCTTTTATGTAAGCTTCAATTCATTCAGGTTAGGGGATCTGCCAAAATACAGCAAGCATTTTCCTTGCTGTTTATGTAGTTCTGCAAGTGGCCATTATAACTCAGAGGAAGGAATGCAAATCCTGATATGTTCGATTTGCTGGGCCATGGTGACACCATTTCCATCAGAAACAAAGCTTTCTTGTAATTCAGCTACTCAGCAGGGTTCGTAAAGCTGGATAATCCCATGACTTTCAGCTGCTAAACCTGTTGCAGATATTTAATATAAAATGACAAGAGCCACCGCTCTTTAAACTATTTCTTTGACACTTAAAAAAATTCTGAGGCCACTGACCCATCATGAACCAAAACTTACAACAGTGTGTAACAGTATTTTTGTTGAGGATCTTTGTGATTTATGTCCATGAGCAATGTGAAGTTTCCTGGGAAGCAGAGGATTTAAACTGAGATTACATAATAATGCTTGTCTTCTTTCTTGCAAAAGGCACCATGAAAACAATTCAGACCTCTAAAAATCTCTTTAATGTCAGAATCAACAGATGTCAGGAAAGTATGCTTCTCTTAATTCTACTAGTCTTTAAAGTTTCATTTATTAATATTTATCTACATTGGTGATTTTTTTAAAGAGATACCCAATGTGAAGCCTTGTTTGCATCCTTGGTTAGCCAAAAAAGGAATTTAAATGGATTTTATACCTGTCAAATTCTACATAGGGTCTTGTACTACTTTTGCCTGTACAAGTTATCAGAGTT